>NW_006436812.1:607725-621676 GCF_000325575.1 Pteropus alecto | reverse complement strand
AAAGAAAGAAAGAAAGAAAGAAAGAAAGAAAGAAAGAAAGAAAGAAAGAAAGAGAGAGAGAGAGAGAGAGAGAGAAAGAAAGAAAGAGAGAGAAAAGAAAGAACAGATACTATCTGTTATGATCTGAATTTTGTCCCCCTAAAATTCACATGTTGACGTCCTAGCCCCCAGGACGTCAGATGTGACTGTATGTGGAGACAGAGTCTTAAAGACGTGATTAGTTAAAATGAGCCCAACGTTGTGGGCCCTCATCCAATGCGATCGGTGTCCTCACGAGAAGAGATTAGGACACAGACACACGCAGAGAGAAGACAATGTGACTCTCAGGCCATCTACACGTCAGGGAGGGAAGCGGCCCCGCCAGCACCTTGATCTCAGACCGCCGGCCTCCAGAACTACAGGAAAATAAACGTCCGTTATTGAAGCCACTCAGTCTGTGGCACTTTGTCATGGCAGCCCCAGCAAACAAAAACACGGTCTCGTGGAGCTTATGATTCAGTGCGGGAGATAATAATTAGTCGAATGATAATAAACCTGAATGTGTAAGAGCGACGAGTGGAGATATAGATACAGACATGGACACAGACATAGATGGTGGTGTTGGCATAGATACGGATTCGGACTGAGACATGGACGTAGGACATGAATATGGATAGGCATACGGACGTGGATATGGATGTGGATGTGGATACAGACAGATATACCAGGAAGAGCTGCGCTGGTCTGGGCGAGTCAAGGGCGACTTCCCTAAAAAGTCTGTAAAAGAAATTTTAAGGGAGAGAAAAGCACATGAGAAGTTTCTAAGGACTGGAAGGAGCGTGACCGCTCACAAAAGCCCATCTGAGGCTGCAGTGGCGAGAGTGAGGGAGGCAGTTGCGGGGGGCGGTGGCAAGGGCGGGGGGCCTGGCACAGATTCGGAAGCCACGCTCCGCTGGCTCCCATTGCCTCTCAGACAACATTCAAGGTCTTCCACACAGCCCTGAGGCCCTTTGGGACCTGGCTCCAGGCCGCCCCATCCTTCATCTCCTCCTGCTGACACTCCATGGAAACCAACTGAGTTGCACGGAAGTCCTCAAAAGCTTCATGTCCCTCCTACAGCCAGGCCTTTGAGAAGGATGCTTCCTGGGCCAGGAGCGCAGCTCGCCCTTGTCCTCTGTCTTCTTCAACCCTTTAAGACTCGGTTCAGAACTCAGCTCTTTGAGGGAAGTCTTCTCTGAGTGCAGTAGGTAAAGTTCACTCTCTGTTTATTCAACACGAGTTTGCAGAGCTTTATTATGTACAGAGATCGGTGCTGTCTTGGGGAAAGGCTGTAATGATACAAGAATCACAATCCCCTCCCATGAAGGCTCCCACATGGGGATCTCCCCACTTCTTGCCGTCAGGGGCTCCCGTACCTACATCAATAACTTCACTGGCATGTTGTTGTAGACTTGCTTACACGCTGGTCTCCCTGACTAGACTGTCAGCTTTGTTTAGCCAGCTCCTTCAAGAGTTCCTGACAGTAGGTACCCAATAAATGTTTGATAAACTGATGAGTAAAATAGTTTGACAACCATCCTTTGAATGGAAAGTACTATTATCTCTTATTCTTTACAACAGGGACCAGCAAACTTTTTAAAAAGGGTCATATAGGAAACAATTTCAGCTTATACACCAAGAGGCAAAATAAAGGCTGTTAAATAGAACTATTTAAAAATGCAAAAACCATCCTTGGCCCATAGGCCATACTCCGTCGATCCCTCTTTGGACTCCTACAGCCAGGAGACAATCAATCAATCAACCTCCATTCACAGGTGATATAATCAGAGGCCAGAGTAGTTCGGTGACCTGGACAAAGTTGCACAGCACGTTTGCATCTTCAGTTTCCCTGCGTCCTAATAACCCTATTTATCCCTGTGAGTCAAACCGCCTGGTGTTAATCACAGAATTTATTGTTCTTCAAGATGTGTGACTGTGCAAATTACTTAACCTCTCTGTGCATTAATTCATCCATCAGTAAAACTAGGACCGTGATAACTGTATTCATTTTCCTAGGGTCACCATAACAAATTGTCACAAACTCAGAGGCTTAAAACAACAGAAATGTCCTCTCTCACAATTCTGGAAGCCAGAAGTTTGAGATCAAGATGTGAGCAGGGCCACGCTCCCTCTGGAGGCCTGAGAGGTGAATTATTCTCGCCTCTTCCAGCGTCTGCTGGCTTCGGGAGCTCCTTGGCTTGGGGCTGCATCACTCCAGCCTCTGCCTCCTTCTTCACGCGGCCTTCTCCTCGGTGTGTCTTCTCTCCTCTGTCTGTGCCTTCACCTCTTCTTATAAGGACAACCTGTCATTGGATTTAGGGCCCACCCAGAGATGCCACCTCGATACCCTTAATTATGTCCGTGAGCCCCTTTTTCCAGATAAGGTCACATTCATGGTACTGAAAGAATATATCTTTGGGGAGCCACCATCCAACGCATCTAACAACTGTGTGTCTATCTCAGGGGACTGATGTAAGGATTCAGTTGGTTAATAGGACTTGGCATAGTGTCTGGCATATTGTAAGCAGGTAATAGCACCGAGTATCGTTTGAGGTCATTCACTGAGTATTTTGCATGCATTCTCTCATGAATCCTGGCAATAAGCTCGTGGACAGGGTATGTAAGCTCTGTCTTATAAACAACTCCTGGAGCAGTTCTGTTGCTTTATGCTTCCCCCTATTGTCTTCGTCCATTCTTTCATTCAAGCATTGTTCTTCCTTGAATGTAGTCACCAGGCTTCTCAGACACTGCTTTCCAGGTGGGTGTTAATTTTGTCCCCAGGCCATTTTGCCAGGCAGGCCGGGGTAAGTTAAAACTCTACCCATCTCACTTGCAAACTTCTGGTTTGCATTGTTTCCTGCAAGCAGCTAGGAAGTGGGGAGAGAAGAGAGACCTTTAAAAGGTTCCAGTGCACAAAGATGCCACTGCCACAAGCACCCGCGGCAATTCAACTTCAGTCATGCATTTTTCATGCAGCCTCGGGAGAGGGAACTCAGAAACACTTCCCTCCGTGTGAAAGTCAGATGAGCCTCATGGAGCCCAGCTCCATTACAGCAGCCCTTTACACAAGAATATTAATTTAATTAAGCTCATAATGGCAGATTTTACAACAGAGCTCTGTGGCAACTAGAGGTCCCTCTCCTGAGACTCAGCACCCAGCCTCGAAAAGGCGAAAAAGATATCACTTCCACCACCCATGAATCGTGAGGCTATTAAAGACAGGGGCTTGAGGGATAGAGGCCCCATTGGAGAAGGTGGGAGATTTATTCTAAAGCCCTAAACGTGGTAAGAAAACAGCACAGGAGACCCGGATTCAAGTCTTAGCCTTCTGCTAGCTGTGTGGCTTTAGCCAGCTGCTCGGCCTCTGTGAGCCTCGATTTTCTCGTCTGTGAAATGGGAATAACATCACTGGTCTCGTTGATATATTATGAAGATGGACGAGAAAATAACCTGGACCACAAATGTTTAATAATGTTTGTATGCCTCTCCTATGATTCATTTCCTTAGATCGTCTCCTATTTTCTCATCTAAAAAAAATGAAGGAGGTGGACTCTGCACTATCTCTGAGAGTCATTCCAGATTTTACTGGTCTCCAAAACATAAGAACATCCTTACTTCTTAACTTGCTATTTGCCCAGAAATGGAAGGCCCAAGGCATGGATGTGGGAGACCGGCCTGCTCCCCCGCTTCCCCCTCGGTCTTGTAGATGCTCTGGAGTTCTGTTTCCCATTCTCCACCCGAGCCGAGCAAAAAGATTCCTCTTAGTCAAGCAGACATTTTCTGAGGATCTTCTCCAGGCCCGCCTCAAATACAAAGGAGAGGAAGATAAGACCACCTCAGACCATCATATCTGAAGAAAATCAAATCAAATCATGAAGCACTGTTAACTCGAAAAGCAGAAAATCTTCGAGTAGGAAAAAATCAGCAAGTACTGGGATAATCTTGGAAGGCTTCCTAGAGGAAGAAAATCTAAGACTGTGTAAGAAAGGTAACTAATTAATTAAGCAATCGTTTGCTGGGCACCTACTATGTACCAGGAACTGTCCTAGACATGAGGAATATGGTGATTTTTTAAAAAAAAAAGAACCAAATTCTCTGATCTCATGGCACTTACACTCCGGAGGAAGAGAGGGGGGAAAAAGTACACATAGTGATAAGAAAATAAAATAGGACAGCGCACCATCTAGAAGCAGCAGGTTGGAGTGAAGAGAGGGACATTAGATTGGGAAGGACTTTTTTTATGAGACCTAATGGCCAGAAGGACTACTCAGGAAAACCCCAAAAAAGAGTCTCCCAGAAGAGGGAACAGTATGTTCAAAGGTCCTAAGGCCAGAAGTCACACGCAGTAACACTGAAAGTACGGCTGGAGCAGAGAAGGACACAGGGAGAGTGCGCGAGGAAGTGTGGACGTCTGGGATCCAGTAGAACAGGAGACATTAGGAGACCCTGGACCTCTGAGCTCCCTGCTCCCCAGTCCCTTTATGATCTTCACCAAAGGAGCAAATCAGGAAGCTGGATCGAGAGCACAAAGGAGGCCAAGGAGGTGGTGCCTGCCTTAAATAATCTTACAATCTAGACGGGAAACCAGCTTTTAAGAAACAGAAGGAAATGCAGCAGCACCAGATAGCTCATAATACAACCCATTCCGTGTTTTTAAAGACTGCAACATGCCAGCCCTTCTATTAAATCTTTGAAACCAAACAACCATCCTGGGAGGTAAGTAGTGATTGTTTCACCATTTTGCAATTAGAGAAAAAGAGATGACCTGACAGTCCAGAATAAGGTGTCAGAATCATGACTTGAACCTGGATCTCTTTACCGCCCCATGCTAAGCACGGAGCGAGCAAGATGGCGCAGAGGTTTAGTAGAGGGAGTGATCAACATGAGCCAGAAGAGATGGAAGGTGACTTTTAAATTGAGGTTCAGCTAGACATTTATTGAGCGCCTACTGTTCGCCAGGCACCTCGCTGAGGGCTTTGGTCTCTAGGTCAATGAATTTAATCTTCCCAGCAGTTCTGGGTGCAAGAATTATTCCCTCCAGCTTTGAGTGAGAAAACCCTCACCTAGTACAACAGAAGCATCCTTAAACCTTAAAAACATCTTTCTTCCCACTGCCTCTCACTGCTTTTACGAGAATGAAAGATGGGCCTCCTCTCAGGACGCCTGGATGACGACCCTGGGCTGATAAATGTAGAGTAAAGACATCATCACTTTCTTCTAGCTCTGGACCAGGATGTACGGCGAATGGTGCCCAATAACGGTGTCTCGGGGCCCCTGGTAGACACGCTGCTCAGTGGCAGCCTTCCTACTCCCTGTTCCCTCTGCCCTTGGCCGTTGAGAGAAAACGGGGGCCTTGCCTCTTTCAAGCCTCAGCCAGAAGCATCTTACCACAAAACAATTCCGACTCATCAAAGGTAAAGACAAAAGACAGGCTGCATCCAAAACCTCCGTCTGTTTGTTGGTTTGCTATAAAGCAAAACAGCTGCTAAGCAATGACAGGGCTTATTGAAATAAATTCCAACATTTATAATCAATTACGTGGCCCTGTCCAAAAACCACCGCTTGATTTAAGGGCAATTTCGACAGCAGCTGAAGAGGCAGGTTTTCATCTCCCTCTCGTTCCTTCCTACCAGAACTTTCTCACATGTTTCCCAGGCTCTTGGTAAAAACAAAAATGATACCTCAGGAAGGCTATGATTTTTTTCCTTCTTCTTTATCTTTTTTAAATATTTCCTCAAATCCAGCAGATCCCGTAGCTGCCGTTCGACCTTCAGGAATGTGGTCGAGTGGTTGAATTTGCTCCAAAGGCCTTTCCCTGACAGGAGATCTTAAAACAAAGGCCTTAGGTTTTTTCCCACGCCAGCCTCTTGCCATCTCTGGCGAGAGGCTTAGCAGACAGTGTAAGGACACACGCGTGAACCGGAAGCAGCCCCTGGCCTGACTCCATCCCTTCCACTGCAGCCTTGAAATGCCCATTTGCTTTATTTTATTTTTAATTTTATTTCATTGTGGGAAGAACGCTTAATATGAGATTGACTCTCTTAACACACTTCTGGGTGAACACTGTATTCTGGCTGACCACGGGCACAATGCTGCACGACAGACCTTCAGAGCGTATTCATCTTGCTTGACTGAAACTTTATACCCATTGATTAGCAAGTGCCCATTTAATCTCCCCCCGCCCGGACCCTGGCAACCACCCTTCTCTGCTTCGAGTCTATGAATCTGACTATTTTAGATTCCTCATGTAAGTGGAACGATGCAGTGTTTGCCCTCTGTAACTGACTTATTTCACGTAATGTAACAAACGGCCACAAGGTTTACCCATGTTGTCACACACTGCAGAATTTCCCCCTTTTTCAAGGCTTAATAGTATTCCATTCTACATATATACCACACTTCCCTTGTCCGTTCGTCCATCAGTAGACATTTAGGCTATTTCCAGATACACATATCTCAGCATCACCTCTGTCATGGTCCGGGGTCACTGCCCCTGGGATGAACCTGAGGCCTTCCTAGCTAGAATGCTTTCAGAATCCCATAAGCCTAAACTCTATGGAGAAAGGGGAAAATCTTAAAAAGAAACTATTTTTTTCCTTTAAATAATCGAAAAGAGATCAACGTCAATGGAGTAAGATACAGAATAACCACAATGATCATAAAAATGAACATTAAATTGAGTGCTTATTAGGTTCCAGGTACTATAATGTGCAAATTACATAGATTCTCTCATTTTATCCTCCCCGACATGTTGGATTTAAGATCCTACATGGTCTGGTCTGCACCACCCTCTCCTGCCTCACCTCTGCTCTTCCCCTCACCCAAAGTCACAAAATCCCAGCCACATGGGTCTTTTTCCCTGGACATTCCAAGCTTATTCCCACCTCAGACTACTTACCTACCTAGTTCCTCCTTTCTGGAATTTTCCATCCCACCACCACTCACATCTCCACCAACGCCTCATCTCTCGCTCCTTCTCACCCCCTTGGTTTCAGCATAACTTCTCAGGTCTTCCAGGACCCCTCACCCTCATTATGGTTTATCTTTATTTATTTACAATATACTACAGTTTTGCAGGGTTTTAGGGTTTTTTTTTGTTTTTTTTGGTATGTGGGTTGTGTATTTTATTCGTTTTTTTATTTTTTATTTTATTTTATTTTGGGGGGTATTTTTTGGTATGTATGTATTTATTGTCTGCCTCTCCTACCAAATAAGTAAGCCATTCCAGAGCAGAGACTGTATTTGCCTTCTTTATCAGACTACCGGGGTTCAAACCCTGCTTCTTTCATGTCCTAAGTGCATGACTTTGGGCCCTCGTTTCCTCTTCTACAAAAAGACAATCACTGCACCTACCTCATGGGTCTGTGTAGAGATAAAATGAATTCTTAGAAGAGAGCTCGGTGCAGAGTAAACTGCTTTAAGTGTCTGTCGTGGCTGTTGCTGCATTTATAGCTATTTCTCTTTAGCCCCGGCCCCTGGCTTAGTTTCTGGCATATAGTAATCACTCAATAAATGTTTGCTGCATGAATTCTGTTCCTTTACACATAGCATCTACACCGAAAATTGCAGTAAAGTGAAACTTACTTAATTGGCATTAGTAGCAGTGGTAAAAAAAAATGACCAAAGCAAACTAATATAACCACAGAATAATTGCCTCTCAGGGAGCCAGCTTCAAGGAATAGATAAGAGTGACCTGTAATTCCCCTGCCTTTCTCCTTTTGTATGGGAGGATGAATTCCAGGTGCTTGAGAATAATTTGTTCTCTTAAATAGTGTAAACATCATCGGGACCATCTGTGTGCATTATTGATTTTCCCATTTAGCCCATTCTTTTTAGATGGTGCACAGGAGCTTTGAGCTAAAAAATCCCCAACTCTCTAAGTAAAAGAATCTAAGTGAACACTGCCTTACTACACCCTTTCTGGGCCTATCTGAATCAGCCATGTTGACACCGTCAGGGGTGGCTTTGTGGTCTATCAGAAGCAGGATGCTTACTGAGCATCGAAATTGACAAGGAGGTGATTATGGTTCTGGCATCTTATTCCTGGACATAAATCCAGTCTCCATGATTTACTAGCTGTATAATCTTGGGCGAATTACTGAGTCCCTCTGTGCCTCAGTTTACTCATCTATAAAATAGGAAGAACCATGCTTTCTACCTTACAGGATAGGTATAAGTTAACTCATGGAAAGTGTCTGGCACAATGCCTACACTATAATAAGTTTCAATATAGCAAAGTTCATTGTTATTATTTCTAAAACAAATACATTTAGTAATATATGATCTAGTGGGGAAAAAAAAAAACAAAAACCAGAAGGCTTTGATAAAAAGTCCAGCCCCAGGGCTGACACGTACTTCTGTTTGGGCAAGTTATTCAGCATTGCTGGACCTTAGGTTTATTCATCTTCCAGTGACAGAAGTGATATCTACCAGGAAGGTTCGTCAGGAGAATTAAATGAAACAATATACGTAAACGTGTGCATGTCTAAGTCAAACTAATTGGAGGAGATCAGCAGTAGTAACACATAAAGTTATGTGACGTTCACAGATGCACACCCAAGCTCTTATCTCATTTCTGCCCCTGTTGGGTGGGTTGAGGGAAAGCCGGCCTTTCTGAGGTTGATAGGGTATGAAGTTGGAGAGTATGAAGAACCCACGGGCAAGAGTAAACAGTGCAGTTTACCCGGAGCATGGTGGCTGGGATTAGTGGGAGAAAGGACTGCCAAGGAAGGTCAAGGGCAGTACTTATGGATATCTGTTGGGAAGGCCACTGCAATGTTTATGAAAAACTTAACAAGTTTAATCTTCACTGTTCAGGTGAGGGAACTGAGTGCAAACAGGGTAAGGACCCCCATAGCAAAAGCATGGACCTGGGTCAGTCGGCTTCCATTCTGGAGCTCCGGCCACACTGCCGTTCTGTTTGTGCCTTTGGAACAGCTCCTTTGTTTCTACCACAGGGCCTTTGCACGTACTGCCTCTACCACCTGGAAGATGCCACTTCACCTCCCCATAACATTTACTTGCTTTTTCGGCTCTGGTGCCACCTCCTTAAGTATCTGAGCTCCCAACCAAGTCCAATCCCCTATTCCACATCCTCAAAACCACAGTCCCCTTATGATAGCACTCCTCACAGTTGCAACTTTATATTTATCTGTGTGATTATCTGACTAATGCGTCTCCTCCACCAGGCAGTGAGCTCTTGGAGGCTGGGACCCCACTAGTTCTCAGCACAGTGCCTGGCCCATAAAATGCATTTAATAAATATGTATGTAACGAACAAACAAATGAATAAACAGAGAAATGAATGAGTGAGTGAATGAATGAATGAATGATTATAACACCAGCGCATGTGATTAGGAGAAAGAAACCAGAAATCAGGACACTGGAACCACCATCAAGATCTCCCCTCTTTGCCAGCACTCAGCATATGTGCTGGGGTACCACAGGCTATTTCCTGGAACTCTGGGGGTTCATGCTGGGCCATGCCTGGGGTGGGAAGGAAATGTGTCTGACAGCTTCCTCCTCTGGGAAAATAGGGTTGGTAGGGTAGAGGGTAGGGGGAGAGGGGAGTCACAAACAATCTCTTCTTTAATTAGAGCTCTGTCGGCTTCAGTTAGCCTGGGTGTTTGTTCCCTTGTGTGTGTCAGGGAATTTGGAACTGACCTCAAGCTTGTGAAATAATTAGTACAATAGTGCCGATCTAGCCATTTCTGAAAAGAGTAATTTACTCCCAGCATAGCCTCCTGGCAGAGCCACTCATTAATCAAACCAGGCCGCGTACATCAAAGCAGGTCCCCCTTTCCTCCGTGGCATCCATCATCCAGCCGTTAGAAGCCGCAGAAGCCTGAACCGATATACGGCCTTTGTTGGGCTGAGCCCACCTCCCGTTCTCACCAGCTGCTGGAACAGGGGAGCACAGCAGCCAACCCTGGGGTGGGCAGGCAAGACCCCTACCCATCCGAGTTTATGGAAACCTCACCTGTGTGGGATGGAGCCCAAAGATGACATTTAGCCTCTATCACATCCTCAGTGTGATGTCTTCAACCATCAGAAAAAAGAACGCACCTGGCTTTATTGATTACTCTTTATCATGTTCCCTCCCACTCTCTGTGTCTACTAGAAATTATCTTGTCCATTTGTTTATTTATCTTCATTTTCTGTCTCTATCCCTAGAGAGTATAAACATCAAGAGAAAAAGAACTTTGTCATCTTTCCCTTTCGGCCCCTGAGCCTAGCACAATGCCTGCCACGTAGGAAAACAGTTTAATAAATAGTTTCTGAATAAATGAATGAGTGTCTTCGCAAACTTCTCAGTACTCTTAGCTAAAGGTGCCTTTCCATCCCAAGAATCCCCATAGCCCTAACCCTAAAACTCTGTTGGTTCTCGTTACAGTCTACCTTGCAGTGAATTCATTTGTTTACATTTCTCAGTTTCTCTACTAAGTTGGTAGTTACCTGTATTAGCTATCTATTGCTGTGTAACAAGTTATGCCTACACATAAGGGCTTTAAACCATAAACGTTTATTATCTCAAAGTTTCCGTGGGTCAGGAATCTGGGTATGGCCAAGCCGGGTGCTCAGTTTCACAATCTCTCATAAGGCTGCAAAGTATAAGCCAGATCTGGGGCCTTGTGTGAAGGCTCAACTGGGGAAGGGTCTGCTTCCCAATTACTCAGTGGTTGTTGTCAGCATTCAGTTCCTCTAGAGCTATTGGGCCGAGGGCCCTGGTTCTTTGCCACATGGACCTCTCCAACAAGCATCACGCTTCAACAAAGCATGCAAACAGAAACTTTGCAGGCCAGAAGGGATTGGCACAAGATAGTCAAAGTGAGGAAAAGCAAGCACCTACAACCAAGATTACTTCACTCAGTAAAGCTATCATTTAATGTTGAAGGACAGATAACGAGCTTCCCAGACAAGAAGAAGCTAAAAGAGTTCGTCACCACCAAGCTAATATAACAGGAAATGTTGGAAGGACTTCTTTAAACAGAAGAAGAAGGAAAAAAGATAAAAAGTATGAATAATAAAATGGCAATAACTACACATCTATCAATGATTACTTTAAATGTAAATGGAGTAAATACTCTAATCAAAAGATCAGGAGGCTGAATGGATATGAAAACAACACCCTTACATATTCTGCCCACAAAAGACTCGCTTCAGATCAAAAGACACACACAGACTGAAAGTAAAGGGATGAAAAAAGATATCTCATGAAAATGGAAACGAACAAACAAAAAAATCTGGGGTAGCCACACTTACACCAGACAAAATAGACTTTAAAGCAAAGGCTGTAACAAGAGACAAAAAAGGACCCAGGAATCCCACTTCTGGGTATTTACCTGAAGAAACACAAAACACTACTTCGAAGGAACACGTGGATGCATATACTCATTGCAGCATTATTTACAATTGCCAAGGTATGGAGGCAACATGGGAGTCCAACGATGGATGAATGGATAAAGAAGAGGTAGTACATATATACAAGGGAATATTACTCAGCCATAAAAAAAGAATGAAATCTCACCATCTGCAACAACATGGACGGACCTAAAGGCTATTGTGCTGAGTGGAGTCAGTCAAATAGAGAAAGACAAACTCCATATGATTTCGCTTACATGTGAAATCCAAAGAACAAAAGAAACAAACAAAACTGAAACAAATTCATTGATACAAAGAACAATTTGATGGTAGCTAGATGGGAGGAGGGTTGGGGGGATGCGTGAAAAGGAAATAAGAAGTATAAATTGGTAGTTACAAAATAGTAACAGAGATGTTAAGTAGAGCATAAGAAATATAGTCAATAATATTGTAATAACTATGTATGGCATCAGATGGGTACTAGATTTGTCAGGGTGATCACTTTGTAAGTTATATAAATGTCTAATCACTATGTTGTACACCTGAAACATAATACCGCATGTCAACTGTAATTGAAATATTTTTGAAAAAAATGTTTAAAAAGAGCAAGTTTTACTCAAGGGAAGAACATTATATAAGACAGTGACTACTAGGAGGCAAGAATCATTGGGGGTCATCCTAGAGGTTGCCTAGCACAAAATAAAAAGATATATGCACACAAATGTTCATTACTTGCTGTTTATAATAGCCCCCATATTGGAAATAACCCAATTACCTCTCAATAAGGGAAGTGATGAAAATAAACTGTGGAACTTCCATGATATTATAATAGAATGTTGTGCTTTACAGTGAGAGGGAGGCAAGAAATGGAAAGTACCCTTTGATCCAAACTACGTCAGCATTTAAACACAAAGGATAAAAATAAAAAATAAATGCAATGGTGAGATATTTCCAATCCAGCCATCATACACATAGAAATATTTTTTTCTTAGAATGCATACCAAAACATTAGAAATGCCCTTCACGCTGGTGAGGCTCCATCAAGAAGAGGCTCGAGTTCTCTGCCTGGATCACAAACACCTCGCCATTAAGTTTATTCGATTTCTCCACTTTTGATCATATTCTCAGCCCAACTGGGATTCAAAACAATTCAGTGCTCTCTGTTTTTGTTGTTTACCCAGGAAAAATAAAATGGGAGCTTCATAAATTATATAGATTCACTTTCACAGTGAAATAATTCTACTTGGTTTCTGAATGAATGGATTTTTTTTTCCCCTGGTTGGATTCTAGCTTCTTCCAAGAATCAATTTAACTCTGTCCTCTGGTGTCCTCTCCCTCAGCTTTCACTGTCCTTTCATACTCGGGTGTCTGATGACCACAATCGTGACTTCTTCCCTCCTCTTATCTCCCTGCAGTATAGTACAGAATTTGGCACAACGTGATGAGACAAGTTAGAACCTGCCTGGTTCTGGTCATGTTACAACTTCACCCCGTGAGTTTTTAACTCCATTTTCCATAACCAAGTTAGACCTAAAGTCTACAATTTTATTTTATTCAGATACTTAGTGGGTGCCTACCAAAGCACTGCATTTTTTTAATTGAACGAGGATGTTATAGTTTCTATCTCAAGGGGAAAGAGATGAAGGTACAAAAATAATGAATCGCCTACTGTATATTGTGCCTTGTATGATGGGTTTATGTACTTCCTCTCGTTTAATCCTCACAGACCCAGCAATGTCAGTACTGAAATACTCCACTTTACAGATAAGAAAGTAAAGTTCACAGTGATTAAGCAACTTGCCGAAGGATGCTCAGCTCTTAAGGACAGAACAAGAGCTTTTTTTTAGATTCCAAGGCCCAAGTCATCATGCTAGCATCACTGTGTATTTTAATGGTGAGAGAAATGAAAATCCTGTTCTAGAACTGAGATTCCAAGTTCAACATTAAGTTCACCTTAGATGCGTTGAAACCAGGATTTCTCGCCCTTGGCATTATCGATATTTGGGGCTGGATAATTCTCTACAGTGAGAGGCCGACCTGTGCATCGTAGGAAGTTTAGCAGCATCCCTGGCCTCTAGCTACTAAATGCTAGTAACACACTCACCCCCAGTGGTAACAAACACAGTTGTCTCCAGACATTGTCAAATGTCCCCTGGGGTGTGGGTGGGACGCAAAATCACCCTAAGCTGAGAACCACTGGTTTAAGAAGAAAAACGCTTTCTGTAAAACTGAGTATGAGCTTAAAGTAGCATAATTGAATATTTTAGAACATTTATAGAGTGTTACAGTCATTGTTCTATAGAGTACTAAGATAAAGCTCCCAACTATACTTAATAATTGGTTTAGTTTTTGTTAATTTATGAAGGAGCTTTCTAATTTGGACCAAAATGATCTGGCATTCATGATTATTTCTAATTATCCAAATTGGAAGGGAATTCGGGATGACACAGGCATTAAAGTCAGATTTGAACCTTAGCCTAGCCACTCTGGTGGCTGTGTGACCTTGAGTAAGTCTTGGCAACTCTCTGAGCCTGAGCTTCCTTGTCTAAAGTGGAAAATATGGTGCCCGTCT
>NW_006436812.1:528123-607601 GCF_000325575.1 Pteropus alecto | reverse complement strand
CACTCCCTCCTTAGACTGCGCAATAAGTTTCTTGACTGTTACTGGTAGCAGCGTACTCACAGTCAGTAAATAATTTACCGTTCACTGGAATGCCTTAACTCTGCAGACAGCCGCCACAGCGCGGCAGCCCCATAACCTTCAGCGGGTGCTTCATCCAACATGTTGACCAATTTACCGAATGTTGCAAGCTTGTCTATTGGTCTGTTTGATAGTACGTTATCTGTTTACTTTGTAATAGGCGCTTAGCACACATGTGTTCATTTAACTATCACAATAACCCAGTGAGAAACTTACGATTGCTATTCTCATTTACAAATTAGGAAACCAGGGCTTAGGGAGGTTAAAGAACTTATTCAAGGTCATAACGCTAGCAAAGACGGTGCCTGGCACACAAAGCAGGCGCTCAAAAATACTGGTAGAGCAGGGCAGAGAACTGCACCCAGGCATTTCAACTCCAGAGCCCAAGCTCATAACCATTTTGCGGTACTGGCCCCTGCTTAGTGAGAAATCCCCCAAAGGAGATGTTAAATTGTCACCTTTGGAGTGCCCGGATATTATTCTTATTAAAGCAACTATTTCTACAGTCACAGAAGTCTTCCCCTGTGGTGCCCCGGGCCCCGTCTTCATCAATGTTGAGCATCAGTGGTCATCGCTTCAATGATGAACCCTTAATGGTTATCCAGGATGTATGGATAATAGTCCAGGTGTTTCCCGAGTTTTATTGTTCCGCCTCCTTCCTTTTCGCCTCCCTCACTGCACAATCTAATTGTCTGTTTCCCAAAACAAGCTCGCCTTTCTCAAAAGCACTATCAGAAACACTGTCAGTCAACAGGAGACACAATAGACTTTGAAAGCTGGTGGAAAAGACTTCCAGGATTCGGGGTGGGATGTACAATCAAGGGCTGCATCATTCCAGGTTAAAGGGGAAAACACACCTGTGTGGTCGCTTCATTCCCTTTCCTTTGGAATTCCTCTCTATTTCTACACTGGCCAACTAACATCTGCATATTACCAGGTAAATAAAACTTTGATGGAAGCAGAGCTACCCAATTAAGGGCTCCAGGTGAAAAGAAGGTGATAAAACGCTTCATTGCAGCAGGAGTGTCTTTATGGAAACGCCAGAATTCGTTCACTAGTTGCATGCAAATGAGATGCGCAGGCACCATAATTACATCACCTGGTTGTCTTGCTTTGGCACAGAAGCTGATGGGTCTTTGGCCTGTGGACACTTTGAGGAAGGAGACCCCCTTTTGTCCCCAAAATCAACAGGGTGTGATCCCAACAGGGTAAGCTTAGCTCAGCTCCAGAGCCTGCAAACCGTTCATTATAAACCCCAACTGTCACATCGCTCCCCTAATGAGGGTGTACATCTTTAGCAGCCTCGGGACAGTAGTAACTTATTTCGTGACACATTCTGGGAGTTTTATGTGCCTGCTCCATAAAAAAAGAAATGCGCCGTTTCCATAGCAATGCGGGGTCTTTCGGGCAGTCCCGTTGTGACAGTGAGAACCCCAGTGTTCTTCTGGGAACTGTTCTTTTTTGTTTTTCTGGAAGCTCTTAAATTGTCCCCCAAGCTCTCTCCTCTGCCTCTATTTGGAGAGGACCAAATGGCACGTTCCCAGGTTTGCCAGCTTGATGGTTCAGCTTAGTAATTCGCAAAAGTGCACAAAGCATCCATTACGGACCTTGGCAAAGCTAAGTAAAATGAGGCTCGTCTTTCCTGTTGGATCAGAAGAGACAAAGCCTTACAAGGAATAACACGTTGCAATGGCTGGCGATGTCTGGCCGTGTGACTCTATGGCTTACAGACCAATGGCGCAGTTGGGCCAGCTCCAGCAGAGCCCAGTTCTGGTGCCGGCTCTGCCATTAACTCTGAGCAAACATAAATGCTTCAGAGACTTGTTTTGGTCATCACACTGACTTTGGGTTTGACAGGACCTCCTGCTGACTTTATTGGGTTGTTGAAATGATTAGATGGGATAATACATGTAAAGAACGGTACCAGGCACTTTATAAGCCACCCATAAATGTTAGCTAGGATTATCCCATCACACTAACGGGTCCAACAGGGCCATCTGCCCTCCAGCCATCACTCCGTACTATTAACTGTCCAACCTTTATCAATGGCTTTGCATGTCGATATAGATAAATGCAGGCCCAGGAATAAGCAGGTGCAGAATGAACCCGCAAGCTGCCTGTGACCAGAGGCACCGTGCTTGATTCACGTCGCTCCACGAATCTGCATGCTACACTAGCCCCAGTGCAATCCTGGGCTACTGCAGAATGTACTGGGAAACTTGTCCTATATCGCAGCCTGAGCAGTAATATTCCAGTCATTTCCTGGATCTGAACGGTGCATCTCGATATAAAACTGCCCACTGAGCCATCACTCAGACTGGAACTAGTGCTGTGAACTCAAGGGCAGGAAGCCTTTATTTAGCCCACTGTAGACTGTGGGGTGAGACCTGTTTAATTCTCATCTGCCCTTGTTTGCCCATCGATAAAAGGAAACAGCTGATCCCTTCCTTGAACTTATATTTACCACCTAGTCTTCCGCACCCCAGTCCAGAGTCTCATCATCTTACTGAGAGCATTTGGGCTATTTCCTCAGTGGTATCCCTCACTCCTCTCCTAGACAATGCACTAGAATGTTCTAATGTGCAAATCTGGTCGTGTCACTCCCCAGCTAACTCTCCCAACATTTTCCCCACCCCTAACTTCTGGGAAAGTTCCAGAGGCCCCCACTCACCCCTCAGCCTCACCTGTCCCTCTGTCTTCTCCTCTCCCATGGCTTATCCTGCTGCTGCGACCTTGCAGCTCCCCCTCTTACCTTGACCCAGAACACACAACCTGGGGTCCCCAACTAAGGATGGCAGTGCCCAACCGACTTCCTGGAGGGTCTGAAGTCCTCGGTCTGGGACACCCAGGGGAAGATAATTAGCAGCCAGAGTTGAAGGTGAAACCTGTCACCAGATTGTAACTGCTCTCTAATATACTGGTTACCCAACCAGTGTGTTTTTGTTCTGTGTTTTCTGTGTTGTTGGACTTCGGGCGCATTAGTTTGAGTTATTCAGACTCCTCAGTTCATGACACAGTGTCTTCAGTGTGCTTGGGCAAGTTCCTTTCATGCTTTCTTTATTGATTCCTTTTATTGCCGGTTCCAATATCACCCCCACCCCTCTGCTTAGACAAGCATTCTACTGCACTTGCTATGTGTACCCTTTCATTTGCTTGTGGCCCTGTCGGCTGCATATATCGGATTTGTGTACACCATGTTTAATTGCGTATAGAGGGCCATGGACATACCTCTGCATCTTTTCTTTTTGCCCCCAGCATTATGTTTTTAAGAGCACTCTGTGTTGCTACTAAAATAATGGTTTATACAATGGAATATTACTCAGCAATGAAAAAGAATGAAATCTTGCCATTTGTGACAATATGGATGGACTTAATAGGTAATATGGTAAGTCAAATAAACTAGACATAGAAAGACAAATACTAGATGATTTCGCTTAAATGTGAGATCTAAAAGAACAGAACGAATGAACAAACAAAACAAAAACGGACTCATAGAAATAAAGAACAAACTAATGGTTGCCAGAGGGGAGAGAGTAGGGCAATGGTGAAAAGGCGAAGGGGAATAAGAAGCATAAACTGCCAATTACAAAATAAATAAGGCACAGAGATGTAGTGTACAATACAAGCAACAGAGGCAATAATATTGCAATAACTTTACATGATGACAGATGATTACTAGACTTAGTTTGGTGATCACAATATAAGTATACAAATGTTCAATCACTGTATCACTGTTACACACCTAAAACTAATGTATTATATGCCAACTATAACAAAAAGAAATCTTTTAATTAAAATTAGAAAAAGGAGCTGACCATTGTTCTAAGGTTTACCAAATTCCACCGTGGACATCCCTCACCTTTACCTGTCTCCTCCCCCAGGGACCATATCCACACTGCCTCCACCTCCAACCCCCACCTCACAGAGTCAGAGTAAATATCACCGTGCATACAGCCTTCTACGAGCCTGGATGCGAGTCTCTTCAATATACATTACCCAGAAATGCAATTGTTAGGAAATGGGGCATTTGTATTTTCATTTTGACCGACCAAACATTATCAAGCTGTTCTCTAGAATGACTACACCAGTCAGGACTCCTAAGACCAACGTTTCCCTTGTTTAGTCCAGTGTTCTGGGGCTCAAGGAGCTCTCTGAGAATCTGATGAGACATTTGGAAACTTTTCCGCAGAAAAAGTAAACATTGCCATAATAATCATACAAGATAATATCTGAGAAAAATAATATTAATATTTATTTATCTAAGATACATGTATGAGTTGATTTAATTTTTACAACAGCCATTATAGGTAAGTATCGCTGCTTTTTAATTGAGTTAACACATAATTAACCATTTTAAAGTGTACAATTCAGTGGCACTGATGTGGTCATATTATTGTGCAACCACCACCTCTCTCTAGTTTTAACTTTTTCATCGTCCCAGATGAACACTGGACCCTTTTATGTCATCACTCCCATTTCCCCAGGCCCTGGTAGCCAGTAATCTGCCTTCTGTCCCCATAGATTTGACTATTCTGGACATTTCATATAAAAGGAATCATACAATACGTGACCTTTCATGTCTGGCTCCTTTTTCTCGGCATCACGTTCTCAAGCTTCGTCCAAGTTGTAGCATGTAACAGTATTTTGTTTCTTTTTATGTCTGAACAACATTCCGTTTTATGTACATTGCACCAC
Organism: Pteropus alecto; assembly: GCF_000325575.1. Taxonomy (NCBI): domain Eukaryota; kingdom Metazoa; phylum Chordata; class Mammalia; order Chiroptera; family Pteropodidae; genus Pteropus; species Pteropus alecto. The sequence continues at coordinate 602,828 of NW_006436812.1, read as the reverse complement.
TTGTTTATGCATTCATCTGTTGATGGACACTTAGGTTGTTTCTACCTTTCAGCTGTTATGAATAAACATTCATTTACAGGTTTCTATGTGGACATATGTTTTCATTTCTCTAGGACTGAGATTGTTGGGTAATTTCTGAGGAACTACCAAACTGTTTCCCACATTGGCCGTACCATTTTACATACTCTCCAGCATTGTACTAGAGTTCTTATTTCTCCACATTCTTACCAAACTTGTTATTTTCTGGAGTTTTTGTTTTGTTATAGCCATCCTAGTGAGTATGATATGGCATCTCATTGTGGTTTTGATTTGTATTTTCTTAATAACCAATGAAAATTAACATCTTTGGATGTGCTTTTTGGTCATTCGTATATCTTCTTTGAAAAAAAAAATCTATTCGAGTCCTGAAGTTGTTATTACTATTAATCTCATTTTATAAAGTAAGGAATTGAGGCCAAACTGGGATCAGAACTGAGGTAACAGAATGGCAGAGCCATAGGATGGCAGAGCCAGTGAAGGGGATGCCCCACCTGGCATTACTTTTTGGAGGAGGGAGCTACTGACTACCCTCCACTCAGGATTCCACAGACTTCAGGTACATAATTCTGCACTGGACGGTGAGTCTAGTACCAGATGAGGCGTGTGAGTCTCAGCATATGCTTGAATAAATGAATAAAGATACAAGTCCCTTCAGAGCTTCCTTTACCTCAAAATATACCATACAGTCACACAACGAGCCCAGGATGTATAATTCAGCCCCGGATGCTATGTGTACCCCAGGACAGCTCCAGAGTGTCCCCTTCAACCCCAGCAAACAGAGGCTGCTCGCGCAGTGCCTCACGGGCACCAAGTGGAAGCCTGTACTGGAAGCCTGGATGTCTAGTCTGGGGTGTTATTACATCTGGATCAATTCTTAATCTTTCAGTTTAGCTTTGAGCTGCATGGTGACCTCTGACAGATCAGGTATAACTCATTGCATCTCGCCCAGGTAAGAGGTGTCTCGCCAGCTGTGGCCCCATGACATTGGAGACTTTCTCACAGGCCAGCTCTCGTCTCAAGGCAGTGCGTGGTGCTCAGCTGTGACAGGGGCAGAGGCAGGCAGATTCAGGGGCTTTAGTGAAAGGTGAAATAAACAACGGCGTGTCAGCTCTGTCTTTGCTCCAGGTAAAAAAGCAGCCATGAGTATCCTCCACCAACAAAATACCTCAGGGCTGAGAGTAGCTTTCTGAGATGCCACAAGGCCAATATTTATTACTGAACTAGTTCAGAATCTGTTCTTTTAGAATGAGAGGCAGGCGGCAAAACAGTTAAAGGATAGAAAGGAATATTTAGTGATCGCCTCCTATAGGCTAAGCCTTGGAATAAACACAATCACATAATAAACCACTTAATCTCTCCAGCGACCCCATGAAGCGATTATCCTTGTCACCATTTTACAAGGGAAGAATTATAATCCCAAGAGTTAAGTTTCCTTATCAAGGTCAAATGGCTAGTAAGGGCTGAATCTAAAAATCTAATTCTATCTGACTTTCATTCCCATGCCCTTGATCACCTCAAAATCTCAACAAGCCTTTATCTTCTGCCCAGCCCTGCCCAGAAGTTTCTCCCTCCAAATCCATGAAGAAGAAACTCATGTCCAAGTACCCCCTGGACTAATACTTGAGTGCAAACCCCTTAACTTCTCTACATCGGTTTTCTCATCTGCAAAATGGAATTGTTGTGACAACAGACTAAGTTAAAAGCCTCTCTAATGAGGTATTCGCATTTACAAGGAGGTTCTTGAAGATTGCACCTAAAAGGATACCTATCGAGCGGTTAAATTTTAGAAACCAGGACCCTTCCTTAGGTACACCATAAGAAAGCACCTTAACTTACATCTCATGGGTAACCTCACATAATACGTGGCCAGACTACTACATGATAAGGTTGGCAAGGGCCTAATCATTGAAAAAAAAGATTCATATTTTGTCTTGTAGGTAATCTAGTATCACGAGGAAGAAAGCGACTGAAGTTTCAAGCGATCTATCTGCTAGGACTCATTACCAATGGAAAGGATAGTCTAATTTCTATCTGATTTGTTTATTTTGAAAGTTGCTTAATCATTCTGGGTCCTGGGCAAGAGAAAGCTTTATTGGGTCACTGGGCCTAAGAGAACCTGGTCAATGGAAAATAGATCTGCCTGCGATGTCCCATCAGATCCACGGTTCACACTGAAGGCAGGATGGAGAGATGTCAACGGAACTTTATTCTTCTGGTGAGAAACCACAACCCAAGCTTCATTTTCTCTTCTAATCATAAACCCTTTTATTTCTTCTTGTATCGGTTTCTCTTGCTTTTTGACATTTGAATCAATCAGTCAATCAGCAAACCAACCAGTCCACGGGGAAGTGGTATTGAGTACCTGTAGCAGTAATGGCCATATGAACAGCTGTGGTGGTGGCAGGAATTGCAGCAGCCGAATAACTTCATGTGAGTGCTTGCTATATGCCAGATACTATTCTCATTAACTAACATTTTAACCCATTTAATTATCACAACAATCCTATGATACAGATACTATTAACTCTCCATTTTTCAGATGAAGAACTTAAGGCAAAAGAAATGGGATGATTTGCCCAACATCACAAACCTACCGAGTGGTGGGGCTTGAATTCGAACACAGGCAATCTGAGTCCAGAGACTTTGATTTGGGGCATTCCGTTTGGTCTGTTAATAGCAATAGCAACCACAGCTTAGTTTATCAAGTACTTATCATGTGCCTGGTTCTCTCTTTTCTATGCCCACAGGGCCAACTTCACCGTACTGGGCAATCACAGGGACATCCAGAACCTACATTACAGCACGCTCAGCCACTGCTCCGACTCCATGCCAGCACACAGGCCACAGGACGATGAGCTCCGCTGCTCCCCAATCCCAAGTCCCTTCCAGGTGATAGTGTGGACTCGGAATGAGAAGGGCAGCAAGGATGCATGGACACTGTACTTACTGGCACTAACTAGGACCAAAACTCAAGCAAAACTACAAGATGCTCAGTAGCAACTATATCAGTGTGGGCTCATGGATACTTATTTTATGCTTTGGATTATAAGCCAACATTATCATTATTTTTTTTGTTGCTTAAATTTTTCCAACTTAGCAAGCTAGAAGCTCTATCAGATCGGCTATTAGTTCCCTTTGGCATATGCTTATCCTTGTGCTTTCTTCTTTTTTTAGCAGTTCCCTACTTTCTGACGCTGAGATGCTCCAGGTTCAGTTTCTGTGATTTCTGCCCAAGCCCTAGAGTCAGGCATTTCTCTAAGGAAGCTTGGTTCCCTTGATCGGAGAATGGTACTTAGATCTGGGCATCAGTTATATTTTAATGAATCTATTTCTAATAATTCCTGATCTATTTCTCTCTTCCAATAAAATTGCTGCCTAAAACACTAGCCAGCACCAGGCTTGGTGCTAATCTCTTATATAAAGACATACATTGTCTCCTTCAATCCCTAACAAATCCTAAAAGGTATATTCTAGGACTTATCCCCATTTTATCAGTGGAAAAAACAAGGCCCAGAGGCCTTCATTATTTTTTCTGCTGTCACACAGCTGGTAAGTGGTGGAGTTGGCTCTGAACCCAGATCTAAATCTAGACCCCCTCACTCTGGCTCTAGACCCACTCTGCCTGGGGATGTAAGATGAGTAGATTGAGTCAGACCATGCTGAGCTCTATCCCTGGTTCTATCATTTCATAGCAGTGTGACCTCTCTGAGTTTCCTCATCTGCAAATCGGCATTAATAAAGTCTACCTTTGCAGGTTGCTATTAGCATTAGAGCACATACATCGCACATCTGGTACTGAGCGCTTAGGTTATATGAGGACCTGTGCCTCCTAGGCAGTATAAGCTTAGTGGATAAGGGAATAGCTCTGAGGCCAATATTTAAGGTTCAAATGTTGGATCTACCACATCCGGTTGCTTAGAATCTCTGTGTCCCAGTTTTCTCTTCTAAAACTGGAGCCATTCTATAAGTGGGATTCTAGGGGGCACCCAATGCAATAACATCTATAAAGCATTTACCACAGTGTCTGATACATAGGAAGAGCTCAAGCAACATAGATTGTTATCAATACTATATTTGAACTCGCCACACCTAGAAGAGTGCCTGGCTTGATATATTTAAATGAATGCATTTGAATGAACGATAGGCTCCGCACAGGTAGCCCATGGAGCACTTTTCCACTTCAGAATTAATATATGCATTCTGCCCATCTCTCTGGATGCCTCCCTGCTGTTACATTCACCTGGCTGCTCAGTTCCCCACTGTGCCTCATTTCCCTGGGAAGGAGTCTCCATGTAGTGCCCCCATGAAGAGGACGCTATTGTGATAAATGGTTCTGTTGGAACTGCAGGGCATTGACAAACGCCAGCCTCATACATCACAGGGCCATCAGGACTGGCACTTTGATAATGTATTATGTGAGTGCATCATCAGAACACTGTCACTCTGGTGACGGATTCATCAACAGATGGGGCTGTCGTAAAAGGGAAGGAGAAGAGTGTGGAGGAAGAAGGGAAGTCCTCTGCTTGATGAGGACGAGGTCCTAACGGTGAAATACAAAACATCCCACCATCTAGCTGATAAATGCTAAGAGTGGCACAGAGGCGGGAAAGATGGCGCAGGACTGCAGTGGATGGAGGATCAGCTTGGAGATGTGGAGCCTTGGGGTCCGGTCATGGCTCGTCTCATGACTCCTACTAAGCCCTTGTGACCTTTACTTCTCATCTACAAAACGAAGCCCGAATCAGTATATCTTAAAGACTGTTCCATAGGATGCTAGTCCTATGAGACAGTCTATGGAGATTCTGAGGTTAACATATCTACAAAGGTTTATTTACTCTGAAACTTCATAAAAATAGATATGTGTTAATGTTGAGAGTTTCTCCCTAATTGGACATACAATGAGTCCTTTGTCTTCAAAGTATTTGACCATGAAATACTTATTTTTACATGATCCATATAAACTCATTATTCTGTAGTAACACTGAATTCAATGGTATCCAAGATCCCTTTCACTTTCAGAAATGCAGTGACACAAGCACAGGCTTTGGGAGCTGACAGACTTGGATCAAAACCTAGAACCTCTAAACATGAACTTGATAAGCTTGAGCAAGCTGTTTCACCTCCCTATACCATCACATAGACATCTGTAGTGCCAGGGACATGATCTTCAGCCTAGAGTTGCTATGGGAACGACATGGACATTGCCAGTACTCTACTTGAAGGTAACTTATAGTCACTAATTGATAGCTCTTATTATTGATAAAAGTAACCGACATTTACTGAGTACTCCTAAGGAGTGAAGCACTGTACTAAAGGGCTTTACATCCATGATCTTATTTAATTCACAAACTTACCAAATAACATAGACATTATTAAGATCATCATCAACGTACATATAGGAAACTGAGGCTTAAAGATGTTAAATGATTTGCACGAGAACAGGTATGTGGCATGCCAGGTTCAAACATCAGTTGCCAGACTCTGAAGCCTAAAGGCTAAACCAGTATGTTATTATAACCTCCTACCTCCAATGTAAGTTGAGAGACTCTGCTAGGGCTTGATTTCATTATGACCAGTACACAACTGAACACTGATGGTAATGGGGGAAGAGCATATTATAGTACTTGGGAGAAATATTCTTACAGTGTTCAGACTCCTCACCTTCCTTAGAACTTATAAAACCAATCAGTTTGTTCCTACAAACTGGTTTGCCAACTGCAATAATAGCCTGACAATAAATAAATTAGAGCAACTTTCATTTTGCAGCTACTTGTTTATGAAGGATAGGAGTGGCAGAAGACTATATGACCTGCAGAAAGATTGTGGCACTTGGAGTCCAAATACCTAGCATACTGACTCACTAACCAGCCTTGGGACCATAGGCAAAACACTTTCATTTCTCAGGGCATCCACCTCCCAATCTTTAAAAAGGAAATATCTAAGCTGAACTGTCTTCTGAGGTTTCCTCCAATTCTGGATTCTGTGTTTCTCTGAACATTAGCTGTGCACTCACCTCATTTGCAAAGTTCCAGACTAGAACAAAAGATACCAAAGACTAGTGGAATAAAGCATCACATCAAGTCTCAGCCACTGGAATGCACAAAGTAAAAACGTTAACGTCACGGATTTGGATATTCACCCTGTAATGGTGAGATTTAATTTCAGCAGAGAGCTTCCATATCACATAATGGTGTATCATTGCACTACATTTTACTTCCCCTAGCAAATAAAGTGTACGGGAAAAAAACTGAAAAGAACATACATTGTTTTATTGTCTCGTGAAATTGCTGGGTTTCAAGCCAATAGAATGCCTTAATGCTCAAGTTCTCAAGGGTGATACAAAGTGCAGAGCATCTCTGTTTGTGAAGCTAAATTTAATAAACAGAGTAATCCCCTGGCATGCCCTGGGATTTTTCTAATATCCTGATGGTGTCAAGGGACAGGGGCTTGATATGTGAAAAACAGCATAAGACCTTACAACCAAGACTTACTACAAACAATTGTCCTTTAATTGAGGCATCCGCTTTTCGCATGTTGAGGTGCTGAAGGAAATCACTTTAATTGTGTGTGCCTTGTCCACAAGCCTTGAGCAGTGGTGCTGTCCATAAACTGTGGTGCTGAACCAGAAGTCTCTAAATCTGCCACTGCCCAGCCCAGGCTTAGGACACAAAGACGACTGTTCTTTCTCAACTATAAAGACATTCATTCATCCTATACCCCTTAGAGTATTTTAAATACACACTGACACAACTTCTGCTGAGAAATCTTCTCAGATTACAGAAGCATCGTCATCTTGCTTTGTAGTTTATATAAAATATATTTTTAAAGACCATTTCCTTGTTCTCTATTCCAGTTAACTGCTGCAAAACAAGTTGCCTTCAAAACTTACTGGTTTAAAACAAGAACAAGCATTTACTTTGCTCATAATTCTGCAACTTGGGCAGGGCACAGCAAGGGTTCATTTTGGTTCCATACAATACTAGGTGGGGGTGGCACAGCTGGACGATTCACTTCTAAGTAGATCTGCTCGCTCATATGGTTGGGAAACTAGTGTTGGCGGTCAGCAGGAGCTCAGCCAGGGCCAAGGGCTGGAGTTCCTGATTCCTTCCTGCATGGATCCTCATGTGGCCTAACCTTCTTCAACATGTTGTGACTGGGTTCTAAGGGCCAGTGTTTCAAGAGAGAGCTGTGGAACCTTTTATGAACTAGCCTCATACATCACATAGCATTCCTTCTGCTGTTGTCTATTCGTCATGGGTGTCACCAATGCCTCCAGTCAACAGACTGTCTCTACCTCTTGAAGGGCAGTAGTAAAGTCCTTGGAGAGCTTATGGAATGGGAAATACTGCTGTGGCCATTTTCAGAAAAAAATGATTTGGGAACATTCATCCCTTCATTAACTTCTGTGTGCTGTTTTTAATAGGTTGATACTAGACTCTCTAAAAAACTTCAGAGAGACCCAGAAGTGCCCAGGAGTGTAGCCTGCCTGGGGTAGCCCTAGCCAGTGACCTCCTGGGCAGGAGAATGGGAGCTCCTTGGTGTAAGTAGAGGCAAACTTGGAGATGCAATTTATATTCCAGAGCAGCTCTGCAGGACTGGGCCAAGGCTGGGACTTCACTGAAATCATGCCCTTATTTGGCTCCTCCCCCTGCCCCATCCTGCTATCTGCACTCCTCTCCCAGTTCCTACTGGGAGCACTTCCTTAATCATTTGCACGTGGATCCTCGTCTCAGAATCGGCCTCTGGGGAGCCTCACCTAAGACAACCTCCCTCTTAGGAGGTTAATACTTATTCACTATGTCACTTATCTAATATTTAGACAAGTATCACTTTGTAATCTCCTGTTTCATATTGTTTCACCAACTTTGATATCATCATTTATCTTTATGCTTGATTTCCCAAGCAGTGGATTGTGCTGGATCTTATTTATCTCCATTTATCCTCCAATTTCTGAAAAATAATGTGAGAAGAGAATGAATACTGTTGAACACTTACTATGGTGCCAGCTACCGTTAACCTCTTTGCAGTCATTATCCCACCTAATTTGGAAAACAACCCTTATGAAGAAGATATTATTTTATCACCCTCACTTTATAAATGAAGGCTATGATGTTCAGAGACAGGGAATTATGCTACACAGCTCTACTAGGAGCCATGAACAGAATAGTCTATGTAAAAGCACTCCCAGGAATTTGGGGTGAGTGGTGCCACCTACAGTTGTGTGATATATTAGTCTTTCTCACTTCCCCAAAATTACTTATCTAGGGAGTAGCAGAATGTGGAATCGACTCTCTGCTTGGTTGCAAAGTCCTTGCCCTCAATACTGAGCCAAGATGCCTCTGGCAGTTAATATATTTGGATTATTTTTCATCGCTTTCTTTTATCCCAAGTAGGTTGTTTAAGATTGTGTGATGATGAAAATACTTTCTCAAATAGTAAAATAAATTCTTGGTCATGTGACAAGAGCCTGCCCTATGCTGTGGTCTAAGCCTGTGGTGGGGAGGTGGGGTTGGGGGTGTCTTCACAAGGTCCAGGGGCCTGAGGGGGAGGCTGTCTTCCAATGGGAGTTGAGTGGGAAGTTACCAGGAAAAGGATAGGGCCCCGGTGAACCAAAGAAAGTACAAATTGTCTGCCGAGTGAAGCCATGCTTTTTTGGTGTTTTTTTTTTTTTTTTTTTCCTGATTTCCTAGCTGGCTGTCTCACTCGCTGCTTTCTTCACAACAAGCACCTCCACAATTGTGATGGGGGAGGACATGCTTTAGCATGATGCCTCATCTCGAGTGTCAGCCTCCCGATCTGAAAAATTGAAGTTTCAGTTCCAGAAATTGCTGTTTTCAGAAGTGACATGGTTGGAGCATTGTGCCTTTGACAGAGAAAAGAACCCCAAATGAGTCTCCCAAGGTAACTGACAGGCCTTTCCAAATTATTAAGAGCCTGGATATTTGATCCCTGGCTCCAACAACCTACCAGCTGTGTCACTTAAATTTTGGAAGCCTCAGTTTCCTCATCTTTAAAGTAGAGATTCACTTGATCATTGTACAAAAATAAATGGAAGAATATACACTAATCGATTAAGCATTTGGAACATATTGAGCTATTGTTGTTATTGCTAATTATCATTAACATATCAGTCATAAGACCATTCTAGAGTCACAATCGTCAACTGCACTTTTACTTAAATGAAAAGGCCAAATTAATTTGATTATCCCTTAAACCTTTGGGTTTGGCTCTAATTTTTCTTATCCCTAATGATCTCTCATCTTATAATACTCCTTCCCCCAGTAAACACACACATGTATACAAACATGTTCACACATGCCAACTAGTAGATATAATTAAATCATATTGTCCAAGCCATTTCTTAGTCCTCAATATTTTCCAGGTAGGTATTACTGCAGCAAGTTAGTGGCAGGGCTGAAGTTAAAACTGCAATGAAACTGTCAGCTGAAAGGCAAGACAGAATTATTTTTTAAAATGCTCGTGATGCCTTGCATCTATGTGACACATTAGCATTTATCATATCCCTCTGGCACTCATTAGGTCACATGACCCCCTCAACCATTCTATGTGGTGGATATAATTACTAGGCAAAATGACTTGCCCAAGGTCACATAGCTGGCCACTAAGTGGAAGAGCCCAGGCTCAGACCCAATTGCATTTTCCTCCAAACCTGGTACCCTTTCCACTTTATGTTTTTGCCTCCCAGCACTGTTGGAACATTTAATAGCAGCTACTTCTCCCATAGCTGGTTGATTCTAGGGCAGATAAGTAATAACCCAGCAGGTCCCACCAGGCACTGCTGCATTTCAGATGCTGCAGCAGAAAGAGTTTGAAGGAGAGAGGCAAGTCCTCTCTCCACCACCACTCCGGGAGCCTGACACACATCCCTGTGCTCACAGATGTCACCATTAATGTCCTTTCCCCCAGAAGATTCAGGCAGGGGATCTGGATAAATCCATCATGGCCCTGAATATAATGTTGATGAATGATCTCATTAACCTGGCAGCCTGTACCACATCAACAGCAGCCCTGATCTTCTGTGAGAGGCCTGGCTCAGCGTTCCCATTCTTCTTCCCCCAGCCCCCACGATACTCTCACCCCCATCCCCAGACCTCCAGCCCTACAGTGCACCAGGCTGCGATGCCCCATGTAACTGTTGCCCCGCCATGTTCAAGCCTGGGGGCAAGTTAATAGCAACTTCAATCTTATAGATAAAGACACTGAGAATCAGAAAAATTAGATGATCTATCCAAGTTCCAAGAAACTTCAACTAACTTCTGGCTGACCCCAAAACCCTGCTTTTATCTCAACACTGTACTAACTTTTCTAGACTTTTTAACTGTTTGCAAAGCCCTTTTTATCCATTATCTCAATCGGTTACCCAACCAGCCCGTTGGGGGAGGCTTTCTCACAGCAAGACTTTATAAGAAACTTGAAAAACTGGTTAAAATGTATATGTAAGGATAAAATTCCAAAAATAGCTAAGGCGATTTTGGGATTTAAAAAGGAGAGGGGAGAGAGTAGAAAGGGTGACTCATCTAACTAGATATCATGATATCTTACAAAACCATGGAAACAAAATCGATACGGTACTGGTGCAAAAGCAAATAGGTCAATGGAACAGAATATATAGCATGAGACAGAGAGAAGTGAGAGACAGAGAGAAAGAGGAAGAAATTTGACATATAATAGAAGTAGAATCACAAATCTATGGAGGAAAATAATGGATTATTTTATAAATATTTAGCATATTTGGCAACTATTACACGTATAATAAATTTATTTATAGATAAGGTTGAAGCGCCCCTACATATCATATACAAAAACAAGCTCTAACTACATTAAAGGTATTCGTCTCATATTTAAACAAAAGGAACTTTTAAATGGCTTTGTGACCTTATGGTATAAAGTGATTTCTTAGATAGGACCTCAAAAACATAAACTTTAGGGAGAGAATGAATGGACTTGTTTACTTAATGACAAATTTAGTAAGTGTTTTCAATGACAGATATCACTGGCAGGAGCAGACTGGAAGATAATATTCACAATATCACAGAAGGAGAAAACAAATCGACTAGGAAGTATATGATAGGAGGCTCCCACATAGGCTTTGATATCTATGACCCAGCAAACCACCTCTTGAATACATATCCTAGAGAAATTCTCACTAAGGTCCACAAGGAAACAAGTAAGAGGAAAGTCATCGAGCCTTGCATGTGACAGCAAAGCGTTGGCCAAAACCCTAGATGTCTATCAACTTGTGCAACAGATAAATGTGGTATGAGAGACTGTGCAATACCATGAAGCATTCAGTATGAAGCAGACTTACATACTATAACAAGGATGGATCTCAAATTCCTACACTGAGCAGAAACAGAAATGGAGAATTGAAACACAATACTTTTTATGCAAAATTTCAAATACGCTCACCCAAAGCAATGTCCGATGATACACACATATCTAAATAAATATACAGACAGTAGAGTGGGAAGTCATACATTAAGACAGTACAGAAAGTGCCTATGAACTGAGGGAAGGAGAAGATGGTGGACATGGTAGATAAAGAGGAGAATAACAAAATAAAAATTTTAAAATAAAATAGGAGTCATGCACAGTCTGATTATAACTGTATGCTGTAGATTGAGAAGCATGATCAAGTTCACTGTGTGCACATGAAGAACAAGAACAAGGCGAAGAAAAGGAGGAAGTAGAAGGTGGCTGGGCAGACAAGAAAGAAGAAAATATTATATCCTCACCCTCCCACACCCAAGAGCTGTGACGATTAATTGAGGTAATGCACTTGAACACGAGCACGGGGCTTGACATGGAGAAAATGTTCATTCAAAAAAAAGGAGGGGCTGCAATTGCAATTGTTATTTTTGTTATTATCATCAAAGCCCGGTTGTCCGATGCTTCTGGAACCACCCTGCGAGGCTGAGGTGGGAGCGGTCTTGCTTTCCCATCAATTTTCCGAAAGGTCTCGAATAATCCTCTTTAAACTCATGGGCTTCTCACTTCGTCGTCGGCCAAGTGGAGTGGCTCGTTCTCTCTGGCAGGCTTGCTGGCAGCACCCAGCTTCCTGGTGGGGGGCCTGAGAGTCCTGGGCCCGCTGGTCAGAAGGCAGACCACGCAGCAGCCATCTTTTCAGGGCAAAGACCTTTATATTGTTATCTCCACTACTAAGTCAGGTGAAAGTATGATAAAAATATCATTTGCACATGATGATCATGTCACATTTCAAACAACTCAATAGCAGGTGTTATTGATGATGATGATGATGATGATGATGATGATGATGATTTTATTCTTGTTATTATTCCATTTTATAGACTAAAAACTAAGGAACAAAATCGTTGATGGGGACTTGTCCAAAGCCAGACCTGGTCAGTAGAAGAGCTGAGATTTCAAACCTGGTCTTCTGGACATCTGAAGTTCTGTTCTTGTCTCTGATCTATATTCCTAGTGAAAGACATGGAGGGGCTGGAAGCCGAGTGTGAAAACACGGGAGAGCAGTGACAGCTGTGCGAGGCCCGGATTGGAAGGCAGGTGCTGCAGGTGCTCTAACTGCCTGACTCCACGTCTATCAGTTGACGTCTCTGAGAGGCACTGCCTTTAGTGTCCCCCCACCTTGTGTTCTGAGAGCAAAATGGGATCAATAAGAGAGCTAGGCTGACTGGGACGGTGATACGCAGGGCTGGTCTGTATCGTTCATGAAGAGTCAGAATGGCAGAATAGTGTCAAGATCTGTAACGCATCAAACTGCCCATAAACTCATCATAGGCAGAAGGGGAAGTTAGCCCGATGAAGAGAGGAGGGGATTATGGGTAGGGAAGATGACTCCACGAGTCTAGCACCAAAGTCACCACTGTGTGTGTGTCTGCCTTTGACCCTCTGCCCCTTGTCCATCAGCCCCAATGTCATCAGCACTTACAGTTCTGGATCACCCACTTTGCCACTTACTACCTGTCTGACCAGGGAGAGGTGCTTTATCCTCGTCTTGGCCTCACTACCCTTGTCTTTGAAATGGGAATATTAACCGTGTCTGCATCACAGCATGGCTGTGAAGACTGGGGTGTTAGTTCAGCACAACCCCCAGAACCTCGCTGGCACTCGGTGGAGGTAGTCCTTATCCTCAACGGTGAAGAAAAGCAAGTAGGTTTTGTCATAAAAGACGTCCCCCTCCCCCCCCCCAAAAAAAAGGCTCGCCTGGCAATGGGATGACCAGAGGGTTTCCTGTCCCAGAATAAGGAGATGCACTGAGACCAGCTTCCCACAGGGCTGGTGAGCCCTGCCGAAGAAAAATTATTTGTGACGTGTTAAAGAATGGCAGCATGAATGTCCACAGTTATATGCTGGGCGTGTGTGTGTGTGTGTGTGTGTGTGTGTGCACGCGCGCGTGTTGACTTCTGAGAAGCAGCCAGCATACCAGCCTTCTTAGCCAACCCTATGACACCACCGATCCCCAAAACAACCCAAGATTCACCAGGGACCTGCCTCGAATTCACAATTGTAAGTTTCACGCCTCGACTAGGTGCTGTTGAAGGAATGATTCTAAAGCTTTAAGTAACTATCCTCGAGGAGACTAGAAAACCTGTTATCAGTCCCTGGGTGTGGGAAAACATTTGTGGCTTAAAAGGCAGCTTTGTTCTACCACCAATTACTCCTGCTTTTGAAAATGCTTTTGCTCGCATTTGATTAGGACTTTAAAATGAGGCTTAATGCTTCCTGTCGTGCCTGGAACTGTGATTTCCCTCTCCGTTCCAAACGGGTCTCTGTCAATTCAAGCATCTTCCCTCTCCTTGAATTCTCTCTCTCACTTTTCAGGGGATTTGAGCTGGGATTGCAAGCAAATAAGCCTGCCCTCTACAGGGCAGCTCTAGTAAATGAAAACCTTCTTCATTCAGTCCTCCAGGAGCATCAACCCCAGGCTAGAAGCCAAATGCAGATTATCACCTGCTGCAGAGGTTTCCAACCTTTTCTGGGTCATAAATCCTTGGGAGCATCTGATGAAAGCCACTGACCTTATCCCAGACATAGACATAGATGTGAGAATGCATGCAAGACTTGTACGTAATTCTTAGGGTTTCTGTCTGTGCTTGGACTCCCTAAAAGCAGAATAAGGTGGAGGGTCCTTGTGTAAGTGATTAATTGATGAAGAGCTCATGGGACAAACCTGAAAGGAAATGAAAGAAGCAGGATGAGGCAGGGAAAGAACCTAAGCAAAGAACCCACAAGGGGCTCTGGAATGTGTTTACGGCCAGAGAATGGTCCCACCGTGAAGCAAACGGGTAAGCCTCTGAATCCCCCTACATTCGGTCACTGGCTATGGGCTGCCCCACAGGGATGTCTTTCTCTTTCAGGCATTTTCAGGCCAGGTAGCAGCCATTGGCCAAAGGCAATTCTCCACAGAAGAATAATCCAGTGGTGGCTGGGACCAGCTCACTGGCTCACAGAAGCCAATGTCTATATGCATCTCGTTCCAACGCTGCATTTGGTGGCATGGCCTTAGTAGTTTGGAATCAGCCATAGTGGGAGTATTTTTACCACAGAAATTGGCCAAGGCTACAAATCAGGGATTTTTTTTTTTATTCTCTTAGAAAACTGGTTGTTACCAGTTACCAGTGCAGCACGGGGTACATCCTTTAACTGTTAGCACCCAACGCTCGCAGCAGCTGGAGGAAAGTAGGTGGATGCCCTGTGCCAAAGCGGATCTAAATGGATCATGATGGCTATGTTGAAATCAGTCAGTGGAGCCTGACTTAAAAGTTGCTCCTACATAGAACCTGAGAATCTTGCACTGACATTCAAGGCCTTTCACAATCTACTCTTAGCTCACCTCGTTTCTGCCTCGACGGTCTCCTGACTGACTTCCCTACATTCGAGTGTTTCTTTTCCAGCCTGCCCTAAACAGTAATGCCATGGTCATCTCTCTACACACATATCTTTATCACTTCCCTGCTTTAAAAACTTTGCGTGACTCCCACTGCCTGAAGGCCATAACCGCTGGGGTAGCATCGACGCCATTTGAAATCCAACCTTAACAAGCTTTTGAGGCAGAGCTCCTCTTGCAAGTCTACTTCACGTGTCCTGGCTCCAGATACAGCTTTTGACTGGTTGCATCTCATGTGTTTTAATGCCTCATCTCTACCTCTGCTTATGCTACAATGTCCCTTCTCCATCCCTACCTCAGGAATTCCTCCCCCTGCGTCACCTGAACCGTGTGACTTCCCCGGCCACCGAGGACAAATGCCACTGCTCTGTCTTCCATTTCCCCAGAGCATGTTATGCATAGCCTCCTCAGTCGTGTTCATCTGTAACTTATACAAGGCTCTCTCCTTCATTAGCCCGTGATCTCCGTAAGTGCACAGACTGCGTCGTATTCATTTTTCCGCCTACAAATCCTATCACAGGGCCTGGCACACAAGACAGATCCAAAACACTGATTTTAGATGCAAAGCGCTATGACTCGCACTGGTGCTTTGAATTCTAGGTTCCTGATCGTAAAACAAGGAGCCAGGCCATTATCCTGGGATGTGTGATATTAGGATGGTAGAATTAGAAAGGGGCAGCGTGACTGATAGACTGCCAGGGAAATTTTTGAGGGTTTTTCTCCCCAGATCCTCTGGACTAGAGGCAAGGAGCTTCCCAAAGCCACCCAATAAGCAACACAGCTGATCCAATACAGCAAAAATGACTCCCTTTTGAAAAAGAAGAATGGCGTTTATTTTCTCCTCTGAAGACCTACTTGTAAAGTGGACACAGTTTATAGAAACTCTCCCCCGGCCTGCCGCAGGGTATTGTGAAGCCATATTAAATAACGGAAGAGGTGAGTTTCAATGACCCAGGCAGCTGCCAGCCTATCTGTTTCCTCCCCCGTGCTGGGTGTCTATCTTTATGAATATAACGTGTTACTTGAGATAGGCTCTTTACAGGTTCTAGGTCATGGCCAAAATCCAAATAATGTGGTTTGAGATGATTTCAATTACATGTAAGGAGAAAGGCTTTGATATTTATCAGCTTTCTTTAGAGGAGTGATTTTTGCTGCTACAGCTTGATGGCTATTGCCTTCTGAGAAAAAATACTTTCTGGGGGTCTGCTGGAACGGAAAAGTGGGTGACATGCTGAACCCTTGTCACCCTACCCTCTGCCCTGGGAAGCTGACAGGGATGGACCACTTCAGAGGGATGCCTGGCTTCCAGTTGGGTCAGCCAATGGGGCTCCTACGTAGAAAATCACATTGGACCGGCCCTGTCTTGTGACCATAGTCACTGTTCCTCTCAGAACAGCCTCCCTTACATGCCGCTTTCCAGGGCTGCAGTAACTGCTTCCTTCCCTTTTTCTCAAAGGTTGGAAGAGGGAACAATTGTGCCATTCCTAGTCCTGGGTTATGGCGCCCATCCTTGGGGCTTCCTAACCCTCGCTCTCACTCACGGAAGTGGTCCCTTCACTAAATCTCCTGGGATGCCCCTATCGTGGATGTGTCATCTATCTTGTCTTAGGGCCCTGACTGATAAAGTGTGATTGCAAATGCCAGATGAAGCTCTGGATCCTGGCTCCACCACTGCCATACGATCTGAGGCAAGGCATTTCACACCTTGTATCTCAGTGTCCTCCACTGTAAAATGGGAATGAAATAATATCACCATGAAGGACGATCTGAGCATCAGGTGAGTCAACGTATGCAAAGTGCCCAGAGAAGGCCTGGTCTGATGGGAGGGACTCAGGAAACATACATGCCCCACCCCGCCCCATTTTCCCTGCTCCAACATTTCCCCATCTTTGAACAATGGGAAGCTCTGGATGATTTAAATGCTCTTGTCCGTTGCATGAATCAGAAACAAGTAACAAAACCAAGTGATAAATTTACCTGGGCCACAGACAGCAGTCTTTTTGTGCTTGTCAATAAAATGTTTAAAATAGGACTTGATTCCCTTTCACTGTAAAGAAGATTATTAACTTGCTTAGATATACCCAAGGAATAGAGAGGCGTGTGTTGTTCCCCATTACTCACCAGGTTTTTAATCAGCATCCAGGGCTCAGCAAGCTGCCGTGGTGGGGACTGGAATGGCTCAGGGAGCTGTCTAAGTGACCTGGGAAGACAAGGGCTCCTTGGCGAAGACGCTGATAAATGAGAGAATTCAGCTCCATCCCTAGCTCTTCCGCAGAGAGTTTGCTTGTTTTCATTGTTACGGGCTCATAAGCATCGTAGCATTTATTCCAGATCTCAGCTTCAAACAGGGGTAAAGAAGCCAGGATGACAAGCTGTGCCAGCGCAGCAAGGGGCATGAGAACCACGCTTTGCCCCTAGGACCAGCAGCAGCACACTCTGGGAGGCCAAGCCTGGAATTCCGCCACTTAGGCATCCATCCCCCTTTCTGTATTTCCCAGAAACTTTTTTGAAATGAAAATGCCATGGTCTTGTTCTTCTAAAGTTCATATAAACCATAAAAGGGAGGAGAAAGAACCAAGATCAGATCATTTCAGAGCAAGCAGAGAGACAAATGTGACGGAGCCGGGGTGCCTCTGCAAAGACTGGTCCAAAAGACCAGGATTCTGTCGAGTCCTCTCAAACACATCCCTCACCCAGCCCTACCCTCTCCACCCTTGAAGAAGGGCCAGTGATGCCACCAGCTGTTCAGAGACACCTTCATGGAGGTGTTCGCTGCCCTCAGGGAATTCTGAATTTAAGACACATTTTGATTAAATGAGAGAAGAATGACTCGTTCATTCATTCATTCATTCATTCTATTAAGTGACACTCTCCAGTTCTGTAGATGACCACTCTGGTATTCACAGAATCCATGGTGGGGAGGCTAACGAAACAATGACAGTTCTTCAAAAATTCTCTCATTAAGGGAGTGGTTGGTGAACTATCTCAAGCCATATCACAAAGACTACTTTTCATACAAGTTCGCACAGCTCTTCCCCCAGCCGCTCACACCGCAGCATCTCTGCCAGCCCCTTCTCCATTTGGCTTCCTCGTCAATGCCTAAATATGCCACAAGCAAGAATGTTATCAAGAAAACGCCTGAAAATATTCATGAACATTTCAGGAGCCTCATATGATGAACCTCGTAACAGGATGCAACTTATTTGGCCTCTTTAAATATCACCTTCCTCATCTGCACAATAACGTCACTATGACACATTTCATAGACTTGCTCTGGGTATTCCTGAGATATACACAAATGGCTTGTCTTGCTGTGTGGGACAGAGCAAGCATGCAACAAATGCTTATCCTTTGCTATTTCCGGATTGTCATTGTCATCATCATCATCATCATCATCATTTCTATTTTTGTGGCATCTTCGAAATTTATAACACACAGAGCCAACCCATTAATATGAAAAAACTCCACCAATGCTCCAAACACTTGACCAATGTACAAGACAGACCAAATTGCCTGAATCCTAAGAACACTATTCAACTCCTTCCTAATTGCGACACCCAAGAAATGCTATTAGAGAAACTGAACTCAGCATCTCACTGGGCAGCAGCAAGTCAATGAGCATCATGAAGCAAAGAACAAAGGAAGGAGACAAACCAAGGCTGGCATAAGCGTCTCCCTTAAGGGATAGGAACATCCATCTTTCTCCTCACATCTCAGACCCTCCGCTCACACCTCTAACTGGCTGCCCTAATAAGGAAGAGTTGCCAATCTGATTGTTCCAAGCCCTGTACCTCCTCTGAAACACATTCACGGCTGGATGTAGTTGCTGTGCCTTAATGGTCTGCATCCTTGAGTGATCTCTCTCTGGTTTTCCACCCCCGTTTTGTCAGCACATCTAGACAGGATACAGCAAGCTGGGGACCTCAATGAACCCTCCTCCAGGCTTAATCCACATTCCCCATCTAGTGTTTTACCTCCACGCACTGGGGAGTATTGGGTGCTTACCCAGCTATTTAAAAAGCAATACTTTCTTTCTCATTTAGCTGTTGCTTTTTGCACATACTGTACTTTCCTTACTCAGGAATCCTTGGGAGAGAAAGACTGTCGGGGCAGAATTGGAGCATGTCTTTGTTTGGGTGCCCCCAGAAGCAGACCCCTGAGACAATAATCTGAGTGCAAGTTGTTTCTCTGAAAGTTCATGGACCATTGGAAGGAAAGGCAGCCAATAAAAGGTCCATTAAGGAGCCAGTTTCCACAGCAGGTGACTGAAGTTTAGTCCCACAGGAAAACTTCAGGGAAAGGTGTAAACACGTGTCTCAGTATTGGGGATCCGGGTTGTATATACACCCACTCCCATCAGACACTGGGTGAGGGCTGCTCCGGTGGGGCTTAATTCCCTGGCACATCCAGTTTGCCTTGCACATGAGCAGAATGGCTTTCCAGAAAATGCCAAAAGGTAGAGATACAGACAGTGGCAGCTCTAAGTCATCCGGAGCACATGGCAATAGGACGACACAAGGCATACAGGCAGTACCTGCTATAGAGCATTTCCGGTCTTCGGCCATATGCCACTCTTACATCCTCAGACACTGCTTAGAAATTGGAGCATCCATGGAGCTAAACCCCAAGAATATCTCACCCAATTTCTCTTTGAGTATCCCCCCTTAGAGCTTCCCCAGCACTGTGCAAGGCACTCTTCATAGGCCTGTGGACCTCACAGCAGCATAATTCATCAAGATGGCTTAGCAGGGTGGGGAAGAGCATGAACTCAAGAACCGGAGTGTCCAGGTTCAAATCTCAGGCCTGCTACTTACTAGCTGTGTATAAATTACTTAACATTATTGTTCCTCTGTTTCTTCGTTTGCAAAACAAAGGCAATCACAATGCCTACTTCCAAGGGCTGGTATGAGTGTTGTGTGGGTTAATATCTGCAATGCGCCTAACGCCTACTAAACATGATATAAGTGCTCAATAAAAATAAATGCACCTCGGGAGAAGCCCGCTAAGTAGAGAACCATCAGGAACCATTTATTAAGCTGGGCGATATAATCTTTGCGACCATTTTTTGAGCTAAGGGTGACTCATGATTTTTCATTCATAGAGACTTACTCTCAAAAGCCACATACTCTGCCTTATTCAAGCAACTGGATCCACAGCATACCAAAGAGAGCGCTTATGCAAACAATCAGTTTTATAGGAGACCAATAAATATTACTTCCCCGATCATTCCTGCCCCATGTAACTTTAGTAATAATTACTCAGCCAGCCAGAATAATTGTGTAAAGACGATTCCTTGAGTGATGAATTGGTTTGATAATAACTTCTAAAGAGTCATTCAGAAGCCCGTTGAGGAATCAGGTTCTTCTAGAGGAACAGGCCCAGGGCAAATCCACTGTTGTCTCTCTTAAGATGATACAAAGAAATGGGAAAAGCTCTGAGAACAGGAATAGCATAGAGGAACGGCAGAGCTGGCACCTTGAGACGTTCTCAAAGACACAGGTTCATGGTTTTAATTCTCATCACATCCACTAACGTTTGGCTTTCCCTGGAATCTACACATTGAAATGAGTGCATTGTTTTCCCAATTAGTCCCTGGCATCCTTTCTTACCATCCTTCCGTCCTCTGATATGGTACTGATCATTTGCAAATGAGCTCTCTCTGTCCTCTGGGTGTTTTGCCTTCATTGGAATTGAACTTGCTTTTTTAGATTTCCTGCTGGCAGCTGAGCCAGCCCTGGCATCTTCCCTGTTTACCGAGTCCTTAAGTATGCATGGCTTTTCACTCCCAGAGCCAAAGCACCAAAGTGTCACTGATTAGACGTAAGCTTAATTAGTCCAGACCTCTATCAACACTTCCTCCCATATGCTCTGCGCTCAGGTACCTGGAGGCCCCTCACCTCCTCCAGCAACTCTCATGGAAGATAAATTACTCTCTTTTTTTTTTCCTTCAAGACACTCATTTTAGATTAGAGAGATTTTACGGAGTAATGAAAAGAGGCCAGGATATGCATTCAGATAAACCTAAATTTAAACCCCATAATACACTAACCCTGATCTTGGTCAAGTTGCTTAATTTCACTGAGCATCCAATTCCTCATCAATAAAACGGGAAGAGAATACTAACTAGGACTTATAAGGCCCTTTGATGAAGGTTAAATGAAAATATGCCTGGTATTAGAGCCTGAAATGCAGCACGACCTCACGAATGAATTCCTGTGTGTCTAATACACACCCCTGTAGTCCAGGGTGGGGAAGACTGCAATTACAGTGGCAAACGCAGTCCCGGCCATCAAAGACTCGGTCTCCCAGAGGTTTCTCTCAGAGTAGCGGTTGGAAACCGTTGCCGCATCACTGTGTCTCCCTACGGTAAGCAACTAATTTTAAAGATGGCCCCCAAAGCCCCCAGTTTCTCGGCTGATCTCGGCACATTCTAAAGGGCCTTCTCCCTTGGGTACCATATTTCCCAGGGTGCGCTGGCACATTTCCGTTGCAAAGAAAGGCTGATTGAAGCAAACCACTTTCTCACTCCCTAACTCAGACATCCTAAGTCAGATCTACTTTGAAGCTGGTGCACCAACTTCATATTTGGACCTGTCTTCCTTCCACAAACCACTCTCCCCCAATTATCCCTCAACCTGGGGAGGCAGGGTTTCTGGCAACCATGTTTGTACTGGACATCACACCCCTCGTCCCTCAGGCAGTGATGAATGGCTCAAACAATCTGAGGAAACCGGATTTTCTCTCCTGGGAATTTGGCATTAAGACTTGAACTAAGACAAGGAAAACTCTGGAGGGCATCCTCTGCCTATGGAGTAGGCAAAAAAAGCAAAAAATAATAATAATTAAATAATTTTTAAAAAATATATATTCTTCCCTGCAGAGGGAGAAAAAAAATTGATCAGATATGCAGAGAAAATCATAAACGAGAGACCAGGAAGCACCGCCGGCTTTCCAGCCCCTGGCCCCTACTCTCACTCAGGCCTGGCACTCTGGACTCCATGAGAGGTGCTCGCACCTTTCGGTCATTTCCCAGCCCCTCGCCTTTTATCTTCTTATTCCAGTTCCACTAGGATTGTACTAGCAGCTAAAATGACTCTTCAAAGCCCTGGACCCTAAGAATAACTCATGTATTCAACTAGGAGTCCTTCTTCCTGTCACATCACTGTGTTGACCCTCCACAGACACCTATTCATTCAACAAACACTTGTTCAATGCCTTCTGTGGGCCCAGACTATACTCAAAGTATCCAGAGATGAATAACACCCGTTATCTAACCAGAAGCCACCATCATCAGGGAACTGGCATAAAGTAGGTTTAAGTGTCTCAAATCATGAGGCAGCGTGCTAAGTAGAAAACAATTCCAGTCTCTGCAGCTAGGTTACCTGCACGCAATTCCTAACTCCACAAACTCCTAGCTTTTGCAAGTTACTTTTCCTCTCTAAACCTCAGCTTCCTCATCTTTAAAATGGGCCCAGAAAGAATGAATCATTGCAAGGATTCAACAAGAGAACCCACGGAACATGCTTAGAACAGTGTCTGACAGTAAACAGTTAGGAAATGTTAACTTGGAAAAAAAAAAACCACACCTTTAAGCTTTTGGTCCTATCTCTTGATAGAAAGGTGCCTTGGTACCCTTGTAACAGATAAAGAAGATGACTGACTTTTTTTTTGACCTACGGTTATCACATCTTAGGTGCTGTCACTCCAGGAAGAAAATTGAGAATGATAACCGCACGTTCTCGAAGTGCAGGGAATCACGTGGATCGAAAGCTGGTAAAAAGGGAAGGTGTCCAGGGCTCAGCTTGAAGCATTTCTCACTGGCTCATTCTCAAGCCTGTATTTAATTTGGAGAGAAATACTGGGCCAGCCACAGCCTGGCAGGAATCGAAGCATCCATGTACTAAGGAAGAAGCAGGTAACATAACCGAGTTGCAGAGGTGGCCAATACCTCCACCTAAACAGATGCTAAGAAACACAGCCTGATACAAACTTGGAAGATTCTAGGCTCTATCATGAGACCTCACAGCCCTTCTGGACAACCCAGCAGCTAGCTGGCCTGAAGGGGCGAAAAAGCTCAAATCCCATTGCTGAGAAGCATCAGGAGACTCCATGAGGAGGCCGAGGAGGCCGTGGAGGGAGAGAGAGCCTGAAGGGGCGAAAAAGCTCAAATCCCATTGCTGAAGCTGAGAAGCATCAGGAGACTCCGTGAGGAGGCCGAGGAGGCCGTGGAGGGAGAGAGAAGGAGTATGTGGTGCAATGACCATCCCCAAATGAGCTTCCCACTGCCAGGGAGCAACATGCCAACCTACTGGAACTTGTTGCCATGGCATCTGGGGTGAAATCTGGAGACGTAAAACCCCTCCACTCAGTAGCAGGTTAGTAATCTTTCAGGATTATGTGTTTTGTAAATGAATCAGGCTGCCTCCTCGGAAAACTTTTGAAGTCACAGCAGATACTCTGGTTTTGCTTGCCCTGGGCATTTGTGGAGGCCACGTTATTTCCCAGGAGGTCCAAGCAAGATAACAAAGGCCTCTGACAGCTGGTATTTGATATTGCTTTTTTGCCCACTGGCTGCAGCCCCAATTCACTTACAATACACCAGCCTTGTGGTATTCCAGGTCTCCTAACTCCTATCCTCAGCGGTCTGAAAATTATTTCCCCACAGGATGGATGATGATAACGATATCAACAGTAACATTGTCATTAACATTTATTGAGCACTTACTATGGGTAAGATTGATTTTAAGCTCCTTAACTTCTAATTTTCAACTATCCTATTAAAAAGGCATTACTATTATCTCTATAATGCAGATGAGGATATTGAGGCTTAGGTGGGATTCTAGTTACTATCGCTGTCTGACAAACAATCCTAAAACTTAACGTGTGATACAGCAACCATTTTTGCAATCCACATAGATTTGATGAGTCAGGAAATTAGACAAAGCACAACAGAGATGGTTTTCTCTGCTCCATCACATTGGGGCACTCAGCTAGGAGCACCCGATTGGCCGGGGGATGACTCAGATGGTTGATATCTGGAAATAACTGGAGGTATCTTCGCTCACATCTGACACGGGCTGGGTGAGTCAAAGGCTCAGCTCAGCTGGGGTTGTCAACTGTGGCAAGAACATGTGGCCAAATCATATGCACCAAGCACAATATGGCGACTTCTAAATAGATCATCGGGAGATATTTGGTCTTTTATGACCTCACCTCGAAGGTCACATGGTATCACTTCTGCTACCTTTTAGTACCTGAATCTACCAAAATTCAAGGGAAGGAAACAGGGAGCCCATGTCTCACCTTTCGGAGCTCTGGACCTCAGCTCCTTAAACACAATGGACAAACTGCTTTATGTGGACCATCGTAAGGGCCCCATGTTATCAGCGCCAGTCAGGAGAACAGACAGAAACAGAAGATTTGACACCTGTGTCTGAATCCCACTTTTTTTCTCCTTGTGTGACCCTGAGCATGTCCCGTCAACCTATCTCAAAATATCACACGCATGAAATGAGAGCTCATAGCGCTTTTATTAACTGCGATTCCGTTTTTATTTACACATGAAGAAGTCAAAGGAAAATGTCATTATTTTTCATGGATTTTTTTATATGGTGCCTCAAGAGTTTCCCAAGGATGTGTTTTACTTCAAAGATGTCCTCAAAGCAAGAATGGGCCACACGGTCAACAGCCCTCAGGAATGAGACGGGTGAATGAGACAGGTTTCTGACTATAAGAAACTAACATAAGGCACGTATTATTACCAACCCCATCTGACTGATAAGGAATTCGGATTCGGGCAAGTTCAGTGACCAATTGAAAGTCACGCAACATGTTATATATCTGGAAACCCAGTCTCCTTGCTTTCAAAACTCTCCTTTCCAGTTTAGGTACTGACTTGCTATTGAGCAGTTTTCTTAAGAATTTCAGCAATATCCTCCTTCTTCTTCTATACTTTTTGTTTGTTTCCATTCTGGTTGAACAACCATGTGAGAAATTGCACATCTAATTAGGGCCGGTGAGATAAAGAGGTACATGGTGATCTTCACAGGCAGCGTTCGAGGTTAAGCCTTGAGAACGTGATGAAACATCATCATTAATCAGGCTGACGAGGTCAGCAATACCCATTCTCTTCATTCTTTTCCTTCTTATTAGGTTAATTTTATACTTCCTGTGCTCTGCAATTGAACAATGATTACTTTGCTAAATACTACATGAGTTTTGACAAAACAAACCCCCAAGGAATCAAAATAAGTAATTTCTCTTCAGCAGAAATCATTCTTAGATTAGTCAGTGTGCCATATTATACAACCCAATTATCTCAGTACACAGACATGTATAATAAATAAAGAGCACACCACCTCACATGAGCTGGGTTAAGCCATGGGTTGGGGCGGGGGTGTGGGGGGCGGGTAGCAGCATTTCAAATTAGAAGCTGTCTATTTTAAGCCTGCTAACTCCAAAAAATGGGGTGTTGGGAGGACTCAAACCTCCATACTAGCAATGTCGAAGCTCTTTTGTAGGTGACTTTCTAGCTCCACACGTGTAATGGAGATGTGTCTGCTCATTGATTTAATGTTTGAATTCAGACAGCATTCATTGGGTCTTACACTGGCGCTCAGCACGGTTCTGGGGATCTGAGATGAGCACAACATGGGTTGTGTTCAATTTTAAATGTGTTGGCCTGGGTAAAGCAGATAGTACCATGCCTGGTTTGCATAGGTAGATGCCCAAATTAGTACTTTTCTCTATTCCTTTTGCAGACTCTGGCTGACACCACCAACCTACTATCTTCATTCATTCATTCATTCACTGTTCACTCTTCATTAAGCCCATTGCAGGAGCGAGCCCTGGGGATACAATGGTGAACAGAAACAACCCCAGTGCCTGTCCTCACAGAGCTTACAGTCTGATGGGGGAGGCAGACTCAAATAATCACATAAGCAAATGTCACACTGCCACTGCAACAGGTATCAGGAGAAAGGCTACTCAGTAAGATGAGAACTTATAGTAAGGAATATGCCCAGTTACAAAGCTCAAGAAAATCTTCCCTCAAGGTGGCATCTCCTAAACCAGGAGGTCAAGAGAGAGCAGGAAGGGGTTAGGTAAATGGGGGCAGGAGAAGAGGCAGAGTCTCAGTTAATTTCACAACACAACAAGGGTAGTACTTTTAAGGTACAGAAATTGAAACATGGACACTTAAGGTAATTCATTCAAGACTGCACTACTCATAACAGCGAAGCTAAGATCTGATCCCAGGTCTGGAGCCAGCATGGGGACAGTTTCAGATCATGGCCTCTTTCTGACAGATGTCACATGCTCTTTCAGATCTCTTGGATAATTGTCATCTAATATTCAAGGGGATGACAGTAATAAAGACTTCACAGATGATTACTTAGACCTAACCCAGTCCCAAACATAGCCAGCATTAACTTTTGCATCTACACCCAAGAGTAGAAATAACGAGTCACCAAGTAACTCCTACACCGGGGGATTTACCCAACACTGTCCATGCTGAGACAGGAGCAAGCATAGAGGGCTCAATACAAAAACAAAACAAACAAACAAAAAAAACTGTCCAATAAATGTGAGGAAACAGAGCAGTACACGACCTTCCTCGGGTGCCTGGGAGATGCCTGACCTCCTCACGGCCTCGGTTTCGTGCATGCTTCAGAGCTGTGCCAGGCCCATTCTCTAAACAAAGCCTAAGGCCATGTCTGAGGCCCTGGGTTATTCATTAAGCAAAGCAAGGCATTCCAGGTTCCGGTCAGTGAATAAGGAGACCACAGTGAGGAGCACTTCTTGATTAGATGCGCTCAGAGGAAGCCTTGTAAAACAGGAGCCTGGCGCTGTCACGGAACATGCGGATCCGAGCAGAGCCAACACATCAGCAGTGAAGGAGAGAGGGCGCTAGCACGGCCAGCATTATCTCTGCCGGAAAAAATGCCCGAGATCCCTCCCACATTTATTTTATTTCTTTATTTGTGCATTTAGCCTCATCTCAACCCCATAAAGGTCTGAGTCACACAAATAAAAGAAGATAAATATAAGTGGGGTTTTTTTGTTTGTTTGTTCGTTTTTAATCAGAGTGAACTTACTATCAGGAGTTAGAAAGGACAATACAGTCGGGGTTAGAGTTGTACACAAAATGCATGAAGGAAGTTCTGTGTACTTGCTAGAAGGAAGTACACCTTTGACTTTGAGCTTCCTGGCTGCCAAAGCAATGTGGGAAAGTCTCCAGAAAATTAGATGCTTGGGTGAGGTGCACAGTTCCCAGATACTGAAACCTGAGAGCAGTTTGTCCTGATGGGAACACTATTTTATGACCTCAAGCACAAATCCCCCCAAAAATGTATTCACTGCTTTTGGTTCTGAGTTTTATATTATCTCACAGTGAAATCTGTCAAAGAAAAATTCAGTATAAATAGTTAGGAGGGGCCAAAACAAGACAAACTCAATTCTAACTAAGGCAGACCAGGTACAAAGCTCCCTGGTCTGCCTTAGTCAGAATTGAGACTAGAGAATAGAGAGCACATTTCTAAAACTGGACCATGCGGAACACTGTTATCCCTAAGAGGATCCACGACCGAAAACCATCCAGATCAAAAATGGTTTGGCAACTGGTTTGGGATATTCATGCTAAAGACTCCGAGTAGTCTCCTAGTGAGGAAGCTTGCTTATTTTGCACATATTTATGAGCACGGGGCCTTTTTATCCACATCCCATGCTGTACACTTTGGAGATGACCAGCTCGACAACAAAGTACTCATTAAGTGTCTAATGTCTATCACCAGTCGCTCCCCTATGACTGGTTATTATGTGTATCATTATTTCATGTTATCCTTAATAGTCCCTTTAAAATGAATGGTATGCCACCCCTTCCAAAACTGGAGAAACTAAAAAGCAGAAAAGTTAAGGCTATTGGACAATCCCACCATCAGGAAGCCATAGGGCCCTAATTTCTACACTTCCCGTGGTCCCAGCAGGGTTGTCAATCACACTCCCTGAGTGTGTGACACTGACCTCCAAGTCTCTCACAGTTACTGCGATTGGCTCAAGGAAGTGCACATGACCTAGGCTGTCAATCACACTCCCTGGGTGCATCACACAGGCTGACCAGTCCTAATCCCTCCCACAGCTATTGCGATTGGCTCGGAGTTGGGCACATGATCCTTCAAGGTCAATCATTATCTCCTGACATTAACGTTGAGAGAAGGGCACTTTCAACTCCATGGCTATTGACCTTCATCTCGCCTACTGTGAGTGATTTCCCCAGTGAAGAAAGATGTCCTCTGAGAAGACAGATGTGAGAAATGCAGAGCCAGAGAGACAAAGTCCTAAGAACACAGTTGAGTCCCAGAATCAGACAGTCTGAAAACCACATTCGCCCTTGGGCTTCTCACTTATACAATCTATAAATATCCCTTTGGCCAGTTTGATTTGAGTTTCTGTCACAACTGAAACCATCTTGAATGAATATAGCATCCATATGAATTTGTTTTTGAAAGAGAGAGAGAGAAAAAAAAAATCTGCACCTGAGCCACACATAAGAGTGGTGATAAAATCCATTTGTCTAAATGCCAGAACTTGTAAAGGAACTAGACTCAAAACCAGGGAAAACAGTAATAAGGGTTAAAAAAAAAAATACATTTACATTTAAAGGAGATTTTGAAATCCCAAAGACTTCGGTTTAGCCTGGAAATGCTGACATAAGGTGAACCACAAAAGCACAAATGGCCCCATTATAATTAGTTTATCTTTCAATTTTATCCAAATTCAACTCCTGAGGACTTCAGCTGAGCACTCTGAGAGGAACAAAGTCTTAGCCATTGGTGTCACTACCAGAAGTCCCTGCAGAGATCCTATTGACTTGCTCAGTTCATTCTGCATAACCTTAGAGCGGCCTAGAAGATTGCTAACTGCCTCATGGAGTTCCCTTATGGGCCCAAGACTCTGGATGGCAGTCTTAGGGGACCATTTCACCAGGCTCTGAAACATTCCAGGCGCAGAGATGTTTAATGAATGCAGAGCGCAGGGCTAGTGGGGCATCTTTAAGTGGAGTGATGGGGAAGATCTGTATATACAGAGCAAGGCTGAATGTGGTACATCACTGCTGTCTAATCACATCCAGTTCTCAAGTCCTCTGCTGGTGGAAAGGCACCGAAGTTGCATGCACACCCACACACACGTGCATGTGCCTTCTCTCTCTCTCTCTCTCTCTCTCTCTCTCTCTCTCTCTCTCTCTCTCTCTCTCTCTCTCTCTCTCTCTCTCACACACACACACACACACACACACACACACACACATCAAAAAATGAAAAGAGAAAAATCCATGCCAAGCATTCACAATGCAGTTTCTGACTGATTAGCTAGCAACCTCCAAAGTCGGTGATGCTAGCAATCCAAGTCTCTGCAAGCTCTCAGCTTTTCTTTCAGGAAAAAGGAAAAAGAAAACACGGAGGAATGCTAGCCTTCCTCTGGCTTTGAAATGGTTGTGAGATAAAATTACAAGAAGATAAGACAATGTCCTAGCCGTATGTGACAGTGCAGGAGGACTGAAAGAAGAGAGGGACAGCCTATCGCCACACGGCCAAGGAAAATGGCAGCCGACAGAATTGTGCAGTGCCTACCATCCCTAACAGGTATGGAGGGCCAAGATTTCCTGCCTGCCTATTCCCCTCGTGCTCCCAATGTTATTCCCAATGTCCTATCCTCCTACATGTTTGTAAAAAATTCCTATCTTACTGCCCAGTTTCTTTATCTATAACATAGGGTATTGGACCAGAAGTTCTCAAAGGAATTGTTCGACTCTAGGTATTTACCAGTTATATTGTTGAGATGGAAAAGATCTATAAAGTTTGTCTGGTCCAGTCCCACATGTTTCAAACTTGTAAGATTAATATAGTCTATTGGTTAAGAACGTAGACTTTAGAGTCAGACAAACCGAGATAGAGTCCCATCTCTTCCAATTTTTAGCTGTATGCCATTAAATAAAGTATCCTCCTCCCCAATCAAATATCCATTGTCTTGTATGTATGGAGTAATAATATAATCCCAGGTCATAGAGCTATTGTGACCATTCAGTAAAATAAAGCACATAAGCTATGAACTCATGATTAGCATCTAGTATATGTGACTGTTGTTATCATTAACACGAGTATGCTCATTTTTCACATGAAGCGATATGGGTCCCACAGTTGGTAAGGAGATATAAGGGGGGAAACGTCTCCCACTTTAGTATTTACTATGCTTACCGCTGCCACCGTGAAACGGCAGCGAGGAGGGCAAATGAAGTTTCCTCTATGATGGTAAACACACAATAGAATACACAGATTTCAAATTATAATGCACACCTGAAATTATATAATTGTATTAACCAATGTTACCCCAACAAACTTAATTTTTAAAAAAATTTCCTCCACGAAAGAGGTGAAATGGTACCGCCCCCACCTCCATCCTCAGCCCCTCACTCCACAATGCTAGCCATTAAATCTAAAGGGATAAGTAACTGCACATGGAGCTGAATTTTCAGGACTCTGAGAAGTCCCCAAGTCCTCAAAAACTTTTCTCATTTAATGGAAACATCTGAAATGTCACCATTAAGGGTTTCACCTTCCATTAAAAACCAAATATCCATGGGAGGAGAGTTGAGTTAGTAGGAATGAAAAATAATCTAAGAGTAGTGTTTGACTAGAAAAGGAAAATTATGAAATATTAGAGAGGGGAAATGAGCAATGCATCAATACACGGTGAGCATAAGGCATGGGCACTCCAACTTTGCCCAATTTCCCCCGTGCCAAGAAATGGTATGGATCTGTAGAGAATATATACTAGTATTCACATCTTTTGGCCCTGGGCTTAAATTCAGTCAATTTGCAGAGAATTTAGAGAAACCTATTCCTACCCCCTGAGTAAACCAAGTCTCAGACAAGGTAAAAGAACTATCCGAGGTCACTTAGCAATTGGATAGAAGCACTCACCCCTCCAAACGCCTGAGCTTGGGTTCTTCGTATTAAATCGTGCCACCCCCTCATGCTATCCTTCTCATAGAGGAGAAGTAAAGGGACAAGCTAGATTAATTCAAGTCTTACAGTGTGCTGGCAGAGAGTCAGGACTTCAAGGCTGTCCCCAAGAATCCCCAAGCCTCCCAAAAAGCAGCTCCAAGGACACAGGCAATGTTTGCATTGATGGCTCCTAAGACATGGAGACGAAAGTTGCAGATCCAAGTCCTGAAGGCCGTGTGACCTTAGCCAAGTTACGAAACTTCAGTTCCCTCAAGTGAGAAGCTGCAGTAACGGCACTCCCCATTTCACAGAGTTGCTGGAAGATGAACGGGATGAAACGTGAGAAATGTTCTGTCGGCCTCTAATGTGCTGGGTTCCCCTTTTTCTTTTTGCGAAATCCCTTTATCTCTCTCTGATTTTTGACCTTATATTTAGAGTAAGCCCAGCCCCCACCCCCACTTTCTTCCCCCTTTCGATTTCCCCAGATATCCAGTATGCCCAAGTTCTGATTAAATGAGGAGATCCACACCTAAGTGTATTTGACAAATGAATCTATTTATTTTCATTTCTATTCCGCACCACGCGTACCGGTCTGCAACTATCTTCACAATCATATCTTGTGAAGAATACCTGAAGGTACCTTTCTGATTGACTTCCTCAATCTATATGCAGATTTGTGCAAAGCCAGTAAATAATTTGTAACAATTTGCATTGAGTTTATGGTTTCTCTAATCCAACCCTGATCATTTGTAAATTGTTTCTATTCATGTGCAGATCAACTGTAATAAGATTGCTAATAAAAGAGTGGTTAATAAAATTTATAATGGGAAGACAAAGCCTAATTTAGAGGCGGGTATTTTTGACATAAGGGCTTTTCCAGGCTGTAGGCGAAAATAGATTAATAAAATTCTATTTGTTTTTATTTTACATTCTGAAGAATACTTCATGTGAAATGTGGTCTTGAATCCTATTTCTTCTTCCTAGCCAGGACTGCTAGTCTCAAGTGAGAGGGGTTTTCTCACGTCTCGAGAAACTTCTCCGGTAATGACTCAACCTCTCAGCAACTCTGTGTTAGAGGTTAGGAAGGATATGAGTGGTCTATATGCAATCATCCACTCAGTTACTCAGAAAACATCATTCGAGTACCACTGTGTTCCAGATGCCATGACAGGCCATGGAAATACCAACGTCAATGAACTGACAAACCGCTGACAATCAAGACTTTATATGTGTTGTTTACCATCAGTAAACGCCTAAAAAAGCACCTGATACACAGTATGTGATTAATAAATGTTTGTGGAATAAATGAATATCCCGGAACAGGCGATAAACCAAGCTAGAACTATCAAATCTTTTCCCACTCGCTCGTTAGTCTGGGACATTAGGTCTGAAGGCAAATCTCATTCGGCTAGAAAAATTATAAAAGATTTTACTGGTCACATGACACGCGTCAGCTCATGGGAATCAGGTACAACCCAAACCAAATCTGTCTCCACAAGAGAGGTTTTCATAAAGATCTATGAACTCTCCCAGCTAACAAGCGCCTCGTAAGGTGAAAGGCACTGGACTGTTCTTTCATCACTCACAGTCGTCCTGCAAGACTGGCGCTATTGTCGTTATTTCACAAATGAGGAAAGCATGAGTCAGAGGTTGAGCAGCCGTCTAAGGTCACGACTGGAAAGTGGCATGTCTGCCTCCCTTCGGAGCCCGTGGTCGTGAATGGCCGTCCTTCTCTAGGTCCGTTCAGGGGGGGATGGAGTGAGAGAGCGAGATGAAAAGCTGGGAGTGTTACACTGCCACCTGAGTGGAAACGTTATGAGGAAGGAAGATGTACCTCTCCCCCAAAACATCTCTTCTGCTATGTCTTGGACCTGTTTCCTTTTATTTGGCTCCTGGTTACCTGGCCCAAAACTTAACACCTCCCCCACCCCAAGAAAGACGGCCCTTCTTGTGCCTGGACCTGTCATCCTAGTCTTCTCCTCCTCTTACTAATCCAGTTCAGTTCTTCCTTTTATATGATCTGCCATCGATTCCCCCAAAAGAAAGGACGGAATGCCCCATGGAGAAGAAGTCAAAGGGAGGATGCCTGGAGTAGAAACTCATGGCTAGTGTGGGCTGACACATCAAATATTCCTGGGGACTACACATGACCAAAGCTGCACCACGGTCCCAGGAGGCAGCTGCCAGAGGCCTGCTGTAGGAAGACGACCCAATTTCCACCTCTGTCAGTCAGGCCATCTTCCCAGGCCCTGTGTCTAGTTCAGAGCACTCTGCACACTTCAAATTCACCCTGTTCTGCCCCTGGGACTCAGGGACATGAGCCGAGGGCTTCCACAGCTGCCTTTCTCTTTCAATGCTTTTTGTAGAATAAGGAGTGATTGAGAGTGGGAATTGCAGATCAAAAGGAAACAGTGAAATGTCATCAGCATTACATAATTTGTACTATCACTTGTCAACATTGATCCCCTTAATGCTATCCCTTTGACAGATGAACGAGGCAGGATTGTAGAATACTAAGAAGTAAACGAGTGGGATAAAAAGGCAACCATGTTTGATTATCCTCTGCGATCCGAAGGATTTGAAAGTCATGACACTGGTTATTACGACGGTCTTTGGAGAAAAGAGCAGAAACTTAATCTGTCTAATAAAATTGCCTCCAGAGATAAACTTAATCTAAGCTCTCTTTCAGCTATCTCTCAGTATAATCTAATGGATTTTTCTTGGTCTCCATTGCAGCGCGAGACAGCTGGGTGGAAGATAGATCCACCACCTTAATTAATCCACTTCGCTCTTGTCAAATGGACGTGGTATGTGGAACGCAAGTTGGTACTTCTGAATGTATTGGGGTCCCATGTTTAACAGAACTCGTCTGATGAGACAATCACAGCCTTTCAGAGTAGGAACACTGTCCAAAGGAAAGTGGATGTGGCTTGCAGAACTTTTGGAGAAGTATGACGGGGCAGAGGGAGGAGAAAGGGGGAGCCAGGGATAGCCAAATGCATCCTTTCCAGAGCTTCTGAGCTGTCACTAGGGAAGAGCTTGGGAGCAGAGAGGAGTGACTGCTCATCACATGCCGGGGATGGTGCTGGGCCCTGGAGAAGCAGCGGTGCATGTGACAGAGGACCTGCCCTCCCAGAGGTTGTGGTCCAGCACAGAGACCATCGATTTACAAAGCATGTTTTCTGGTATGTAGTACATGCTGGTTGACATCAGGCTGGAAGAAGAACAGGTTGAGAAAGGATGTTGTGCTGTGTCCCCATGTCTCCGGGTACCTGTGTCCCTGCCCCAGGTGCAGAACAGGGCTTTTCCAGGAAAAGCATGGTCATCCTAACCTCTCTCCAAGCTGTGTCAGCTGCTTTCTTCCCTTTCTTGGGTAACTGGCCAGAAATAAAGCCAATCTGCTCTTGGACAAAGGGTGTGCAACTAGAAGATAAACCAGTCTCAGAATGTATGTGGCAGAGTCTCTGCCCTCCAGTGCGGGCCATTTCCGTCATACTTTCTTCCCCAGATCCATTCCCCCGACCCCAAGTCTGAAGAGAGGTGCTTGAAATAGGACCAAATCTAATTTTAAAGCCTGTAACCCTCACTGATAGAAATCATACAGGAGTGAGTGACAACTGTTCACGTGCAAAGCAAACGATTTCCTTCTCCATCCCAGGATAGAAGGGGTCCCCACTGCTTTCCAACCCCTTCTCTAACATCTATTTTTAATATTTTTCTTTCTACTGTATGCCTTCATATACGGGATAAGAGAGCTGATGTTTATGCATATTTAATATGCGCCAGACCTTTGCTCGGTGATTTGGGCAATTATATGAAGACACTGCCTTCTTCAGCAGAAGGAGCGGATAGGCATCTTAGAGAGAGAGTCGCCTTCATTGACATTATTTGATAAACCTGCTGTAGGTCAGATGCACGTGTCTACACGCTGGCACAGGTATAACAAGGAAGAAAGAAGGTAACTGCGTTTGACAGTGGAGGAAAGATTTCACATTCCAGGAGAAAACGGAGCACAGCTCTGCTCACTCCACAGAGGAGACTGAAGAGAGTCTCTCCTGACGGCCTTACTGACAGGAGACCTTGGGCTGAAGGGAAATATCAGGCGAGGAATAAACTGTGTGCTACGATATGTACAGTGTCAATAGCCCCCTGGATCCCATGTGAAATATTCGGAAAAGGCAACGTTACTCTCTGAGACATCACAAAGGAGAATCATTGGGAGACGCTGAGGAGTCCATCCCGTTTGTGAGGCTGCAGAAGGCACAACGGAAAAGCTTCACTGATGTCTCCCCTGAATTAACCAACATTTATTCGCTAACTCCTCCCAACAAGCCTTTCTTACGTGCAGCTAAGGAAACCCATTTATTTATTTATGCATTCAATCATTTATGCAAGAAATGTTTTTAATTAATTTTATTGGGGTAACATTGGTTAATAAAATTATTATCAAGTGTACAATTCAAGAATACATCATCTGTATATTTAGTGACTATACGATATTAAGGAATGCACTTTATACTGGAGTTACATTAGTAAGCAAGCCAAGATTGTTTTTTTAACTCTCATTAGGTTAAAGGAGATTTTAAAAATCAAATAATCATACCAGTTAATAATTAATTAACTAATTTCAATTGCAGGTGTCCCTCAGTATCTGAGGGGGATTGGTTCTAGGATCCCCCACCCCCTATATACCAATATCCACAGATGCTCAAATCTCTTATATAAAATAGTGTCATATTTGCACATAACCTACGCACATCCTTCCGTATACTTTAAATCATCTCTAGATTACTTATAATACCTAATACAATGTAAACACCATGTAAGTAGCCATCATACTGTGTTGTTTAGGGACTACTGATAAGAAAAATAAAGTACATGTTCAGTACAGAGATAACCATCGCAGGCCTAACTACATAGTACACATCAGTGACAACATAACTTTTTTTCATATTTTCAATCTGAGGTTGGTTGAATCTGTGGATGCAGAACCCAGGGATACAAAGGGCCAAATGTAATTCACTACGCTGTACTTGTCTATGGAGACTCACACAAGACTGGGGAAGCCATGAAAAGATTCCATAAAGAAGCAACATTCAGTCTAGGACCTCAATACTGGGTAGGGTTAGCCAAATAAAGAGAAAATGAAGAATGTGCCTACCTAGCAGAGCGAACAGCACATGCAAAGTCCCTGAGGCAGGACAGGAAGCCAGGCAAGTTCAAGGCACTGGTAAGCCAGGTGATGCTGTGTGTGAAAGGGAGGATGATCCAAGATAAGACCAGAAGGTGTGGATCATGCAAAGTCCTATAAGTCATAGGACAGACCGTGAACTTTATCCAAGAGTCACAGGAAGTCATGGAAAAAGTTCTAAACATGATCCTAATACGGTCACATTTGCCAGACTTAAAGAAGTTAAACATCACTACAAAGCTCACCAATTGAGCAGGGTTCAGAGCTGACATCACATCCAGACCTATCTGACTTTAAAGTATTGTCTGTAACATTAAAAAACTAGTTTTTGCCAGCCAATTCTCTAAGTTATGACAGTTGAAGCAACACATCTCCCGTGCCTCTACAGACATACACACTCCTTGTACAAGAAATAAGGACCAAGAACTGGTCCCAATAGTTGAAGATGACAGAGGAGGGAAAGCTCACAAAATGTGTTAGCAGGATCAGAGGATATCCCAGCAGAGGCAGGATTTCAACCAAACCTTGACGGATGGGTAGATTTCTAAAAGGTGGAGAAGAAATTCCAGACAGAAGAGAAGTCCCTAATCACAGGATAAAATTACTAGAAGTACAAGCAATTAATATACGAGTTTGACTATAATAAAGGACTGGGGAATGAACTTTAATTTATGGTCACAAGTTATATACAAAATCATAATAATGACTGATCATTGATTGAGAAGCTACTCTGAATGAGCCAGGCATTATAGAGAAATCAGAGATCGAGAGAAAAATTCCATTCTTACAGCAACGTTGCCAAGTACATTTTGCCATCCTCATTTTACAGATAAGACTAAGAGAGGTGAAGCATTTTGCTCAATATGTTGAGGTTAGGATTTTTATTCAGGTCCGTCAAATTCCTTGCATAGTGCTACACTGCCTTCTGGAAAATGCATATTGTTTTAGTTGCCTATTGTTGACTAATAAATGACCCCCAAGCTGAGTGGCTTTAAACAACATCTATAATCTCACAGTTTCTGTGAGTCAGGAACCCGGGTATGGCTTTGCTGGGGCCTCTGCTTCAGGGTCTCTCGCCAAGCTATAATCAAGGTGTGTCTGTTAGGGCTGCAGTCACCTCAAGTTTCAACTGGGGAAAGATCTGCCTTCAAGCCCACTCCTGTGGTCGTTGGCAGAAGTCAGTTCTTCACTGGCTGTTAGCCAGAGGCCACCCTCAGTTCTCTGCCAAGTGGGGTTCTCCAACAGGGCAATCCACTTCATCAAAGCATGCAAGCCAGGAAGGCAGGAGGAGAGAGGATCAGCGAGAAGGGAGACACGGTCTTTCATAACCTGATCACAGAAATGACAGCCCATCACTTTTTCTGTCTTCTACTCATATGAAGCGAGTCAGCCAGTCAAGCCTACACTCAAGGAAAGAGAATCACACATGTGGTTGAGATCATTGAGGTCACCTTTGAAAGCTACCTGTCATAGACAGTAAGTCCTCAGTTAACAGCTCAATCAATAGGTTCTGTGACTATAATGAAACCAATTTTACCATAACCTAATTGATATAAACAAGAGTTACGTTCCTATGACATCTCATCATCATTATAACGAAATGACATTGAATGAAACATAATGAAAGGACGTTGAAAATGACATTATTCGAGGACCTGCTGTATACATGAAGTGACTCATCCTGCTGTTTTGTGCACCCCTGAATTGGTATTATTCGTCTATAAACTGGACATGAAATGGAATGATATCCATCTAGTACAGTGTCTGGTCCCTAATAAGAACTCAAAAAGCGATAGCCACCTACCAGTGGGCTGGACTAAGCCCCTTTCACTTGAGGAATCTATGACTTTCCTGGTCCCTTGGGACAGATGCTTATCTTATGAACTCCTTTCGTAGACCAATGACAAGTGATTTCCTAATTCTTTGGCTAGCGTTCCCTCTGCCCCTTTCCAAAAGCTACGCCTCTCCTACTGAGATAAACTCACGAGGTGACAAGAGAACGTTGGTCTTTAAAGAAAACATCTCTAAACAGATAAGGACAAATGCACTAGACAAATGTTCCCATTCAGGCTAACAGCTGTCGAATCATCTCAGCATCCTAAGTCAACGTAAAACATGATCACCCTTCTTCATTTTGCCAAGGAAACAGCAAGTTAGTTTTTATCCAACCCTTCTGAAATCTCCAGTCTCGCCCACCCCCTAATCTCTTAGCTCCCCTTCAAATGCCCACTTCCTGATGTGTTTCTACCTCAACATCCATACATGACCACGCTCCGGGTCTCTCAAAGGTGAAAAACTCATGAAAGACAAATATCAAAGCTTAGTTTTTCCTTGGAAAGAGGGTAGCTGACTGGGCAGCTGAATTCACTGGGCTCCCAAGACATGATTTTTCTCCAAGTCTTGGCAGAGAAGTCAAGCTGGCAACATGGAAGAAGTTGTTGCCAGGCACAAAGATGACTCGGAGTCAGTGTGCAGAGGGCCACAGGACGGGACACTCATGAAGGAGGGAAGAAGGGTCACGTCGATGGAAAATGACCACACAGGACAGTGATTCTAGACGCACAGACCCATAAGTGCCAGGGCTTGCTGATTCATTTATTGATTTAATTGTGCAGTTTCCCCTTAAAAAATATTTCCCATCAGTGTTATCAGTATGGCCTCAAAACGACTTTCCTATTATTGCTTATAAACAAAACCTTTATCACAGATAGCTTGCCTGCTGAATTAAGACACTGTGTTAAGCAGTATATTGCTTCTGTCTGGCAGATCAGCTGTTTGTAGGAAGATAATAATACCAAAAGCAACCACAACAATCAGCTACTGTAAATTAACTTAACTGTGTGAAATAATGCCTCCCCTATCAGATTAGCTTTCTGAATGACTTTATCCTTAAATTAAAGCTTGCTGGGGCTGAAGAGTAAATCATTTAAATGGTGCCGGGTTTTTCAGGTAATGTCTTCATATATTACTATAATTTCACTCCACCAAGGCATGCAGATGGCTTTGGTCTCTAGCTGCTTGTCTCCAGAAAACCTCTCCTGCACTGCCATTTGTAATTACAGTGCGGCTGAGCGCCTGCCGCTCCTAGATTTCCCAGGGTGCACCAGCAGCCAAGGCAATGTATCTTAAAATTATTATTCTTGTGTGGCCCTCGTAACATAAATGTAAATCTTTTATGCTAACGCTGTCAGAGGGTTAGCTCTGGGGCTCCAAGGTGTGCTGATGTAGAAATCACCCGCCATCCATCAACCGAGGACCATTTGGGAACTGGCAAATAACTCGCTTTGGGGGGAGGGGAGAGGGTTGTAAGTGGAATATTACTTTGGAGTTCGAGTGGTATCAAACAAAGCACTGCTTTTTTTTTTTTTTGCTTTTTTTGGAAGGGGAGGGCGTCTGTATGGGGGAGTCTCATCGCTCAGCAGCCCTCTCCTGGGAGGGGATGGAAGTTTGTCACAAATATAGGTCACTGTAATATTGCAGTAATGTCTTCTGCAGATTACACTTTGGAGAGTAGACAGTGAAATAGTATCTTCAGAAAGCTTCCTGGAAATTAACTTTCTCTTTGAGCTCCTGCCTTGGTGGAGACAGTGTTGAGAAGCACCTCTCCCCTCCAATAAAAGAGTTTATAGGAATCCGATCTAATATGAGTGGATCCTAATCCCCACCTGCCTCCCCGCTGGGAGAGTCCAGACCTCAGGTCTGGGAACTGAGAGGAGGGAGGGTTCTGCCAGACTGGGCACTGGAACAGGGAGAAATCAGGCAACAAGGAGACCACAGAGGCAACCAAGAGAGAGGAACTCAAGTCCTAGGGAGACCGTGGGTACTAAATTCAGAAGCAACTAGGGACTCGCTACCTGGAAGATGAAATGTTTTAAAAAGCAGGGGGAGAAGATGAAAAAAGCAGATCATGAAGAAAGACCATGAGGGAAGATAATATTAATAGCAGTAGTAATAGAAATAATAACCATAGAGTAATATTAATTTTGGTGTAATAGTAATAAGACTACTAACAATAGCAATAGAAACAATAATATTAATAATAGCAATACTATTGCAATTAATATCTTCTGGGCACCGTTTCAAGAGATTTACATGCTATATATTCTATCTTTACCAACCTAAAGATGCTAACCTATCTTTAGCAATTCCATCTTTGAGGCTTTTCTTTATAAACCAGTGAGAATGATCGGTGCATCATTCAGTCTGGCTTAAAGTAGGCGCCCATTTCCTGGCAAGCATTAAATTGGACAGTGGAAACTGAGCCTCACCAACTATCTGGCACGTGGAGGCCAGTAATTAAATGAGTGTTGGATTGAGTTAAAGGGTCCGTAGCTTGCCCGAGACATTTCTAGGAAACATGTCTCCAGTGGATTTGGTGGACCACAGCTGCAGTGGCCAAATTTCATCAACATGTGGATTCTTTATCCAAGACTGTTATTCGTGATTCACAAGTTTATTGATAATAGTAAACATAATGGCTCAATAGTATAGTACTTTATTTGTGCCAGGCACCAACAGAACATATTACATAAATCATCTCTTTTATTCCTCCCAAGAGCCCTATTGGAGAGAGAGTATTCTTGTTTTTGTTTTACAAATGAGAAACCCAATAGCACGAAGAGGTTAAACTACTTGACCAGAGAGTGAGGAACGAAGCCAGAATTTAAGTCCGACAAGTTTAGGTTGTAGGAGGTTCTGGTCAGGATGGCAGAGAAGGCAGAGCTGTGCTCGCCCCCTCCCATGACCACATTAAAATTACAAATAAAATCTAGAACAATCGACCTTGCAGAACCATCTGAAGGCTAGCTAAGTCTGAGAAGTTTGACTCTGTATAACTGTGACTGTAAAGTATACTGACATGACACACAGGAGGACGAGTACCAAAATTTATCGAGTGCATCTTAATGCCAAGTCTTATTTTAAACTATATTTATTATTCTAATTCAACTACGCAAAGACTCTACAAGGAAATGGTAAGCAGCTATACTGAAATATGTCTGGAGGTACTTGCCCATCCTTTCCCTCTTTCTTGCCTAAGAACCTTCCCCCATCACAGCCTCTGATATTTATGTGATGCCCTTGTATTAGTCAGCTCTATCTAGGTTATGCTGCAGTAACAAAACACCCCTGAATCTTAATGACTTATGACAACAAAGGTTTATTTCTCATGTGCATTATAAGTTGGTAGAGAGTTAGCTGTGGCTCTGCTTCCTTGTCTGAAGGAGCAGGCCTGTCTAGGGAATTACCATTCTCGTGACAGAGGAAAAAGAGTGATGCAAGATGCCTTAGAATGTCTCCTCAGAAGTCACTCATGTTACTTCACTCACATATCATTAGCTGATGCAAGTTGCATGGCCAGGCTGATATCTATAAGGGGTAGAAGAACCTCAGACAAACACTCAGTAACAAGGGGCTGCTAGGGGATGGACACTGAGTATTTTACAATAATATGATCTATCCTCAATCCTACCCACAAGAGCTGCCACTCACAGCTGACTGGACTATAAGTACTCAATGCAAAGATAGCTCATCTCCTCGGAATGTGGAATTAGGACACCCACATCTGAAACTTGGAGCAGAAAGGTCATGATGTAGAGTGGGGAAAGTATGAGCAATCAAATATGTCAGCCGATGAGGAAA
The DNA here is from genome assembly GCF_000325575.1 of Pteropus alecto. NCBI lineage: Eukaryota > Metazoa > Chordata > Mammalia > Chiroptera > Pteropodidae > Pteropus > Pteropus alecto. Next base: position 561,067 of record NW_006436812.1, on the reverse strand, counting down.
CAGAGCACGCTCATCTCAGGACAAGGCGAATAAGACAGATACATGTGAAAAAAGAAACACACATAAAAGGGAGAGATCCTGAAATCCTCAGAGAGAGAAGGTTTTCTTTCAGTTGGTCTTTAAGCTTGATCTTCAAAACCTTACAAAATCATTAGAGTTTATTTGAGTGGGTTTCTGTATCTTACAAAGTTGAGGACTCAGAGAGGTTGTCACTTGTTTATAGTTACACAGCTCTTAAGTGAGAAAGCCAGATTTCAGATATGCATCTCTTGTTAAAAAGAAAAAAAAAGCCTTGTTTTTTACATTTATTATGAAATAATTTTACCTCCAAAAGCATAATGAATAATAAAATAAATACTCATGTACCTACAACCCAGACCATGAAATAAAATCTCACCAAGAGGGGTGAAAACCCTACGTGCACTTCCTGGACCCTATTTCTCTTCCTCTCAACTGCTCTCTGCCGCCACCCAAAAGGTAAATATTCTGAATTTCGTATTTACCATTCCCATGCCTTTACTTATGCATTTTCAAAAAAGTATATGTATGCTTTCGTGTACCTATAAATATTATAAAAACGGGGTCATTCTGTATATATTCTTCTAAAGGTTTTTCCAGACAAAATTTACTAAGTTTCTCAAAGACGCTGGTGCATAAAGGTCTCTTAGGTGGGTTCCCCCGCAAACAGAATCTGAGATTCACGTGCATGAGGTTTATTGGGGGGCGCTGGCAGAATCGCCCCCTGCAGGAGGATTCAGGAACAACACATTTGTAACAAAGTCCTCGGCTGACCCCTGGGGAGTTCTGCAGCTGGGGTGGCCTTCAGAGTTGTCCTAAATTGAGGCAAGGCTAAACCTTTATTCCCTACATTGTCCAGCTGATGAATCTGGGCTGCTCCTGGGGAGAGAGTGGGACCTTGGGTGATGCAGCTTTTTCAGGACAAAGGTATTTCCAGAAGAGCAAGTTGGCTGAGCCGTGTCAGCCACCAGTGCTCTAGCAGCAGGGACAATGAGAACCTCACTTCTGAAAGGACATCGGGACATTTGGGCAGTGCCACCCACTAGCTATCACAGGTCCTGGTTCTTTCAGAGTCCTGGACTGGCCAGCTCTGTGCTACCTCCCAGACCCCCTTCCATTCAGCTCTATTCCTTGACTTGCAAGAGAAGTTGCTGCAAGCTCATTTTAGATGCAGCCAGAGACTTCCAAAAGTTTTTAATCCCCCTGTCTCAATTATAATGCGCAAACCAGAGAGGGAATACCTTGCTTAAGATTTTTTAGAGTAACAGGCTATTATTTCTAAAAAGAAGTCGTCATCCCTGGGCACCACTAACCTGAAGAGCTTTTCCATTTTTCTACTTCTTTTTAAAGCTTTGTGACTCGAGGTATTGGAGCTGCAGCGTTATGAAAGAAACTCCAAGCAAAGAGACTTGAACTTGATTTGAAGTCTTTCTTTAATATTCAATAAAAAGTTGGGAGATTTATTGGCCTATGGCAGAGACCAATTTCCTGTTACATGGACCAGAGAGGAGATTAAAAAAAGATTTTTAGAGCAGCGCCCATATTTCTTAAGAGAGGCAAAGAACGGAGCTCACCTAATTTTGCAGATAGGGCATCTAGCACCGTTCTTTTCTCTAGGCGGATCTGAAATCGGAAGGCTGGAACTGAATCCTGCAGTCTCCCTACAGGGACCATTTCAATTTTCCTATGAGTAACAGCTCCATACGGATTGTCTTCACAGCTCTAAGGTCAAGGTTGGAAGCGGCTGAGCGTGGAAAAGATTGAAGACCGTGCCACGGGTTCTCACTGATGATCACTGGCGTGCTCCATGCAGCTGGAGGAGGAGTGATTGTAGCGGGTTGCTGAATTTAAAAGCTCTGCTGCAAAGATCTGGGACAGGGCCAGAGGATATATGGCAGACAGTAGTGACAACAGGTCAGCATGAGCTATCAATCCCTAAAGTGTCTCTAGCTCAGGGTCACATTGTCTGAGTTTGAATACTGGTTCTGTGACCTTGGGCAAGTTACTTAACCTTTCTGGGCCTCTGGTTCCTCGTCTGCAAAATGCAGATAGCTATAGTACCTACCTCATAGGGTAGAGGTGTACGTAAAATGAGATAACACATGCCAAGTTTTGAAACAATGTTGGCACATAATAAATACTCAAAATGCCAGGTTATTACTATGATTATATTTACCCATTGCAAAGCCAACTCAATATTGTTTGAGGTTGGCAGGCTCCGAACTGATACAGCAGAAGTAGCCTCAGTGGAATTGAGATGTAAAGGATTCAGCTCAACCAGACAAACAGTTACAAAGCCCGTGATGTGCATGGCTCTCAACTAAGCACTGGGGATACACATATGAAGGAAACAAGGGTCCTGCACTGGAGGAATCTACAGTCCCGAAGAGGAGACAACCACACAAAAAGCATGACACATACTCAAATGTCATACTCGAAATTACGTTCGAAGTGCAAAGGTAGCCGAGAACAGAGAGTAATTAAGCCTGTTCAAGAATGGTCTGCAAAAATTCTACAAGGGTGATCTTGGAACAGGGTTTTGAGAGATGAATAGGAGTTTGACACGGTGAATAAGATGGGGAGAAATTCCAGGCGAGGTGATAGCGAGCAAAAAGGCACAACTGTCTGTAGGAGCACAGCATATGCGTATCTACAAAACTGCGTGCTTTCAGCATGAGTGTGTGCTCGTGGCAAGAAATCAGAGGTAGAAAGGTAATTAGGGACAAGAGCATGAGGGGCCCTGGATGTCATGATAAGGAGTTCTGGGCATCCTGTATTCAACAGGAAAAGAAGGTCATGTGTCACCTCCAGATTCCCCATTTAGTTCTCTTCCTTGACGTCTCAATATCACCAATCCTTTTTTTGGCACTGGGTCACACTTGCTTTGCAGGGAGGGTTGGGGAGGGAGATAATGATTTTTAAAACATTTTCTCTGCAATATTTATTTATTTGTTTGTTTATATTTTTTAAATTACAGTTGACATTCAATGCTACATCATACTTTCATTCATCGCTCTTTAACTGGGCACTTTCTGCATGTCAAGTAGAGTACCATTCACCGGGATGGCTTCATAAATAAGTAAACCAGCATCTCCGTCCGGGAAATGCTCAAAGTTGGGGAGGAAAGACACACAATCACAGTGCAACCTAAGGGTCTCATGACACATGATAAGTGTGGGACAATGAAAGAACGGAGGGGAGAAAGCCTAGGCATGTGAAGAAAGAAAAGAAAGAGGGGGAGAAGGAAAGAAGGAGAGAGAAAGGGAGGGAAGGAGAAAGGGAGAGAGGGGGAGGAGGGAATGAGAGAGGGAGAGAAGAAGGGAGGGAGGGCAGAGCAGGGCTACAAAGAAGTGACATTTGCATGGGATCTTGAAGCATGAGTCAAAGCTCCACCAGCTTTAGAACACGGGGGACAACATTCAAGGCCTGAAGAAGAACTTATTTAACTGTCCAGAGACAGAAAAGATTTCAGATGGTCAAAATTATTGAATGAGTATGGGCAACTCTCCCTGTTTATTAGAGTGGAACATCCCTCTCTCTGAATCCCCACTTCCTTTAAAGTTCCATTGGCCAGAATTCAGTCACATGCTGATCCCTCAACCAATCATTGCCAAAGGGGAATGAGGTTCCTGTGATTGGCTTAGATCCCTTTGTGGGTCATCCACTAGGAACGGAAGAGTTGTACATTTTCCCTGAACACATGCCTGCCCAGATTTCAATCAAATGGAATGTCGTTGACAGAGAAGATGGGAGGAAGACCATCAGGGGGCAGCCAGAAGTCTCTGCCATGAAGAATGGATGACATCTCTTTTGGGGGAGTCCAGATAGAGTTGAGAAGAAGACCCAGCACTGATGCCTGAAGATTAGCACTATTTTGAAGTTGAAGAGAGGAGATATCAGCAAAGAAGCCTGAGACTGAAGAGCCAGTGAAGTAGGAACATAGTAAACAGGCTGTGGTGTTGTGAAGACCCAAAGAGTGAAAAAGAAGGGGTGTGAGATGAGATGTCAACCACAAGAAGGCGTAAATAACTTCAAATGGCAGATGTGTAGGATATCTGTGTTTCAAGAGGATCGGGGGTGGGAGCGAGAACAATAAGAGCTACAGTCCTAAGGGATAACTTTTGACTGGTCGAATTCCAAGTGTGGAGGCACCTGGCCAAGAACCTTTCTTTTCACGACACGATGGTGGTCTCCCCACAAGCCTAACTCCAGCTGCAGCTGAGTCCTGGGTCGGGGGTGGGAGCGTCTGTCCCAGAAAGTCTCCCAGTGACCAGATTCAGGGAAAATGCTTCTCTAGGAGGCAGAGAGTTCATCTGTCCCAAACAGGAAGAAGGCAATCTCTTCTGGCAGTAAGGTGACAGGGTTCCAATGAATTTCCCTCTCCCAGATCAGAATGAAACTAAAGCCTGTCAGCCAACCCCCTGAACACTCAATCTTCCATCTTTATGGGTCTAGCCATGACATTATTGCAGGAGACTTTCAGCAAATGAAAGGGAGGTCACTCTGGATGAAAACATGCACGGAGTCTTCTGAATCCTCTTTCTAAGGGCTCAGAATGTGCATCTGGGCTGGAGAGGTAACATATTGGACAGACAGAGAGACAGAAATAGATAGATAGTACTTCCCATCAGTCCTAGCCACGACTCATGCCAGCTACATCCTTAGATACCTCATTTGCCAGAGCCAATACATTTTCTTTTGTGCTTATGTTAGTTGGAATTGTTTTCTCTCTCATGTTTCAAAATAGTCCTATCTATTATACCACCTCGGTCTTACTTTTTCTGAGACCTGGTTATTTTCCTTTACGAAATGGAAACAAATACCATCAGTCCTGCCTAGCTCATAAGGCTGACATGAAATTGTTTTTGAAAATGTCAAGTGTTACAAGGATATAAGTCATTCCTGGAGACATGGTCCTGGTCATGTAGAGGGCTCCAGGACTCCTGACCCAGCAAAGCCCTCCATGGTCCTCATTTCAGTAGATGACAGCACCCAGTTGCTCTATTGAAAAATCATGGAGTCATTTTTGATGCCTCTTATTCTCCCACACACCACATGCAATCCTTCAGAAAATTCTATTTATTCTAACTTCAAAACATGTCCCCAAATAGTACACTTCTTGCCTCCTCCACAATAACCTTCATCACTGGACAACCACAACGGCCACAGAACTGGCCTCCCTGTTTCCACCTTTGCCGTCCTGCAATCTCCTGCCCACGCTGCAGCCACGGCAGCTGGTCCTTCTGAAATAAGAATCAGGGCATGTCACTCCCCTGCTCTGAATGCTCCAATCACTTCCCATCGGCCTTCATCAAACCAGGCTCCTTCCCTCGACCTGCTCCCTGGCATCCGTCATGAACTCATTTAACTATCCAGAGTCATGTAAAGTCTCGGGATGGCTCTGTCCTTCAGGGCAGTCTGTTCCAGGTACGCAGGTCTCTCTGTTACTCTCGATAATGCCAAGTAACTTTCTACCCCAGGACCTTTGCATATTTTCTTCCCTCTGATTGCAACAATTCTCCCCCAAATTTCAGTGTGGTTCAATCCTTCTCCATTCAGACTTTCCTGGTCATCCTGTCTAAAATAACATGAAGACATCTGGACGAATACCACATACAGACAAATATTGCTTTGCACATCACATGAACCCTTTGCCCTTCTTTGCTTTTATTCTTCATTAAAGTTATCATAACCTGACATTATATTACATATTTATTTGTTTATCTGATGGTGTTTATCTACCCCTCCAGAAAGTAAAGATAGGGAATTTGTCTCATTTCCCACACCTTCTCCAAACCCTAGAACAGTGGCCGAGGATGTAGTGGGAATTCAAGTGTTTATTGAATTGACTAGCTTTAGAAAACTAAAATGAATACTGACGTGTGAGTGTGTATGTATCTACATTTCTAATTCTAATTTTGTTCAGCTTAACTCAGATTCCACTAAGCCTACTTATTTCCATCATGGGAGAAAACTTGCCCCTCCCAGGGTCACTGAACAGTGTTACAATTTGGGCTTCTGTGTATTTCTCTCCCTCACTTGTTGGGGAGAACAAAGTATAGATCGGGGGCCCCCAACCCCCAGGCCATAGACTGGTTCTGCTCCGTAGCCTATTAGGAACCGGGCTGCTTGCCAAGAAGTGAGTGGTGGGCCAGTGAGCAAAGCTTCATCTGTATTTGCAGCTGCTCCCCAGCGCTAGCATCACCATCTGAGCTCCACCTCAGGTCATCAGGCATTAGACTCTCATAGGAGCAACAGTCCCTGGTGCCAAAAAGGTTGGGGACCACTCATATAGATGGTCTCTGTAATCTGGTCCTGAATACTGACTATCCTCAGACTTTGGAGTTCTCAAATATGTGATGGTAACGGGTGACTCATTGTTTACTAGAAAGATACAAATCCTAACAGAATTCAAATAATTAATTCAGAAATTCGCTCTAGGTTAATCCATCCAAATACGTGAATACCTGTGGGCTGTGTATGACTATGTAGGTTAGCAAAGTGTGTGCTTGAGGGCACCAGCTCCAGGTCAGGAGAAAATTATCAAAAAGTGTGTCTTGCCTAGCCGTTTTATTAGAATGACCACGTGGCCAAAGTCAGGCAAGACAAATCATGGTCTGTAAGAAAAAGAATTGCCGATGTCGTTAATGATATCTTAATAACAGGCACTGTGCTAAGCACATCACTTACTTTGTCATCTATCTGAGGAAGAGTATCATTTCCTACAACCACAAGGAAGAAGAAGATGTAATAGTAACCTTCAGTTTTTTACACCTGTCTTGTGATTATTCAGACCATACTTTCCCAACAACCTCACGGGGCACCCTCACCTCAGTGTCCCACAATCAGCCCAGGTTCGCCTTGCCACGAACGAATCCGCTGTCCACCGTCTTATTCCCGAGTCTCTCCTCTGGGGTTTGCCACCTCAGCGAATGCGATCACCATGTACCAAAGCATCAAAGGTGGACAACAACATGTCCCCTGGACTCTGCCCCCTCCCTCCTCTTTCTCCTCATCTCTGTTAGTACTGCCACTGCCTTTGGTGACCATGCCTTGGGAGGATTATGCATCCCTGCCCTGTGGAGCCAAGGAGGTACCATAACATCTGCTTTAGCTAACGGATTATGAGCAGAAGCATCATGTCTCCCTCAGAACCTTTAAGAGCCAGTTTGTGAATCACTACGTCTATTTTTCCTTCTACTACAACAGCTGAAATGTTCCAGATAGAGGTTCCTCTCTCAGCCTATATCCAGCAGTGAGGATGGAATGGAGAAAAACCCCAACCTATAATGGACATGTGTTTTGAATGAGAAACTAGTCTTGAAGGCCACTGAGATTGAGGGCTCAGTTGTTACCAGAGCGCAGCCTAGCATTTCCTAACTGGTACATTACCCTAACACATGCACTGCAAGAGAGAAACCAGCCTTGAAAGCCACTGAGATTTGCAGGTTTACTTGTTACCACAGCACAACCTAGCATATCCTGACTGATATATTACTTTAATAAATATCTTACTTAGTTAACAATAGTTTCTGCCTAGATTTCTAAACTTCCAGGTCATCTTCTAAACCTGGAAGATGTGACAGTGATTTCTGGAGTGTGATCACATCATTCTCTAGTCTCTAACTCAGGCATTAGCAAACTTTTTTCCATAAAAAGCCAGATAGTAAAATATTTTAGGTTTTGCAAGCCATACGGTCTCTGCCAACACCTACTCAATCCCGCTGTCGTGGTGTGGAAACAACCATAGACGATAAACAAATGAGTGTGGCCGTGTGCCAATAAACTTTATTTACGGACTCTGAAATTTATGTTGCAGATCATTTTCACATGTCACAAACTATTATTCTTCTTTGGATTTTTTCTTAACATTTACGTATGTGAAAACCATTCATAGCTAATGAGTCATTTAAAACAACAGGCAGTGGCCTGGATTTGACCCTCGGGCTATGGTTTGCCCACCCATAATCTAGCCCTAATCTAGCTGAGTCCTGAGCATGGCATCAAAAGCCCTTCACGATTTTGCCCCAATGGCTTTTTCTCACACACACACACACACACACACACACACACACACACACACACACACACCGCTTCAGTCTTCTTGAAGCTGTCATCATTCACTGAATCTACCTCGTGTGCTCCACGGCCTTTGCACGCCCTGGTCCTTCCACCGTGAATGCCCTTCCTCTTCTTCCATACCAAGCAAGCTCTGGTTAATCTATCAATTCTGTGTTTCAAATGTCACGTTCTTCATAAAAATTTTCCCAATGCCAGAAGCTGGTTTAGTTGCTCTTTCTGGGTTCCCAAGAACTTGCTTATTATGGAACTCATTAATATTCTGGGCTAGGGTTCTCCAACCTTAGCACGACTGGCATTAGCGGACAAATCACTCCTTGTGGTGGGGGCTGTCCTGCACACTGGAGGATGTTTAGCGACATCCCAGGCATCTACCTACTAGATGCTGGTAGCACACTCTCCCGCTGCAACAACCAAAAATGCCTGCAGATACTGCTCAATTCCCTTTTGCCCACACCCCCCCACCCAGTGAGAGCCACGGCCCTGAATGCCAACTCGGGCATTTAAACCGTAGCCCTCGAGGATGAGGGCTACAGAGTCTTCTTCATTATCACCGGCACCGAGCACAGGGGTTAGCACAGAGCAAGCCTTCAGCAAATATTTGTTGAATGAAATAAGTGAATAAGAGACTGAAAATCACTGACTCCATTAGCATCGATCTGAATAATTTTTAAAAAGATGTAATTCTAGTAATTCTGCCGTTATTTTTTTTTCTTTCCTTTTACAGAAAAGACAGTTTTGTAAAATCTGAGCATCATGAAAGGATTTTCTAGTACATGTATTGTTTTATTTATGCTGCTCTCACAAGTGCAATTAACACTGCATCTGTTTTACTAACAATTCCCTTTGTTTTATGTAGTGCTTTATATTTCTCCAAATGTGTGCAGGCCTGGGCTTTCCACAGTCTGCAAGTGGATAAATTGCTGCAGATAGATGGGGAGAAAAGACAACCAAAAGTCTTCTAGTATCATTTCTCTATTCTGTGGGAGATCCCAGGCTAAATGTGCTAATTAGCTGAAACATCCCATCCTACTTCCAGTAGATCAGAGAAGAGATAAGAGGAGATTATGCTGTCCAGTGAGAGCATTGTACTTGGGGGCCTGCTGAAGCTTCTCTTTAATTGGCGTTTGGGTAGGTCCTTCTGGAGAATCATTCCTCCTCACAGTCAAACACGCTTAAGTAACGTCCACGTGGAAACCCAGTCATAAGGATGTATCCGGTGCTTACGGACTCTGAGGTCCAGTTGTTCAAAGGAGATCAAACTTTAAGTTGTAAACATGTTCCTATCTCGTGTCCTAGATTGGTCAGATTGATGCCAGAACGTATCCCATCCTGGTTTGCATATTAAAGATGAAAGGCGAGTATCTGAACTAATATTTATGAGGATTTTACCTTTAGGAGAATTAGCTTAATAAAATTTTAAAAGGATGAATAAAAGTGAAATGGTGAGGAGCAGGGATTGCAGAGCCATCTGACGCCGCCATTTCCAGTGGGGACCTTGGACATGCTTCTTAACCTCGGTGTGGTTTGGTCTTTGGTAAAACAGGAATAGTAGTAGTACCTACATCTTAGGACGGTTATGAAGATTAAAAGATGAATACATGAAAAGTTCTTAGCGAATTGCTTGGCACGTAGTAAGCACAGGATAAATTCCATCTATCATGAATGAGATCCCATGATGCCTGGCATAGTGAAAGCACTTGGTTAATGTTAGTTATTATTACACCAAGAGTTTAAATTGTTCTTTGGAGATCATTTGATTCATATATTTCCTTTAATCTCTACACCCTTAATCTCTACACCGAAAAACTGAAAATTGTGCACCTAGAGGTGTTGTGACAACCATCAACCAGATGAAGAAAACAGAGACAAACTTGAACTTCTACATTTTGAGCATCTACTATGTGCCAAGCTTGGTGTTTCAGCTGTATATTGCTTCACTGGAAAATGTAAACTCCGTGAAGTCAGGGTCCTCGCCTGATCCATACAGCAGAGTGGGACAGCACGATGACAGAGGAAATCATAGGATATTTGATGAAAATAAAAATTGGGGTCCCAGAGATGAAGACCATCCAGACAGAGATGACAATGAGGTGAGTTTTACAGAAAAAGTACGCAAGCAAGAAAAGTATCGTGTGTGTGCACTTCTCTATTTTGCTGCTTTTTTTTTTTTAAAGCCCGTATCACCAAACCCTCCCTTTATTCACACCCTGGGGGGACATGAGCAAGACACAAACATTAACATTGGAGATCATTTTTTATTAGTATGCCTTTACCTCTGCACTGAGGGAGAAATATATTTATCTCAAGCCTTAACAAAAACTTGACTCCAAGCTTCGATGAAATGTTACTCATTCCTCCATGAGTAACCTGTTTTGATAATCCTCCCCTAGAGATCAGGCTATGTCTGAGGACAATGATTGCCATATTCTATATTTAACTGACCGCACAGATGCATGTCTTGCCAGCAAGAAAAAGCCTTTCCCTTCCTACCTCTGGAGAAGCAGGATGTTTATGACCTGTTTATAAAAGTCTGCATAAAATATAGCTTCAGAGTCTTGTCTGTGAGTAGGCTACCTGGAGTCAAGTGTGTCTTTTAAAATATGATGCATCACTTGCAAGAATGGTTTCTTAGTCTCTTGCCTCCCTCCGTTGGTGCCCTCAAATCCATTGCTCTCCCATAAATAATGACGGGAGGTGATGGCCTGACCAGTACTTCCATCGTGCCCCCACCTGTACGGGATGTCTTCCCTGGTGGATTTTTGTTAAGAAACAAAATACAACTTTTATTGAGATCAATAAAAGATTAAGGTGACAAAGTGATTTATTGACTATAGAGGAGGCTCATTTTTCCCTCACAACTGCAATCGCTACCAGAAAGGATGTTTTTTTACCCTGGGTCTTCAGAAAAGTAGTAAGCAGCCAAGACTCATTTATCAAATCAAAAAAAGAATGATTAAAAACCATAAGGAAACAGACAAAGAACACACATGAGCCAAAGTTGGCCTATCATGGATTATTCAACTGAAATACCAAGTCATAGAGTGGGGGGAGGGTGGGGGTGGTGAAGGAAATACATGGGGTCTTACGGAGAATGAAGCGCAGTAGGATGTGGGAACAAAGGACCAAGAGTCTCAGGCTGAAGTCCCAGCAGAGAAAGAACTGCACACAGGGAAACAAGGAGTCAGGCTGTGAGCCATGGGATCTGCCCTGATCTACGGCCAGGGCCAACCTAGAGGTCTGGGAATGGCACGGCATCAGCATGGGACGAGCGGCCCCTACGCTTCATTTGGACCAGTGATTCTTCGCTTTTGCAAATACTCTAAGTGTCCTCCGTTCTCCAGACTTTTCCCATGCTGTTCCCTCTGCCAGGAAAGCTTCATCGCCCAACCTGCTTCCATTCCTGAAAACCCATGCCCTCATCCTTCAAGACAAACTCAAACACCACCCCCTCTGCGCCAATTCTCCCAAACAGACTGAATCCCTCTCTACCTTCCGATGAGGATAAATGCCAGAGCCTCCGGCATGGAGCCCTTGCGGGCGTCAGGCCCAACACAGAGCTCTTCACGTGCTCGTATCATCTGTGCCGTCAAGGAACTTCGTGCATTTTGCCTCCATTCCCACACATGGTTGGTATTTAGTAAAGACTTTTCAACAAACGAGCTAATTAAATCCTCAAAACAGTGCCATGAGGGGTTGATATTGTTCCCATTTCACAGAAAGGGAAACTGGAATGGTCAGAGGTTCACGCAGTGCTTATGGCCGATAGTCCAAGTCTCCCCTCTCTCCCCTCTGTCGCTTACTGCAGAAGCAGCCCTACTAACCACTCCCCACGCCGGCCCCCAAATCCAGCAGCACAAGAAGAGGAAAAATAACCTCTGAGACAATAGGCAAAGTCAAAACTGGAGACGATTAGAGTATGGGAGATAAGTCCTGACCTCAGGGCTGCTTTTAAAGATAATTAGTCTTGTGCTACTGTTAACAGAAAATCATCCCATGCGACTCTCTGCCATTTACGGCCTCAGACCCCTGGCACCTTCTCAAGGTGGAGGGTGGGGGTGGGGAGGTGTAGGGCTAGGCTTCAGACTCAGCAGTCACTGTGAGTTCTCCATTAGCTACATAATGAGTCAATTTTAAATTCTAACATTATGAAACACACTAGCGCCATTACCCTCTGGATCAGCACTGCCATGAAACTCTCCTTGAGAAAGCCCAACTTGCCAAGCATCGATTTTTGTTTTTAAGTAAGCCAATGCCATTTCACTTCTAGGAATCCGTCCCACAGATAAACTTGCATTTGTGAGAAATGATGCAAGCACTGTGCTATTCATTGTAGTCGTGTCTGCAAGAGCCGAACATTGGGAACTGTCCAAAAGTCCATCACGAGAGGACCGATGAAACAATATGTTCATGCTCGTACAATTATATAACAGGCAGGCATTCAAAAGACTGAACTATTCTTCACATCCTGATGTGAAAGGATTGCCAAGACATTGAGTAAAGAAAGAAGGGTGAAAACAGTCTGTATAAGATGCTGCTACAGATACAGACACATAGAAACAGAGAGAGGAGAGAGAGAGAGAGAGAGAGAGAGAGAGAGAGAGGGAGAGAGAGAGAGAGAGAGAAATGGTGGGGGTGGGAGGATATACCAGACCTTTGTCTGTGTAGAATATCTCTAGAAGGGTACCAGATAATCAGAGACAGCAGTAGCTTCCTAAGGGTGGAATTGCATGGCTAAAAGCCAGCAGTAGAAAGAATTTTTTTTCCCTCCAGTACCTTTTAAATTTTTTACTACATGCATGTGTTGCCATAGATATGTCATTCAGCAAATATAAACTTAGTGCCTAGTATGTGCCAGGTACATAGCAGTAATCAACACGCAGCAATCTCTGTGCCCCTGCTGGCAGGGAGACAGAAAATAAACAAGATAAATAAATAAAATATATAGTCATATATACCAGTCATAAGCACTAAGAGAAAAAATAAAGAAAAGTAGTGGGCTATGAACTGGTGAAGAGTGGCTGAAATTTTAGGGCGGGTTACTGTCGAGCACAGAGGGAGGAGGAAGCTGGTCGGGTGGGCACGGGGAAGGGCAGTGTCTGCCGAAGGAAGAGCCGGAACCACAGCGCGTGTGCATTCCAGGCAGCTGAGGACGAGTGAGATCGATGTGGCCAGGGCGAGCACACGGATGGGGAGATGATGGCTGATGAGTCAGACAGGTGATGTGGTCAGATCGTTTGGGTCTTGCAGGCAAGAGTATGGCTCTTAATCTGACTGAGACAGGAGCCACTGAGGGCTTAGAGGAGAGAAGTGACGAGACGTAACGCTTTAATATTAATGGTCGCTCTGGCTTCTGTGTGGAGAGTGGGTGACGGGGGGACTGCAGAACCAAAGTAACCAGTTAGGAGGCTCTGGCCACATCCAAAAGACGATGACAGGGAGCAGCAGGGTGGTGGCGATGCAGCCCATTCTGGATGGGCTGTGACAGCAGAGCTGGCAGGATTCAGTAACATGTCAGATGGGTGTATAAGAAGAAAAGGAGTCAAAAAATTCTAAAATTCTTGCCCTCGTCCTCTGGGAGAATGCACATGCACACATGCACGTGTGCGTGCACGTGTGTACACCGACCGTCAATCTGGAAGAACAAGGAGGCAGCAGGGAAGAGAGTATGTTGCTGGACCAGCAGCCCCGGCACCAGCCAAAGCTTAAGACAATCCTTGGTGTCCTCGGGTCCAAGAAAGTCAAGGGAAAAACCAGCTACACCCCAGGAGCTCGTCCAGATCCCAGCTTCTCCACTACCTGGTGGCTAAGAACATGGGCTCCTCCTCCAGAACATCTGTGTCCTTTTCCTAGCTCTACCACTTCTGAGCTGTGACCTCAGAGAGATTATTAACCTCTCTTGGCATCCATTTTCCTATCTGTTATAAGTAGGTAATAACAATACCTACTTCCTAGGGTTGCGGTAAGTAGTTTAAGTCATGTAATGGGTTTAGCATCATCTGACTCTGTTTGCTCAGTCAATTCCAGCTGCTTCTGGGAAAATGGAAATTATTTTACTTGTGTCATGGGTTGAAGGAGGTAATGTTTGCAAAGCCCTAGGCCTCTGTACTCTATAACAGGGGTCCCTAACCTGCAGGGTCGTGGACTGCTACCAGCCCATGGCCCGTTAGGAAACGGGCCACACAGCAGGAGGTGAGTGGCTGGGGAGCCAAGCTTCATCTGTATTTGCAGCTGCTCCCCAGCGCTAGCATCACCACCTCAGCTCCACCTCAGATTGCCAGGCATTAGATTCTCACAGGAGCACTGGTCCCTGCTGCCAAAAAGGTTGGGGACCGCTGCTCTATAAAGTGCCATGTAAACCAAAGTAGCAGATGATGATGATGATAATGATTAATGCTGTCACCATCCCTTCGACCCTTGATAACAAGATGTGAGGATAAGGCCTCCTTAGGAGCTCAGAGGAAAACCAGGGTATAAAAAAGGGCAAGCTGGTTAATGAAGAGATGGGAACGTGGCCAACTGAATGAATAGTGCTGTTTATCCTGGAAACAAGGAAACTTCAGAGCAGGGAGCCACCTGGAGCTTGTAGGAAAATATGAATTGTTTCAGTCCTACCACCTCAAAGCGCCCTCCTTTGTGGGGACCAGTAAATGTAGTTGTGGGGGTGCCTGTGTGCAGGCCTCATTAGCAGCGGAGAGAAAGGGGGCGCTGGTTTCAACATAGGTAATTCTGCCCCATTAGAGTGTTTTCAGCTCACACCGCACAGAACTGAGGGTGGGAGCTGTCCCAGGAGGCCCCGTGAGCCAGATCTCAGATGCATCACAAGGACAGCTCGCCCGTTACCATCACAGCCCAGGCCGATAATTGTCCTGCAGCTTGAAAATGGAGGGTCTTCCTCCGTCCACAGAAAAAGAGGGGTAACATGGAAAGGGAAAGGACTCATGTGACATGGACACACACACACTGAACCCATATTGAGGCAGATCCACAGACCCAGCCAATCACAGGCACACACAGATATACAGACCAACGCTAACACAGAGAGACACAAAGACAAGCAGACAGACATCACAAATAAGCACAGTGTGACAGACAGACACCACGAAGCCATGCACAAGCATGTCCACCGAGAAACATATAAACACGTGCAGGAGATGATGTTTGACACAAAAGCACACAAATGCAAATGCAGACAGGCATGGTGAGAAACACAAGATACAGACATGCATTGACCCAAAAATGCACACATGTGCATGTAGGGCATGCATGTGCACACATATGCACACAGACACACATGTGCATCACACGGTGCAATGATTAACAGCTAAACTTTGACTAGGAATCAGGACAGAAAAAGTAAGAAAAGAGAATGGTAACGATTCCACAAGTTCCCAACATTCAAAGAAGTTGGATTCTCTGCCCCCTCCCAACACTGATCCTCCTATGTGGCTCTCTATCTGATGCAGTGTGCTCTGCACGTAAGCAGTTCTGATTTAGATGATAGATAGAAACCATTTATACAGTTAAACACGGTAGGGGTCTAAACGCTGCTCCCCGCAGAACACCAGATGTGAATAGATGAACATTTGATTGTCCTCGCGCCTGTTTCTGACAAGCTAACAGATAAGAAACCATCCCACTGAATTCCCGGAAAACTGGAGACCACGAGTGCAGATAGCAACATGCAGGAAGAGCTGGGATTTATTAAGGCAGGTTTCTAAATATGAAAGAGACAGCAGCTGGCCGTGCTTCCCCCAGCAGACTTTGTAGGCGGGATATCGCTTGATAACCAAGATGAATGAGCAGAGTTTATACCGCGGAGTGTTCAGAGCCTGGGGCGTCAGGAACGACCTCACGCGGGCCGGAAACAAGCATCGCCTGCACTTCTGGACACTGGGGTATTTGAAACAGGGGTGGTCCCACTGTCTCAATTGGTCCCTTCCTTACGGCAGCCTGAAATTCCACTAGGAAGTTTCAGAGCCTTCCAAAATTCTTTATGAAAAAATAAATACGCACATGAAAACACACGCAGTGTAACTAGTCACTCGGGAAATGCAAATCAAAGCCACAAGGATGTGGAGAAATTTGAACCCTCGCGTATTGGCGGTGGGAATTTAAAATGGTGCAGCTGCTGCAGGAAGTGGTATGGCATTCCTCAAAAAAATTAAACATGGAATCGCCATATAATCCAGCAATTACACTTCGGGATATACACCCAAAAGAAGTGAAAGCCAGGACCCACACAGATATCTGTGCACCAGTGATCATAACGACATTATTCACAATAGCCAAAAGGTGTCCACTGACAGATGAATGAATAAGCAAACTGTAATATGCATATATATACATGTATATTTATACATACATATGTAAATATAAAATGTTTATGTTTATAAGTATGTAAATATATAAAAATCATGTATGTATACATTAAAAAAACTATGTATATATACATAAAATAAAAATTTCATTATATAAAATAGAATTATTCAGCTTTAAAAGGGAAGGAAATTTTGACACATACTGCAACATGGATGAACCTTGAAGAAATTCTGCTAAGTGAAAGAAGCCAGTCACAAATGGAAAGATATTGTATGATTCCACTTATGTGTGGTACCTAGAGTAGTCAACATCATAGAAACAGAAAGTCGAATAGTGGTTGCCAGAGACTGGGGAAGGAGAAACGGAAGTTAATATTTAATGGGGACAGAGTTCTGGAGATGGATGGTGGTGATGTTTGCACACCAATGTGAATATACTGAATGCTACAGAACTGTATGCTTAAAAATGGTTAAACATGGTAAATTTTACATTATGTACATTTAACTACAATAATACATGTATATGCAGTACGGGTTAACACATGAAAATACTCCCCTATCAATGGGATCATAAAGATCAGTTTGCAGCCAGCAGAGAGCCAGATCCCCTAGGAGGAAAGGAGAGAGATCTTAGAAACGTAACGCCCAGGGATAGAGGATATCTGGGTGTCACTGTCATCCCCCACAAACATGCCTCCTCTCATCACAGCTGGCCTGCCCTATGTCCCAATACCTACCCATCATCTTCACCTGAGCAAGGTCACGGGGCCCACAATTACAGCTCTTCTCCTCCCACTGTTCCATCGGAACAAGATCCCAAATCAAGAGGAAGTAAAGGAAAAAAAATGGCCAACCTAAGATAGCCCAGATGTCTAAATATTCTAAAGGCGGCAAGCAAACTAACACAGTGTGTGTTTTTTTGCACATGAACACTGCACTAAGAATTTTATGTATGCTACATGTACTCACAGCAGCTAGATGAGTTATTATCTCCGTTTTGCAAATAAGGAGACCAGAAAAGAGGCCATTTTTTAAAAGCTGCCCCCAGTTACAAAGCTAGCAAGTGGAAAAGCCAGGATGCAAACACTAGAAAGCCCACCTTCAAAACTACAAAGCCCCTGAGATTGTTGTAGCATTTGTAAAACCTAGACAATTATATATTGGTCCAGGTAAAACAATTCAGGCCACCTAAAAAAAATCAATGTCATTTACTTGGTGCTAGAATTATATCAGTGCTTTTCCACTGACGGAGATTTTGTTCTCCTCCCTAGGGAACTTTTGGCAATGTCTACAGAGAGTTGGGGTATGTGTGCTGCTGGCATCTGGGGGCAGAATCAGAGATGCAGCTAAGCATTCTGACCCCTCTCCCTCCGAAAGAATTATCTGGCCTTCAACGTTAACCAGTGTCAAGGTCGAGAAACCCTGAATTACATATATCTCCACTGAGCGTGAGGTTGGCTGTGCATCTCCCTTCATCCCTGCCTTCACCTTCCCCCCTTGCCTCCTTCCTATTCATCTGTTCACTCACTGACCCCCCAACCCCCAAAAATCTATCCATGCTAATTCACTGAACACTTATTTAGAAGTTGCAACGTTCTAAGTGTTCATCAGAGCTTCTGAGCAAACATGCAGAATGGGCATGCAAAAATGACTATCGAGAAGAAAGTCCATGTTTAATAGGAAGACCAATTATTCAAAAACATATTAAAATTGGTAGACACAATTTTCCAAACCATGTAAACTATATAGAAGTCAAAATGATAAAAACTCTGTTTCAAGGGTGCACATCAGCACCCTGAACTCAGTGAATCTTATTAGATTAGCTTGGAGACCTAAAACTTATATGGCGTTCATTATTATATCGAATCAGAATTAGACCTGGCCAAGAAAAGGCTTTCTTTTTTTGATGATATTCTAAAATAGGACTACTGTTTTCTTATTTATCCAAAGCACCCCATAAACAAGACTGCCTCCCTTCCTTCCTTCCTTCCTTTATTTCTTCCTTCTTCTCTTCCAGCAGTTCATGTTAAGCATACTCAACTTGATCACTCTGTGGAAGTGGGTTAGGGAGCTGCGGTGGGTAGACTCTAAGGTGAGCCCCCATGATCCCTACCTTCTGGAAGTCATAACCTTACATAAGTCCCTCTCCTTGAGTGTAGGCAAGATGGTGACTCGCTTCTAACCAACTGAATATGGCAAAGGTGTCGGCTGTCCCCTCCATAACTACGTCACATTACGTAACATTCCGTCTTGCTAATTGACTCACTAGAGACGCTTCCTTCTGGCTCGATAAAGTAGGTAGACATGTCAGAGAAGTTCATGTGGCAAGAAACTGCATGGTGAGAGTGGCCTCTGGACAACAGTCAGCAAAAAATAATAATAATAATGACTTAAGCTACAATACCAAGGAATTGAACCGAATGCTGCTGACCACCACAGAAATGAACCCTTCTCCAGCTAAATCTTCAGATGGGAACCCAGCCCTGGCCGCCATCTTGAATGTAGCCTCATGAGATCTTAAGCAAAGAACCCGTCCAAGTCGTTCCTGCATCGCTGACCCACAGGAACCATGAGATAATTAACGGGAGTGTTTGCGGTCTCTACACTTGTAAGTTGTGACACGGTGACAGAAAACTGATATAGGAAGACAGTATGAGCCAAGCACTGCTTCCTGCCCTTTCATCCTCCCACTGACACGGAGCCTTCCAGAAACAAGGATATTTTTTTTGGCTCCAAACCCAATAAGATGAGAAGTTGTGGGACCACCATTCTGTCCGAGGGGCCCCAGATTTATGAATGGCTCTAACGTCCATTAGGCCGCGGGAAGGGGCTAGGGTGTCTCCGTCTGTGTTTAGAAGTCCATTTGTTTCCATTCCTTGTCAGCAGTTTGCATAAGTGAGTGGTTTTATTTCTTGTGAGAGAGGAGGGAAAACGCACGAGTTAACCCGGCAGTGGAAGATTTGTCAAATAAAGCTTTTAATAATGGGTCTGTTTGACAGTTTTATAGTTCTTCAACTTCCCGGCCATTTGAAGGTGGTAGGTTTTCAATAAAAATTAAGTCCTTTTCCAAGAGAAACTCGGTCCCCTGTTATTTTAAAACAACCGGTCCAGGGTGCACTGAAGCACCTTAATTCCACGGCTGAAAGTAAATCTCTCTCCTTTTCCGTATTAATAATTCGGGCAATCCATCAGCCCGAGACGGACCGTGAGCTTTTTGCACTAGTATATCCAGGTGGCCTGATGAACCACATCTGTAACTAGACTTGCTGGGTGATTATTAGGCTGTTCCTGAAAATAAATGGCCTGGCCTTCTCTGCAGCTTACTTAAGTTCACCAGGGAGGGGCCAGTGGCTCAGACTTCCTTCTTTAATTTCCTCGAATTCTTCAAAACTTCTTCTGCATCAAAGGAAGTGGTTCAGAGACTGGGCTATGAGAAGGGAGGTAGCATGTCGGAAAGGCCCCGGGACATGGAGCCTGAAGACCTTGGTCCTAGAATGAGCTCCAACATCCCCCGCCAATGATACAACCATCAGCTCACCATCCGATTTCTCAGACTTGTAGTTTCTCCGTTTGTCACGGAGGATTGGAAAAAGAAGGATGAAAGCATGAGTTTAGAAGCAGGATTCTGGGGCTCAAATCCTGACTCTGTAATCTACTGGAGCGATCAGGAGCATACGCCTAATCCGTCTGTGCTGGGATTCCCTCATTTGAAAAATATTATGACAGTCTCTAGCAGTTCTTAGAAGCTCAAAAAAGAGGGAGGGGGTTCATCTCTGTAAACTACTTAGCCTGATTCTTAAGCGCTCATTCAATGCTAGTTGTTCTATTATTATTATTACTCTTATTATTACTGGGTATATCGTTACCATCACAATCAAGAAAAATCTTGCTAAGCCCAGAAATCAGAAATTCATATTAAGTATAGAGTCCTTGCTTTTCTAAGATCCATTCTTTCTTTCCCTGTCAGGGAAAGTATACAGTGTCCTGTGCCTGGCCTAGTGTTTCCATATAACATATGTCATTGCAACTGGCATCTGTGAATATCAGGTGATACTCCAGACCTTGAAACAGCCAAAGGAATGGTTGGCTCTGAAGATAAAGATTCAGCAGTGGGAAGGGCTGGGGAGAGGATAGTTGCCTTTCATTATAAGCCCTGGGTATGATTTGGATTTTTGTGCAATGTGCATCTACTACTTTGATTAGAAATGTGCCATTTATTATAAATGCAAAACAAATGAGATAAAGGGTACACACCCCAAGGCACTAGAGAGATGCTGTTACTCAAGGTGACCCTAGACCTGGACATTCAAGTCTAGCATCTTTCAATTAGCCTGAGGGTCTGCTCAGCCTCCAATGGCTGCAGAACCATGGATGACCACAAAGCAGTTCCACAGACCCGGTCTCTAGGAAGCAAATATGCCCCAGTCCTCTCCTCAATAAAGTCACAAAGTCACCACTCACCACAGGCTCTGACACCTCCTGATTCTCAGTGGAAGCAACAAGACCTGACCTCACTTGACACCCAGATCCCTGCACACTTATCACAGGTGTAAATGGTTGTCATCATTTTCTTGGTCTGCACCATCTCCATCATCATCCTCATTACCAATTCCTCTCCTTAATAGGTCAGAAAGCCAACCCCACTCACAGATCCCTCTGCTAGTGCTCAGCAACCACTTGTTTTCCTGTTACAGTGAGTTTAAATAGTTCAGTGTCCTCCATGCTTAGCGCTTGTCTTTACAGGCTGAAAAGGCGGAATCTCTACGGTCTGTATTACGTGAATATCACAACTGAATTTCTGAATCTTGCGCATTCTTTGAAACACGGTGACCCTTTGCTGGTGTCTTTCAGAACTCAGTCACGCCCTTCTGTGAGTGGCCCTATCCCTGCTCACTGGCCTCCTGGCCACTTTCCCTCCATCCCCAACTGTCTGCTGATGAGCTAGCTCTGCCCGGGGCCTCAGCTCTGGCAGGGGAAACTGCTTGGAACAACATGGCTCCATTATGCTCCCTCTCTGTCATTCCTTCCTGGAATTTAATTGGATTTTTCTGTTCCCTTTGTTAGCTGATATCACAGAATAAAAATCTCCCCAAGTGCAATCACTTTCATCGGCACCATTCCAGTGCGTGTCATGATGAGGCCTGACAGGAAAGGGGCTCTCTACTATTCCACAGAGGAAATAAATATTTGACTTGCAGCTGAGACTTTATTTATAAAGAGGACTGACCCATGCAACTCCCTAGAGAGGAAGGTCTCCAATGCCTACCTATGGTGCAGGTCGGTCCATCAGCTTCTTTCACAAAGGAATCCTGCACATGACATCAGCAGGACAGAGTCTCATAAAGTGTAGGCCACCAACCACTTAAATCAGACTTTCCCAGAGTGCCTGAGAAAAAGGCAGATTCCTATGCCGATCTCAGGCCTACTGAACCCAGATCTCTTGTGGATCGGACCTGAGAGCCTACTATTTTAACAGTAAGGCAGTGGTCCTCAAATTTTAGTGCTCTTCAGTTAAGTTGCTGGGGAGTGAGGAAGAGGGAGGCCCCAAAGTAGAAATTTGCTGGATGAAATTTGAAAAGAAAAAAAGAAAATACTTGGTACCCCAGCAGACACTGGGCCACATACAGCACTACACACCAGCATGAAGATATTTTTCTCCTCCCAAATGGATCTTCTCCTTTAATTTACCCCATTTCTTCCCAATCTTCATTACATTCTAGACCCTATGTCTTGAGGGTGAATTTTAAAAGAACTTTTCCACTTTGTGGAAACTTAGCCTTCTCAAAAGTCAGACACCAGACTCAGCAAAAAAAAATTAGTGGTTTGAAATTTTTTTAATGCATGTTTATATGATGTATACATACACACACGTGCATATCTATAGATAAATCAAAACATTGATTTTGAAATATTTAAGCAATCGATATTGCAGATTGATATTGATGTGCAAAGTAATTAATTATGCATCATTTCAGTTATTATTCCTGTTGATCTAAGGCCAGAAGGTACTCTGCATTTTCAAAAATAAGGAACCTATTTCAGAAGCAGTCTGGTTTAGTGAAGGAAACCACAAGACAGAAAGCTGACGAAAATTCCTCGGATGAGCCAGAGTCCTTAAACTCCTAAGAGGAACAAAGGTCGTCTTTTTTGGTCACTTAGATACCTCCAGGACCTTCTCTTTTTAAATACACAGACCTGTCTAGACCTGTGTTGGTGTGTTCATGGTATAATTTGAGAAGTCCTGGAGAATATTCCCCACCACGAGCACCCCCACCCCCCGTTGGCTCTGCAATGCTTGATGACGTCAGATTCAACTTGGCTTTCACAATTAACAAAATTCAGCTATCTAATATTCGACCCAGAGGCAGTATCAAAACAATGTTGAAATTATTATCAACTACGTAGGTTTTTCTTCAGTCATTTCCTTATGATAAACGTCAGGGGAAGACCTTACTTGGGTACTTACTTGGGGAGTAAAAAGTTAGAAATATTTTATGGCTTTTGATGCATATTGCTCCTTAGCTTTCCAAAAACCATCACGCCACTTGTAGTGATTTTCTATCGCTGTTGTAACAAATTGCTACACATCGAGTGGCTTAAAACAACACAAATTTATTATCTTATGTTTTTATAGAGATCTCACTGGACTGAAATCAAGGTGCTGGCAGAGCTGCATTTCTTCTGGAGGCTCTAAGGGAGAATCCATTTTCTTGATTTTTTTTTTTTTTTTTTTAGCTTCTAGAGGCCACCCGCATTCCTTGGTTAGTGGCCCCACCTAGTCAAAGCCACTGATGTAGCATCTCCCTGACCCGGCTTCTATCATCACTTGACTTTCCCTGACCCTCCTCTTCTGCCTCCCTGTTTCAACTTTAAGGACACTTATGAGTACTCAGGGCCGGCCCAGATAATCCAGGATAACCTCTCCATTTTATGTTCAGCTAATCAGCAACCTTAATTTCATCTCCAACCTAAATTCCCCTTTGTAAAGTAACATATGTAAGGTAACATATTCACGGGACCACTAGTGTGCCTACCACACCACTTATGAGTTCCATCTATAAGAATTCAAATGGGATGCATTCACCAAAAGCTTGGCATCTCTTTTTAATGAATTTAGAAACTAGGTACCAAATGGCATCTGTCACAGGCGGGGTCCCGGGCAGCAGAGCCTGAGATGGAGATTAGTGAGCAGGACATTGATCAGGGGTGAGCTTGGGAACAGCACCTGCTGAAAGGTGGGGAAGGAGGCAGAACTTGGCCAGAGGGACACCTGAGACTGTGACACAGGCTTAACAAAGGCCCGAGGTAGCTCCGCTCTGGAGCTGGAATGCCTGTCAGGTTTGTTCCAAGCTGAGGGAGGGGACTGGGCCCTGATATCAGCCGCTGGGCCCCGATATCAGCCGCTGGGCCCCGATATCAGCCACTGGGCCCTGATATCAGCCACTGGACGAGGGTGCCCAGGGAGTGGCTGTCACCTTGGGCAAGGCAAATTTTTTTCAACTGAGACCATCCTCAAAGACAGCTAACAACTGAGAGGCACCCTGGGCAATGCTCCCAGCCACTAAGGGAACAGGCCTCACCCCAAAGGGAGGTCACAGCATCTGCACCTACCTGGAAAAGACAAAATGCATCTTAACTAATGCTAAATACAAAGCGTCATATCGACTCTCTTTTTAATGAACCCACTCGGCCTCTCTCATCTGCCTTTTCACTTCTGTTTCTGGCCTTTGATGTCACTTGGGCTTTGTTTGGCTGCTCTCAAGTTACCAAGAGCCACACGCGCTTTTATTTACCCCGTTGGCCTCTTGTCCATTTTCTAGAACCTGATTCATAGCTCAGGTTTCCTTCTTCTTTCTGGACGTTTCTTCCTTTCCTATCTAGTCCTTCTCTGCTTTTTGCAATGGAGGCCTGTTATCCTATCTAGTTCCTATTTTTTATTTTTTTTTCAGACTGACACTGAAAGCATGGCCTGCCTTTTCCAAAGCAAGGCAGACGGTTTTGAACCACAGCCGACATAGGTTAAGCTCTGCTAAACTCCATGACACAAGGATTATAAATTAAAGGTCAACCTGTTCCTTCACATGATTGCAATTGAAAAAAAAAAACCTCAAAATGTACTAAATTCAGATGAATTGGAATCTCAGGTCAGAAGAAACGCCAACGTCGGAATAAAGATCAGTTTCCAAGAGTGTATTTGGACAGAGCCTGACCCCGTTGATTCATCTCCAGACCCGCAGTCTCCTTAATCAGATGTTTGTTCATCCTTCTGCCTGCAGCATCGATGGTCATCAGAGAGCCCCACCCCCACTCCTCACCCCCAGCTAGGGGCTCAATCCTATGGCAGGCAGGGTCTGTTTAACTCGGAGAATTTTGCAAAGCTTAGCTGAGAAGTGAGTTTTCATCTCCCCAAGGCGGCAGTACTCAGAGTGACAAAGAACTGACCTCCAGGTCAACAGCCAAGAATGAGTACAGCCCTGTTAGAAAGAGAAAACACTAACAAGGGACCTGGCCCCGCTAAGACAAGAGGCGTTCTGCCACCCCGGGCTTAGCTTCGAGGCTGAAATGCTGCATAGACCCAGGAGTGCATTACTAACAGTTATATCCATTTGCATTTTACAGAAAGCCAGCGTGCTATTATCTCATTTTGGTGCATCAACAACCCTGTCAGGTAGGCAGGGCAGGGATCATTATTTGCACGACAGTTTTATGTTTCCTTGTGTAAGACAGCACATACACAATGCGGCCATGCTGGGCCATGCTGCCGGGAAGGGAATGTAGACACAGGCAGACAGAACAGAACCAGCTCTGATCCTTAGGCCATCACAAACACAGCCGGAATCCAGAGGGTGTGCAAAACACGCCTTTCCTTCTCCCTCGGGTCTCCTATCAGTCTTAAGCACCCACCTCTAAAGGAACCAAAAAGCCCTCGCTCTCATCTCCCTCCTCCTCCTTCCTGTACCATTCTGCCACATCTCCTGCTTCCGGCTTTCATCCCACTGGAGCTTTGGTGTAGAAATCAATTTTGTTCCTGGAAGCCAAAGCAGGCAAAATTCACATTCCCTGTTAAAGCCCCTCCTTCTCCCATCTCCTCCTTCTCTGTCCTGGGAAACAGATTTGCCCCTCCTTCTGGGGCCAGCAAATTTCATATGCCCCTGTCCAGAACGAAGCAAATACAACAATTAGTCTCTCCCTTGGTATCAGCGATCGCCCACCTCTCATAGAATAATGGCATCAGGCTGTTATGCTACAGAGCCCACCCATCAGTGACAAGAATGGAGAGAAACAGAGGACCCTCTCTTTCCACATGTTTACTGCTAAAAATGTGCAAAATGCAGAGAAGCAGGAAAGACGCGATTAATCTCACCACTCAGTGGCACACTGTTCACATTTTGATGTTCCTTCTAATCTCAATTATTTTTAAATGAAATTGGAATCATGCTATGTATAAATTTTCATCCTGCATTTCTACCCAATTCTTGACTATGGCATTTCCTCACGCCATCGAACGTGCCTTGAAAATGTGACTTTTTAATGACCAGGGTATTCCATTGTCTAGAGGTAATATTATTACAATTAGAGTGTCTGTGAGACTGCATTTGTGTTCTATGTGAATGCTGCCCCCTGGAGTTGTGCAATGAGGTGGCTCTATTATTTTTAAGTGACCATGGCCATTTTAACTGTGGGAAACTGAAACTAAGGGATCTTTAGTGACTGACCCTCTTAACTTCAGTGAGTGGCATAACTAGAAATCCAACTGTCTTAGCCGACACGAGCTGCCATAACAAAATACCATAAACTGGATGGTGTAAACAACCAACATTTATTTATCATAGTTCTAGAGGCTGGAAGTCCAAGATCGAGGTGCAAGCACGGTCAGGTTCTGATGACAGCCCTCTTCCTGGCTGCAGACTGCCAAATTCTTTAATCCTCACATAGTAGAAAGTCAGCCAGACAGCTCTGAGGGGTCTCTTTTATAAGGGCACTAATGCCATTCCTGAGGGCTCCACCCTCATGACCTAACCACCTCCCAAAGGCCCCACCTCCTAACACCATCACATTGGAGGTTAGGATCTCAACATGGAAATTCTGGTGGAACCAAGCATTCAGTCTATAATACCAGTCTCATCCATTTGCTCATCAGTAATAGCCTGCAAGCCAGCTGGGGTCTCCAGTTCCACCGACTCATAACCCAAAAACCCAAGGGATGGCCATAAAAGAGCAGGGCTGGACTGGATGTCATTTCAGTAACGACAACAATGAACACCACAAACACACTGGGGGGTTGTTGGAATGACCCAAGCTCTGCACCAGGAAACACGAGCTATCCTATTTTAATCCTATGTCGATGTATTGCTATTACTGTTATCATTATTAGAATCATTCATTTTAAGGATGAAAGCACTGAAATCGGAGAAGGGAGGGAGCTTGGTCAAGGCCACTGTGGGGAAGTGTTTGAACGTGACCTGCTGAAAGGAAAATGCAAGCTCTTGAACACCATGTAAGTCATCTCAGTCTGCAGAGACCTTTTGTTGCCATTCCCAACTTAATTTGAGTCTTATATCTAGGAAAGGAACCAGACTTCCCTCCCAAGTTCTGAAGGTGACTCCTCTCATTCACTCCATTCTCAGAACTTTCTCGAACACCCTTCTGTCGGTAAGATACCGACATTCTATAGCAGCTCTAACAGAACTATGATGTAAGCCACATGTGTCGTTTTAAATTTTCTAGCAACCATATTAAACAAGTGAAAGGAAATAGGGAATATACATTTTTAAATTATATTTTATTTAACCCAAGTGATCCAAAATATTAACCTTTCAATATGTGGCACTAACCACATTTTGAGCACTCAGAAGCCACACGTGGCTGGTGGCTATCATCGTGGATGCTGCAGTGGACAGCGCAAGTACAGGTTAGAATTCAGTGCGCATTAGAATAAACTGGAAACCTTAATTTAAAACACAAACTCCCGGGGCCCATTCTTAGAGATTCTGCTTCAGAAAATCGGCAACAGGACCCAGGATCTGCATTTCGAATAAGTGCTCCCAGGTCACTCCAACGAGAGTGATCTGAAGCACGCACTTTGAGAAACTCTGCCGTAGGAGATTTTCAGGGTTCCAAGCAAAGGTTCACCTGACCCTCAGGACACAGAATAAAATAACCTGAGTCACCATGGGGCCACTGCCATGATATCTACATCCCCAAAGTCATCTACCACTGCAATTTTTGTTCTTCTCTGACTTAAAGTGACCAAGTGAACTTGATACACGCATGTGATGACACAGGCACCTATGTTGATATGGGCCCAAGTGAACTTGATACATGCATGTGATGACACAGGTGCCTATGTTGATATGGGCCCATTCACTGGGTCCTATCATGAGCCATTTCTTCAAGTCTCAGCAGCATGAAACTACACAATTCAACAACACCTCATCCTTCTCTTTGTAATTTGAATAGATTTCCAATTATAAAATATTTTAAAAAATACGAGAACATCGAGGAAAAGCTGGATTCCATTCCAAATGTGATGAAATCCTTGAAAGAATTTTAATGGGGATGGGGGGCAGCGGTATCACAATCTTACTAACATTTATATAGATCATTTTAGCTGCTATAGAGAATGGATTCAGAGGAGGCAGCTATAAGGGTGAAGCAGGGGACCAGTAAGAAGGCTATTGAACTAGCCAACTGGTTACCTGCTAAACTGTACACAAAACAAATATCACTTTATCAAGATCTCATCTAGGGCATCAGCGAAGTTGGGGTGTGCTGGGTCAAACTCCAATCTTCTTTCCTCTAAAGTAATATGTCAGGCTTCCCCGCCAATCATTCTCTACCTACCACATACCGTGAACCAGGACACAAACAAGATCACACCCATCCACGCACTGCCCAAGACCCAATAACAATTTCCAAGCACACGGGAGTCTACACTCAGGCTTAGAATAAAATTTTAACTTGAACACGGTTCAGTTCTGCCACTATATCAATTTTATATTGCTGAACATAAACTCAGCATCTCAGTCTGAAGCATCTGCATTATGGTTACTCTGCTGTACTTGGAGACTCTCCAAGACTGCGGGGAAGGACGTGCCTGGCATCCACACATCCAATGTGCCCTCCAGAACAGCCCTTCCAAAAGAAACATAAGGATTGTCCATTAAGCAAATTTTGAAATCCTCCTAAAGAATAAAAACTGATTACCACCTCTAAATCGGCAATTCCTTCCAGGTTTCAAAATGTAAGCTCCCATTCTCACCTGACATCCCGTCACTCTAATGTCAGGTGCCAATATGCTAATGAGAACAGGTATCAAGCAAGCTCAGTTGTTTTCCTGCGCCTCTCTGCAGATGGTTGTCCTTTGCCACATCTGGAAAACATTCTGAGGTGCCGCTTTCTGAGCTCGTCTATACATGAAGGGTGCGGGGTTTCTAGTTAATTTCTGGAGGTGCAAAAGCAACCAGACTACTTTGACCACTTCAGAGACCATGAATCACCAACAGTCACTTCGGCTGGGTCCTGAATGCCAGCTCCTTTTGATGCCCAGTGCATTACTGGACAATGTTTTAAAGTCTTTCTTCTCTTGACAAGATATTGGCAGCCACAGCTGGTAAGGGTATATTTTGTATGTTTCCAACCAAAACAGCTGCCACTGCTGTACAGAATCCAATGCTAAGAGTGAAAGGAAAGATCAGACCTTTCATCTAGAGTTGGGAAAGTCCTAAGCCAGTGGATTCGACTCATACCTTTGGAATCAGGTATGATGTGTAAACAGTGCTGTCTTCTTCATCCATGTGTTTCTTGGATGGTTCCTGGATAAACCGAGTCAGTGGGTGAGGAAAAAGAGTAAGAGAGGAGAGGAAAGGGAAGGACAGGTCTCTCAGTTTGGAGCAGGGGATGTTGAAAGAGGTCAGTTGTCACACAGAAGCCCGATTGATGATGGCTGTCTTGGGATTCAGCCTGCATGTGTCATCCATCATGGGAAAAGCCCAATAAATCCCTCCTCCTCGAGCGTTTGTAACACAGCTTCTCTTTCGAAGTCCATAAATCCAGGAGGCCAAACGGAAGGAGCACTCCCCCTTCTCCTGCACGCACGATTCCTTGTGGCTCGTACTAACTGGTGGCCTAGTACTCACACTAATACTTAGCTCTTCGGTCCTCTGAAATCTTTCTTCACCACTCCACAGCCGTCATCTCCAATGTCGGTAATTAACATTCACGCCATTTGAGGTATTTTACATTTATTATCTCATCTGACCCTTGCCTTAATGAGGAGGTACAATTATCCCAATTTCATCATATAGGAATAACTGTAGACCCTAAAGTCAATTTGCACAAATTTATATAACAACCAGCAGTACATAAGTGTGTCTGCTCATCACACCCCAGCCGGCACTACACCTTATAATGTTTTAATTGGGCAATTTGATAGGTAAAATTATGTTTCATTGTCCTCCCAGTTCCCATTTCTCTGATGCCTATTAAAGATGAATATTTTCTTTATATGCTTATAGACCATTTGTATGTCTCACTTTGGAAATCAACTTTTCATGCCCTTTGCACATTTTTCTTTTGAATTTTTAAAGATTTCTTAGCATTGTTATTCTATTCATCTTTACCATATTTCTTGCAACACCCTCCCTGTTGCCACTTGCCCTTTAATTTTGTTCATTGTGCTTTGTTGTACAAAGCTTTCAGATTTTTTTTACAATGCTTATATTAGCTCTCCAGAAATTATTCAAAGTTCTCAATTTTTTTAAACTGAATCCATTCGTATTTTTCTTATAATTTCTTTTATGCATTTCAGGCTTAACAAAAATTCTATCTTGAATGAGATAAATATTTATCCACATTTTATGCTTTTTTACTTTTCGTTTTTACAGGGTTTTTTTCATATTTATCCCTTTATTTCATTTGGAACATATTTGGGGGCATAACATAATTGCGAAGATCTAACTTGCTTCTTTTCCCCTAAACAACAAATTCTTCTATTATGGCTTCTTGAATTTACTTGTTTCCCATTGATTTATGATGTTTTCTTCGTCACATTTTTATATGATATATATGCTCAGGTTTTAGTCAGTAGTATTTCTTTTATTCCATTGATTGTTTCTTGTACCATATCACATTGTTTCAGCCCTATAAAACATTCTGTGATTTGTTCAGGCAAGTACTTTCATTTTCAAAATGTCATTGGGTTACCATTATTCTTTTTTCAAAATGCCTTTAGATAATCTCACTCACTAATTCTTTCAGATGAACTTTAGAATGATTTTGAAAGATTCTCAAAAGTCCCATAGAGTATTCTGATTGGCATATTATAACCTTATATACAAATTTTCAAATAATTGACACCTTGATAAGATTTAATCTTCTCATTTAAAAATGACATATTCTTTCAAATATGTCTCTCTGTCAATTTGGGTCTATCATAGTACTTATTGGACTTAATTATGTGATACACTACATTTAAGTTAGCTAAAAACATACTTTAACCTATGTTTCTCAAATAAGATTTTTCTTGTGAAATATTTAGCATAGTACCTAAAATATATTAAGAACTTGATAACTTTTATTTTTAAATTACTATTATCATTAATATTATTTATCAAAGACTAGAATGAAATGGTAGCTGCTGATATACGTAATTCTACGTAAGAGAAAGAATCAGTATGCTTTTCTTCCCTATTGTTTCTTTTTGTTTTCTCCTATATCTTAACTTTCAAAAAGTGTTTCAACATTCATAGTTCATTTTGTTGCCAATTCCTTTATGCCAAAATATTGTCATTCTTGAGTTTTCTGTTTTAATTACTCTCCCAGCTGCCTGGAGTGTATCTTGAATTATTGTTTTAAAGAACAGTTGGATTTATTTTTTTCTAAGCCACTGCATAACCAATTACCTAAAATAACCAATTACCTAAACATAAAATATTAAAAGGTTTTTTAAAAACATTTTTTTTAATTTTTTTCAGCAATGCGGTCATGGCAATCGGCATCCACAAAGCTGAGACCAGCCACTGGCATGGAATCACTAGGCTGCAAAGTGGGAGGAGACCATTTATCCTTTGCCGTTTATAGATATGAGGCTTGCCCTGTTCTAGACATCAAAATATGTGTCAACCTAATTTTGTAGTTCTCGATTCAACTCCATCAGTCTTATGATTAATGGGATGCTCTTACAGAGTTCAACAACAGTTTCAGTATCAGTTTTGGTTTTCAGAGTTGTGTGAGTTTCCATTTTTCTATGTCTTCGTGGGTTTTTTTAAATATGAAGTTGAAAAAGACTGTGTCCAACACAACTTTTAAACAGAAGTTCATTGATCACGTCCAGTGAGGTACTAAATAATTTTTGGCAGTTTAAAAGAGTATGAGCACTGGATTCGGACGGTTCAGGGTTTGTGTATCAGTTAAGAATCTGCATTTTGTGGAACAGAAAACCCAAATTAAAGTGGCTTAAGCAGTAAATAGAACTCATAGATCCACCTGAATAAAACAATTTCTACAGGAAGGCTTCAGGTAAGGCGTGTGCTAATGAGACCAATATCACCAAAGACCTGGTATCTATCAGCCTCTCTTCTCTCTCAAACACAGCAGTACCCTATACTGGACATTGCCTCATGGCAGCAAAATGGCTGTAGGAGCACCTACCCTCACACCCTCGTATCACATGTTCCAAGGAAGGAAAGCAATAATTTTCTGAAGACCTCCAGAAGAGAAGAAAATTTTCCCTCAAAGGTTGAAAAATTATCTCCTTGCATCTCCGTGACTCTTTTGGGATGAGGTGTTCATCCCCAAACCAGTCACTGTAGCTA
Organism: Pteropus alecto; assembly: GCF_000325575.1. Lineage (NCBI taxonomy): Eukaryota > Metazoa > Chordata > Mammalia > Chiroptera > Pteropodidae > Pteropus > Pteropus alecto. The sequence continues at coordinate 528,834 of NW_006436812.1, read as the reverse complement.
GGAAATGGGATGTATTGGCTTAAACCAATCATAGACAACCCCAAACACTAGAGTTAGTCCCATCTAAAGTGAATAATTGAGACTAGGCAAGATGCTGATTTACTAAAGATAAAATTATAGCTCCATGGGCAGAGGGGGAAGGGGAGTATGGGTGAGGCAAACAAGAAGCACCCACTTGATATGAGCAATACCTCCACCTCTCGACTTGTCTGGATTCTGTCAATTCTAAGTGACAGAAACCCACGGTGTTCGCTATTGCTGCGTAACAAATTACCCCCAAATTTAGCAGCTTAGCACAACAAGCATTTATTATTTCACAGTTTTTATGGATTGGAAATGAGGGTCCCTCATGAGGTTGCCATGAGGGCGTCCTTGAGGGCAGCATGAATTTCAAGGCAGGAGGACACACTTCCAAGAGGGCTTCTTCCCATGGCTATTGGCTGCAGGCCTCTGCAGAGCTGCTTGAGTGTCCTCACAGTATGGCAGCTGGCTTCCCCCAAAGCGAGTGGTCCGAGAGAGAATGAGCAGGGAGGAGGCTGCACTTTCACTTTATTCTACTTGTTAGAGGGGAGTCACTAAGTCCAGTCCACAGGCAAGGAAAGGAAACTGCATCTTGAATGGAGGAGTGTCCACTTGTGGATATTTTTAAACCACCAGACCCATCTCACACATGCTTAAACCACAAGAGGGATTTATGGGCTTCAAAGTAGG
>NW_006436812.1:522443-527503 GCF_000325575.1 Pteropus alecto | reverse complement strand
CGGGGTAAAGGGGGTCAAATATGTGGTGACAGAAAGAAATCTAACTATGGAATGTGAACACACAGTGTAAACATATATATGCCTTACTAGTAAAGTGTACAGCTGAAACTTACTGGATTTCATTAACCAATGTCACCATAAAAAATAAATTAATTTTAAAAGAAACAGCCACTGGCAACCAGCTTAGCAACCACACAGGGAAAATATACCTTCTTTGTCTCAGTATCTGAACCTTAATCCCAAAGACAGATTCTCACTGGATATGCTGGGTCAGTGTCCACCCACAATCAATCACGACTACCCAGAAGATGTCTAGAAGATGACTGGTTTGGCCTGCATCACAGGTCCAATCCTAAAATCAGAAGGTCGAGGTCATTCCCAAAAGAAGTGGGGATGGGAATAAAGTGTCCACTGTGGCCACTCACTACCTCTGACCTTGAGCAACATATTTGAACTCTCCGTACCTCAGCGTGCTCATCTTCAAAATTTGAAGAATAATGCCTCCCTAAAGGATTGGTTTAGGATTAAATGAGATGATGCATGTGACGCTCCTAACGCAGTGACTAACATACAGTAAACGCTCAAGAAATATAGCTCTTATCGCTGGTGATCATTATTTATTGTTCTTGATGCCTTTTGTGAAAACGAACTCCATGAGGTTAGAGATCAAGTTCCCCCACATAATCACCATAGTCTTCGTGGTTTTGCCAGAATGGGGAGGAAAGAGCGTCATCCCACATATTCTAGTGTTAATGTGGCTCATTAGAAAAGTGAGCAAGCCTACTGGAAACCTCTGTGCACTCTTGGAGGCCAGTGTAAATCCATGGACACACTCCTTATAATATATTCTGCTGGTGCTGTTGGTAATAAAGTAGCAGATGTTGAACAAGGAGCCTGCCCCTGGCGATATCTGTTAATTGATGTGATGTGTGTTTTTATGGAATCGTGAGCAAGGTGTTTAATTTCTGGCTGTAAGGAAAACCCTAGAATGGACAGAATAAAAGTATTCTTCTAAAGGAATTTTAGGGAAAGTGATTATCAAAATCTCTTCCCCAGCAAAGCAGTGACTACTTTATTTAATCTTTAAAAAAAAAAAAAAAAGGAGGATGTGAAATGCAAAACAAATGAGTTGCTTAAAAAAGAAATAGGGAGGGTACTATTTTCCCATTTTGGATAGGGTTTTATTTTCCCAAGTTTGATGTGATCACCATAGGTAGACAAAGAATCTCACACACATAGATATATATACATAGATGTGGACACACTCAAATAATATTCGTGAGCCCACCAAATGAAAACAAGAGAGGCAAAGAGAAAAAACAAAACACACACACACACACACACACAGAGATGAGGACAGAAGAAGAGATAAACAAATTGAGAGACGTATGCAGATACGAGCACATTTTTCTTACAAACCCATCAGCCCGGCCAGTTTTCCCTAATGATAGCTGATTCAGCTCAACAGGGAGTAGCCAAATATTTGGCCTTGAAAGATTCCTTGACCAGAGGCTTAAATATATGACCACCATCCTAGGCAAGGAGATATAAAGCTTCATGTCAGATGCCAACTTGTGGGTCCAGTTAATCCTCAGCTTTAGAAAAGGGACAGGCAAAATCTATCAGCCTGGTCCATTCATCAATCCTCTGTGCTTCCTCCTGTCAAGTGTGGGGAAGAATGTCCTGTCGTGGCTAACCTTGGGTTTCTTCTTTGTGGTCTTCTCTAAGTTAATGTAATGACGACTCTAAAATTTAGCTCTTACCATTTGCTGAGCACCATGCTAAACTCTGTATGTCCAAAACCTCATTCTATTCCAAGAACATCATAGCTTCATTTTAGAGACTAGAAAACAGAACCAGAGTCAATCCAACGAACATCATGTGATTCATCATGTGTAAGTCGGCCACCCAAAAGGTATTTCTACAAGGAAGTTGCTAATTGGCACCAGGATGAATTAAAGTTTCAGAGCATCCAGCTGTGAGGTCAGGTTGGGAAATTAAACTTTATAGATCGGAATAAATGATGAATTAAGGTTAATTAGCCTCCTCAGCCAAGTAAAATGACCTCTACTTTACATATGGTTTGAAAACTGAGTCCATGATCCTAAGGACACTCAGAATCCCATTTTACAAAGGAAGCCATACAGAGTACCACAGATTGGGTGGCTTAAACAACAGAAATTTATTTTCTCATAGTTCTGGAGGTTATAAGTCTGATATCGAGGTGTCAGCAGGGCTGGTTTCCTCGGAGGCCTCTCTCCTTAGCTTGTTGATAACCATCTTCTCCCAGCATCTTCACGTGGTCTTCTGTCTGTACGTGTCTATGTCCAAATTTCCTCTTCTCATAAGGACACCAGTCATACTGGCTTAGGGTTCACCCATATGACCTCCTTTTACCTTAATTACCTCTTTATTAAGTAAGACCCTATCTCCAAATATAGTACATTCAGAGGTATTGGAGGTTAGGATCTCAACACCTGGATTTTAAGGGGACAAAATTCAGTCCATAAAAAGTCTTTGTGGACCAGTCCTCTTCTGCTGCCAAGCCCGTGCTCTCATCCTCAGAGAGCCATTTCTCACATGACAGTCTCTTTGATTTCCAGGGCATACTTTATCGAGGTGGAAGGCCTCAGGGTATAAGACCTCTCCCACGAAGGAAGTATGCTTTCAGATAATGTCTCGTTGGAAAAGAGCTGGCTGTCTTCTCAGATTTAAAAAAAAAAACACTCAAGAGAACAGAACTTGGTGGACGCCTGAGTTGGAAGAAAGAGTCAGAGAATCAGAAGAGAAAGATAAAGGAGACTAGACCTGGGACAAATTCTGCTTCCTTCAAGCAGTAGCTCTAGACATGTCTCGTATGGCAGAGCCTGGACCAATTCCGTGGCAAATCAAAAGGGCGTGGATGACCTAGAAGGCTGACGAAGTCCTTTCACCTCCTAAGCACATGTCGGTCACGTTGTATTTTGCCCTCAGCATCTTTCACAACACTACTTGTCAACAAAAGCAGCTTGCATCTGACCACGACCTTTGTCCCTGTCTACAGAAGATATAACCAGGTCAAGATTCACCATGTTTATCTTATTTCTCTCCTCAATCAAGTGTCAAGAGTTTTTGCCTAATTCCTTGGGATCCAGGAAGGTGGTGGAGTTCCAAGTTTTAAGCTTCACTCTTCCAGGAGACTTCTGCAGGCACAATTTCAACTCCTTCGTCCACAGAGAAAGGAGTGGTGGCTGGTGATGAGCTAATTTAGTACCTGCTGCCAATGTACTCAGTAGTTAAACAGATTAAATTAATTCTCCTTAGAGCAGCAGTTTTCAGCCTTGGCTGCACATTGTATTCATCTTGGGAGCTTTAAAAAAAAATAACTGGTGACTGAATCCCACCCCTAGATTCTGGTTTAATTGGTCTGGGGTGCAGCCTAGGCATCAGGGTATTCAAAGCTCTCCCGATGGTATAAATTGCAAGCAAGTTGAGAACAGATGCCTTAGTGCAGTGGTTCTCGAAGTGTGGTCTCCAGACCAGCGGCATCAACATTACCAAGGGTGCTTACTTGAAATGCACACTCTCAGGCCCCATGCCAGACCTAGTGAATCAGAATCTCTGCAGGTGGGGCCCAGAAATCTGTATTTCGCATGCTCTCCAGGTGATTCTGATGCACAATAAAGTTTAAGAACCTCTGATCTGGTGGTCCTCGATGTTGGGCTCATATAGTGCTCAGGCCCTGCTCAGCTTCCTCTTACCGACTCTGCTAACAACTACCAAACCTTTGCTCCACCCCTGAATTCAGCCTCACCTTCATCTCAAGCCCTAATTTTCACCTGAGAGAGAAAGGATGTTAAGCATCCAGGCTCAATACTCTCAGACTGAGAGTAGAACCCATTTTCCTCTGACTCCCTCATGCCCGTATCTAATTAGACCTGGCTTCACAGACCCAGTTCCAATCTGGCCTATCCATTTGGACAAACAAGCTATTGTCTTTCCCCAGGATCAGAATTTCTTACCTGAATCAACTGCCTCAAACCCCTAATCGCTCTAATGTTGGGAAACTTAATTGCGTATTCCTATGCTACCCTCCCCAAAGACCAATGCCTTCCTCTGAGTTTTCTCTGAAATAACTACTTATTTCTCTCCCTAACTACTTTCCTATGTGGACTTTTTTAAAGGAAATAATGAATTCTGTAGGTGTAGTTTTATTGTCTGACTTTTAAAAGTAACACCTACTCATTATAGAAAACTTAGAGAACTCAAAGGGACAAAGAAGAAAATAAAAGCCATCTTTCATCCCACTGCTCTGAAACAATCATTGTTAACATTTTGGTGTGTTTACTTCCTTTTTTCCCTTGCATTTTATGTATGTCATAATCTACTTTGTTCCAACAAATATATGAGGTTGCAAAAGGGCATAAAAAACAAGACATATGATTTTGAAATATCCTATGGATTGAGTTATTGATCTCAATGCTTCACTCTCCAGTAGTGTATTAGGTATATATATATACATCCTTGACATATGAATGAAATATATATTCACACACACACACACACACACACACACACACACACACACACACACACATACCCCTAGACTTTGGAACTGGCCATGTAATTGGCTAATGGGATGTTAGCTATGCATAATACAGAGACACAAAACATGTTTACTTTTTAGGGCTTGCCCTCTTATACTCTGCCAAGAGAATAACACACTGGGGAGGCCACTGCCCCTTCAGCTTGGGCCCCAAAATGGCACATATGCCTAGACTCGTCCCCGCTCATAAGCAAACGGGCAGATGCTAGAGCAGTACACAGTTTATTATTATATGCTACTGAGTTGAGTGTGGGGTGGTTTTTTATGTAGTTTTATTGTGGCAATAGCTGACTGACACATGCACTGTTCCACTTAGTCTAAGATACACATTTTCACATTGACACCACCAAAGTCAAAATATGTCTTATACGCCTGACCTCGGAAGCTAAGCAGGGTCGGGTCTGGTTAGTACTTGGATGGGAGACCACCTTGGAAAGTCAGGTGCTGTAGGCATTAAATAAATAAATAGATAAAT
>NW_006436812.1:505690-521700 GCF_000325575.1 Pteropus alecto | reverse complement strand
CTTATCTTAAAATCTGTGTGTTTGACATTAATATATCCACTCCAGCTCTCCCATGTGTAGAGTTCGCATATTCTTTCACTTTTACTATCTTCGTACCTTTGAATTTAAAGTGTGTATGTGTGTACCACCCTGAACATGCCCGATCCTGTCTGATCTCGGAAGCTAAGCAGGGTCGGACCTGGTTAGTCCTTGGATGGGAGACCACCGCGGAAAACCAGGTGCTGTAGGAGTAAAAAATAAAAAATAAAGGATTGTAAGCTGACAAGGTCTTTGCAATCTGTGAGGTCAACCAAGGGTTGATAAATAAATATATAAATAAATAATAAATAAATAAATAAACAAACAAAGATATGTCTTATAATCAATGACATCCCATATTTTGGCAAAGTTTTTTGTTTACTTTCTTAGTGGTATATAAAAGAATGGTCTTTACTACATTTGATAGCATCCTAGATTCTATGAAAACCAGTAGGTGAAAAATCAGTTATAAATTAATAGATACAGTACTTGTCCATTAAAATTCATATATGTGCGCACACACATATACAGGCATATTCTTTATAGATATTTTACATGTGCACATATGCATGTAGATGTATATTCATTCATATATGTAATTTGAAAAGGCAGAATTTGGTTGTTCTAGAAGACATAAGAATATATATTAGGGTAATAATTTCTCTTCAGTTTGGGAGAACAACTAGATGGTAATTTTTTAATTTAAAATTCAAGGTTCTTTATCTACGTCTAGATGAAATGAAACAAAGGGAGAGTTAAATTGCTGAATACACTAAGAGGAATTATTTAACCAAATGCAGTTACTTGAGATAGCAGGTGGGATGGTGGGAAGCTAGAACTCACAGAGAGGCGTGACAGTAAGCAGTTCTCAGTAGTGGGGCATAGTCAATGAATCCCAACAGTGACGTTTAACATTTTCTGTAATTAACCCCAGCTTACCACAGCCCTTTTGCACGCCATAGCCCTTTTGAGAAGACATAGGGAAAGGGGCCAGTGTGCCTTATTTGGGGTGATAGATTCCAGGAGACGGAATGAGAGAAAACCTAGTGAATTCACTAAATCCACAGATATCTTTCTAAGGGCTAGCCCATCCATAGATTAAGAAATAGAGGCTCAAGCTATGTTAATTGCAAAGGCAAGAGTGTTTCCAAAAATTCTGAGGACTTGAGAAGTCTAAGGTAACACAGGCAGGGAGAAAAAAAACAACTAAAAGGAAATGCACCAAAACATTGGCAGTAGTTATCACTAGGTGATGGAATTATGGGTCGTTTTTATATGTTTAGACTTTTCTATGCTTTCTGAAGTTTCCACAATGTAGATATACTGACTTCATAAGCAGAAAAAACAAAACATGTTTTTATTAAGTGCACAAGAAACAAGGAAGCCAGTGGGACCACAAAATGGAACCCAGAGTATGATCATGGTAAGGTTGTTTGTGATCCTGCTCATTTTTTACAGATCAAGAGTATTTCCCCCATTTTATTGCAATTTCTTCACAGTATCATTAGTGATGGCTATAGAACAGCATATAAATGAATGAATCATAATTGATTTAATCCTCTATCGTTATATAATTGAGAAATAATTGAGGTATTTCTATTTTTCATACTATTAGTGGTAACTGTGCTGAACATTTTTGTACATAAATCCCATCAACATTTTTATATGCCCGGTCAGATTATCCAAATGTCTCACCCTTTATACGTCTCACTTTCGGGAAGACTCCGTAACCAATAGCTAAATACCCCCCATGCATTTGCTTACCCACCTGATTTCCATCACTATCTCCGCATATGACTTTGGTCTGATTCCTGAGCTGGAGTCCCTTCCAGCACCAGCCAGCATCTAAAAGGTCCACCCTTCCAGTACTTCAGCTCAAAATAGCATTGTCACCACACTGCTCATTTCTCTTAAAACACTGCTTCATAAAAAACACTTCTAGCATCTGCACCCGTTTATCACTGGAGTAATAAACGATGATGTTGGCGTTACTCATCAAATGTTCAGAGTAATTATGTCATCGGGTGCTCCCAAGTCCCTAATGATTCCTCAGAAGTGAGCCTCAATATCTCTACCTATCTCTCCCGCTCACTCCTGCTTTCTCTCTCCCTACCCTTATCTCTCTCTACCCTCCTCCCTTCCTCATTCTCTCTATCTGTATCGCTTTTTCTAAGATCCATATGAACCAACAGCATTCCCAATAGGTCATATGGGAGATGGACAATTGTGGTGTTATGGGGATATGAAGACCTACACACACACACACACACACACCCCAAAGGCTCTATTCCTTCCAGTATGAGAGTCCAGAAATCCTCAGAAGACAGGACTAGCCTTGACAAAACTGGTCCAAGTTTGCTCATCTGAAAGATCAGGCTGTGGCTTTAAGCTCGGTGTCAGTGGAACTTCTTTGCTTGACTTGTAAGATATGCTCAGTTCTCTGAATCTTCTGCTTCTTCCCAAAGGAAGCCTGAGTCTCTGACACTCAGCCCAAGGACAGGCTCAGGTCCCAACCCCTCATTACACACACACACATGGAAGCAAACCTTGTTCTTGTAATATTTGAAACCTCATCAGAAAATGATCTCCCTGTGGCTCTTTATCTCTATCTTGGCACAGAAAGAATGGAGTGACTGGCTTCTAGACTGATGTGAACAGCATCTAGGCCTGATGAAGTGTTTCTGTGGGCCCTGGAAGGTAAGTTGGGAGAAGATGGGACCTTGCAATTGTTTGGGCTCTTCTCTGATATCCGATCCTCTCAAGAGACAATTTTCAAAGCTGAGTCATATCCTTCCTAGTCCAATGTCATGGGCACCTATTGTTCTGTCTTGCCAGAATATATTTGCTTCTGCTGACACCATCCTAACCCCTACTTTCTTGAAAATGAGCTGCTCCTCCCCCTTCTTTGGCCCACCATCTCTTTGGCTCCAGAGGCAGCCCAGTGCTCCAAACCCAGCCAATAAGACTGCCGCACTCCCTTCCACAAAATAATTGCTTCGAGAGCAAATGCATGATTTGAACTGAGCCAAACAGAGCCCATGAATATCAGTCATGAGCCCATAGGCAAAACACAGGAAAACCAAAGTAAGAAATTCTGAGCATAGAATTTGAGTGCCTAGATTCAGAATACTCAGACTTTAAAATGATGTTAAGTCAACATACTCCTTTTATGCTCAAGCCAATCAGATCTAGATTCTTTTGTATTTAAAACCAGCAAGTTCGATGAACATAACTTGCACTTGTTTGTTTATTTAACCAACATATCAAGCACCTGCTGTAAACAGGCACTCTGAGAGCCTCCAGCCACTACTGCATCACCAGCTAAACCCAACACGTAAAATCCTGAGATGCCTCTCTGTGGATAGGGTTACAAAGAAATTCCAGTAATAGTATACGCAGAGAGGTTTAATGAGAAAATCATTATGCTAAGGACCAGGAAACAGATGTGTGTCCAAGTTTCTAAGAACATGACCTTGGATAAGTTACTACCTTGGTTTCCTTAGCTATAAAATGAAATAAAAACAATCACTTGGTCATTATAAGGGCTGAATAAGACAGTATGTTTGAAGCACTACTACAGCGCCTTGCATGCACTTGACATAGTATGTCCCTTTCTCGGTATAACATTAGACAATCAGTTAATCCTTCTGAGCTTCCATTTTCTCATCTGTGAAATGAGGGCTTTTTCACTACATCAGTGATTTTCAATCCTGCCTGCAAACTAAAATCACCAGGGGAGTTTTAAAATATACAGTTGCCCAGGCTCTATGCCCAGAGATACTGATTTAATTGGTCTGAGTGGGGGCTCTTGGCACTGACATCTTTTAAATGCTCCCAGGTGATTCTAATGTGAAGACAGAGTTGAGAACTACTGAAATAGATGAAATCACTTTACAAGTTAGCAGTTTAAGGTTGTTATTAAGGAAAAAAAATAATTTAAGTAATCATTAAAGCTATAAATTTTCCTGGAGAAATACCCCAAGATGATGCATTTGAAAATGGGCAATTAACCCTTCAGTGGAAAATGTCTGAAAGTTTTCAATTTAAACTCAGCAAAATCAGTCTCTGTTTAAGGAGAAAACTAATTAAAAGAGGAACATTTTTATCACTCTGAGATTGTTCGGCAAACTCTTTTATTGCCTCTGCCATATTTCTGGTAGGACTCTTGTCCCTAAGTTAAAAATCTCAGGGAAAAGAGACATCAATTTTATTTTGTGAAAATGCTTGATAGAGCTAATGAGTGTGTGTTTTTAATAGTTCCCCTGGGAAATGCTATACTGTAAATATAATTGAAAGTGGGAGATGAAGCTTATTATTCATCAAGCATATATTTTAAGAATGCAATTATGAAAAGAATGATGCCACATGGAACATGGAATGGCTGCTGATAATGCAGCACATTTTCTAAAATGTTTTAGAGAGCTCTCGAATCCCTGGGACTGGTAAAATTACCACATTGATATTTTACTCGGTTCTTCTCATTTGCATTGTCTCATATTTATAAAACAGAATGGAATACATCTTCACCTCAAAACAAAATTTTTCTCAGAAAAATAGGTCATATTCTCTAAAAATCTTAACTACAAAAACCACAGAGTATTCATATTAGCAGAAATCTTCAAAAACGGTGGAATGAGAACCAAAATATTAGATGGTATATAAAGATTTGATTCCAAGCTGAAAAACAAATTAACTGTGTGACCTTGGAAAATTCTTTAGCTTGTAGTGGACATCTGCTTCTGGCCAAGAAGGAATAACAGAGACTTGATTTATTCTCTTACCTGAAATAAAAACACAACAACGAAAAAGACAAAATATATAAAACAACAATTTTCAGGACACTAGACATCAGGCAGCAAAGGACAATGATCTCTGAGAGACTGGAAACAAATGAGGTGAACCACAGGACTTTGCATGAAAACTGCTTCAGTGATGTCACAGGCCACAACACAAGAAGAGAGAATCCAGGAGTAGCCCAGTGGGCTTCCTATGCTGAAGAGCTTATTTCCAGGGAGACCAAAGCAGGATTTACAGGACAGAGTACTGGAGAGTAGAGAACTGCACAAAAGGAGAACCATGAAGATTTGCAGAGGTCTTCCTTGAGTATTCAACAGAGCACTGACTGATAAATAGGTCAGGATGAGGAACCTTCCCAAGGCCCAAGAAAGAACCATTTGATGGTTTAGAAGCCACAATAGCAGGTGTTCATATAAGGCTGGCAATAATGGCTGTTGCTACAAGCCAGACCGAAGACCTCGCAATTCAGAATACTCAGAAGGATCTTTTCTCAGTGGGGGAAACAATTATTCCCGCACTAAGCACTACTCTGGTCTCACCTAACAAATCTTAAAAAGCAAGACCCAAAAGAATCTATTGTTTACAAGTAACAACTACATTCCAGAATATAGCTCGAAAAGATTTATAGAAATATAAAAATATCCAATAACCAACAATGTCTGACATCCTATCAAAGATTAACCAGGCATGCAAAGAAGAAAAATACAACCTGTGAGGAGAAAAATTAATTAATCAAAACTGACCCAAAACAGGTACAGATGTTAGAATTAATAGACATGGGCATTAAAACTGTTATTATAACTATATGCTCAAAAAGTTAAGTAAAAACATGGAAGATATTTTTAGGAGACCAAAACAGAACTTCTAGAGATGAGAACTACAATGTCTGAAATGAAATGCACACAGGGTAAAAAGTCGATGAAAAGTTTAACAAAACCTAAGTACCAAAAAAAAAAGTTAAAGATAAAAAAAGCAAACTACCACGAAACACATCTAAATCCAATTTTTCAGAACCAATGATAAAGAGAAACATCTTAAAAGCAGCCAGAGCAAAATGACATGTGACATAAAGAGGAACAAAGATAAGAATGACAACAGATTTATCTTCAGAAACAACGCAAGCGAAGAGATAACGGAGCAACATCTTCAGTCATGAAAGGAAGAAAATCAAGCTGGACTTCTATACCCAGCGAAAATATTTTTCAAAGAATATTTTTCAAAAAATGTTTTTCAAAATGAGTAGAGCTTTACTCCAAGAAATGTTAAAAGAAGTACCTTCAGGAAAAAGGAAAATGACATTAATTAGAAATACAGATATACCCAAAAGAATATAGAGCCCTAGAAGAAAATAGAAAAGATTTTCTCTTATTATTTAAATATTTTTGAAAGATAACTGCCCTCTAACAAACTAAAAAATACGTTTCACTTATATATGGAAGTATATTATTTGATAAACATAGTATAAATGCCAGAGGGGCCACCACTATATGTGAAGTGGTATAGTATCACTTGAAGATATAAACTACAACCCTAAAACAGCCACTGAAAAACAAAATGGTCATAGCTAATCAGCCAACAAGGGAGATAACATTCAATGATAAAAAATCGATTATCTAAAAGAAGTCAGAAAAAAGATAAAAAGGAAATAAAGAACATATGGGACAAATAGAAAACAAGTAGCAAAATGAAATACTCAAACCTAATTGTATCGAAAGTCACATAATATTTAAGTGGACTAAACATCCCCAATTAAAAGGCAGAGATTATCAAACTGGAAAAAAAAAAAAAAAAAAAGCAGGACCCAACTAAATGCTGCCAACAAGAAAGGTGATTTAAATATTAAGATACAAATAGGTTTAAATTAAATGGATGAAAAAAAGATATATCATGATAACACTAGTCAAAAGAAAGGTGGAGTGGCTGTACTAATATCAAAGAAAATGTTACAGCAAAAAATATGAGAGAAAAAGGAAGTCATTTCATGATGATAAAGGAGTCAGATTATCTAAAAACCATGACAATCCTAACTGTTTTTGCACCTAATAGCAGAGTTTCAAAATATATAAAGCAAACATACTAGAATATCTAGGAGAAATAGGCAAATCCACAATTGTATTCAGAGACTTAAATACCCCTTTCTCAATAACCAATAGAACAAATCTCCATCTGAAAATGCAAAACACACACTAATGAACTGGATGTCAAAGGAAGCTGTGCACTCCTCATGGAGATCTCACCAGCCTTCTGCTTCTAAACACGCCATCTTGCAGGGGGCCGACATGCAGGTGACAAGTGGCTATAAAGACGTCACCTCTCATCCTACTACCAAAACCTGATTCCAAGAGAAAAATAAAACAAAGACCTCTCAGCCCCCGGTGAGCTAAAAAAAAAGAGAACAAGAAAAACAGGATCAGAGGAGCAATGGCGACTGTACCCACACACACAGATGTTTACGACTGTAAGAGAAAAAAATGTCTACAAGGACACATCAAATTGCTAACACTGGCTACCACTGAGAATAGAGTCAAGACACGTTACAGCAAGCCAGTATTGCCTCTACAGTGATTATTATGGTTCCATTTATTAAACATTTCCTAGCTGCCAGGCAGCATGGTGAACACTTATATCACCTTATTTCATCCACGCATACCAATCATGCCATAAGGTAGGATTATCAGTCCATTTTACCAATGAAGAGAGCAAGGCTTGGAGGTAAAACATCTGAAGTTCTCATAGCAGAAAAGGGCACAAAACTTAGGGCTGCGTGATTCCAAAGGCCCACGCTTTTAACCAACACATTGACCCCTCCAATTCGGAAAGAATGAAGCTTACACTCACAGAGGGCTTAGCACTGAAGTACATAGTGCCAGGAGCTATGTACTGAATCTTCAAAACAACCCTGTGAGGTTGGTACTACCTTGGTTGGTCCTCCTTTAAAAGATGAGGCAACTAAAGGACAGGGAGGTTAATGAACTTGCTGCTAAGTGATGCATCCAGGATGCACATCCAGGCTGTCTGACTCCACAATTGGTGACCTTACTGCTAATCTATGTTGCCCCTCAATGCAAGGTGTACCTGTTTTTGTGCCAGTCACTGGATTGGGGATACATAATGTATGAGACTGTCTTTCAAGGAGATCGATGTTTAGGAGGACGTACTTATGCTAACAAGATGAGTTAAAATCGGTCTGCAGCACGACGTGTCCTATGTGTTAGCTGTGTAACCTGTATGTAACCTGTATAAAAACATGTGCATTAAGAAGTCTGTAAAATGTTCATGTATTTCCAGTCCATGGTCAATAATTCCATTTCTAGAAATCTTTCCTAAAGAATTCGTCAGAAATGTGATTTAAGTATATGTGCAGAGATACTTCTTGCAGCGAAGCATGATAGCTAAAGTTGTCCCCCAGCGGGATTATTGAATTAACTGTGACACATCTATTTAAAGAGATATTGTACAATCACTAACATACTATGTTGCAATACTTGATGCTTTTTTAAATATCCTTTTAAAATATCTTTTAAAACTTTTAATCACAAGGAGAAATGCTCAAGATATAGTATTCAGCAAAACAAGAAAAAAAGGATTGCAGGTTTAGCATGATCTCCATCATGTGAAATAATAAGAAATAATGCTAATTATAATAATAATAGCAATGAGAGAAAATAGGTCGAAGAGTTAATAGTGCTTTCTTCTAGGCGACGGAATTATGAATGATTTTTTTGTTCTTGCTTCTTGGTCGTCATGCTTTCGAATCTTAAGAAAGTCATCATATGTTACTTTTACAGTCACAAAGAGGTGAGTATAAAATTACATGTGGTTGAAAAGACTAGAAGAAACTATAGAAAAAAATATTTGCAGTGGTTATGAAGATGGTAGGTGGTTGGAATTTTTGTTTCTTTTTCAAAATTTTATGAACTGCAGTTTGTCACTTTTATAATGAAAAAATGTGAAATTAAAAATTAGTAATCCCAGCATTATTTATAACAGTGAAAAGTCGAAAACAACATAAAGATTCAATTGAAGATTGGGCAATGAATTACGGTGTTACCTGTACAGTCTCTAAAAATAATGTTCACAATGGGTTTTTAATGGTGGAGAGAAATGTTCATGGCGTGTGTTTAAGCCAAAATTTCATATCAAAGACATCTCCCAATTTTGTAAATAATGATAACAATAATAAAAATATTTAGAGGGAAATAACCCAAGTGTGACCAGTTATCTATAGGTTATAAATGATTTTCATTTTACTTATGCATTTCTCTCTTGCCATCTTATATATAATGAACACACATCACTTATGTTTTTTAAAACTTTTTTTAATCTAAGAAGGAAAAAGCTAGACTCATTTGAGGCTTTCAAACCAATCACTGTTACCTGGGTAAGTAAGCATTCTGTGTCCTCTCTCCCAGGGACAAAGATTTTCACAGTCTGATTTTAGTTTGAGACATGAATGGTTCTGGTCCCTGGATAAGAAACTCTGGGCCTCAGCTAATAGGGGAAAGACGTTAAGTGATAGGAGACTAGGAGACCTCTATTAGCCTCCAAAATCACCCTCTCGAAGAATTCACCCTGCCTGGGTTATAAGCACAGCTCTGTGTTGCACTCACTGTGTAACCCACAGCTCTTCCTGTAACTTCTCAGAGCCTTATTCATTTATGCGACACACACTGATTGAGTACTGTGGTCAACTGCACTGATGGCCTCAATTCTACACCCCTTTCTTCACCCCTCCTTTAGGTGCACCCTTTACTACATAATTTTGCAATGTCTTCCCACCCTGCCCTTTGATCCTGAACTCAGTCATGCAATTTGCTTTGGTCAATAGGATGTTAGTAAACATGATGCAATGGAGAGTCTTGAAATAGGCGTGTGCCTCTGTCATCACCATGAGAACATGCTTGGGGCAGCCTGTCAGAGAATGAGGCACATGGAGCCTCAGAGTCCTTTGCCAAGGCCAGCCCATCAGCCTATGGCCAGCTGATCCCCAGCAAATATCAGCAGAGCCACCTAGCCAACTCCCAGTTTATCCCCAGATTTCTGAAAACTAAATCCTTTTCTTTGTCTGCTGCTGAGGTTTTGTGGGGTTTGTTGTACAGCATTATTGTGTCAATGCAGGCATCCACTGCATGCTAGCCACTTCTCCAAGCACTGACCAGAAAGTAATGAAAGAATAAAAATGCCTACCACAAAAGTTTTTTGATGATTAAATAACAGGATACAAGTAAAGTACTTATCCATTAATGAATGCTAGTTCCTACTGTGTTTAGTCACATGACTACAGGTCAAATGCATTATTTCCAGGATGGCTGATGGATGAACAGGACGTGTCATTTGGCTGATCCTGAACCCACCAGTAGACCGTCAGCCTGGATGTCCATATCACAATCACAGTTACCTTCAGAAGCAAGTGATGTCATATTTTAATACCCACCAATCCCATTCTTCTTAAACCTGAAGATTTCAAAGCAGTTGAGCTCATAGTGGTCAAGGAAGATCACTCATGTTTATTAATCTTCCTGTCTGCCACTATGTATTCATTTTCCCCATCTGAGTTTTTTGGAACTTTTGCTCAATAACCCTGAGTAAAGGGGATTACTATGTACTAGTATTAGGAAAATTGAAATAATAAAATCTGTCCTTAAACTCAAGAAGCTCATGAGGAAGTAGGGGACAGCATAAACAGCCTCATCTCCTTCACTGATCACCCTCACCCCTCACCAGGGAGTCAGTCACTCTGCTATACGTGCCTGCTCTTGCATTCCCAGAGGCAGTCGTCCACAGGGGTAAGAGCGAGAGCCTTGTAGCCAGACTGCCTGGGTTCAAATTCCAGCTCCACCACTTGCTATGTAAGTGACCCAGGCAAGTTTCATAATCCCTCTGTGCCTCTGTTTCATCCTATGTGAAATATGGACAATAGTAGAACACATGCCATTGCGAATAAACATAAAACTTTTAAACAACTGCCTGGTACATAGCACTTAACAAATACTAATTGTTATGACTATTACGTCTCTGTATTGTAACTATCTGTGTCTATGACTGTCACTCTGGACCATAAGTTCCTCTCTTACTCATCTCTGCTTCCCAGCACCCAGGAACTTCTCCGGCACGTGAAAGACAGCCCGTATATATTTACTGAATTGAAGAAAACTGAATTAGATTGGTATTAAAGATGCATATAAGTCCAACAGACAGAGAAGAGGGGAAGAGATTCCAAGCAAAGGAAGTAGCACGTGTAAAACAGAGGACAGGGAGAGGTCTATCATGAAAACAGAGAATGTCCCATGTTTATAATGCTGTATGATGAGAAGAAGTATGTTAATCAATATTCTTTCAGTCCCTAGTGGTGGAAACCAAAATAAAAACCATCTCAAGAAGGCATAGTTGGTTCCATTGATTTGAGATTTCTGTTCTTGCTGAATAGAAATGATTTGTGATCAAAGAGAGTCTCTCTCCAGTCAGCATGGCTGCCCATGCAGGCCAAGGAATTTATGAACATTTGTTGCTGTTTTTCTCTGGAAAAGTCCAGAGATAATTGGCTCCAGGGACAACTGGATCCAAGGACTCAAGCAAACATAAGAGATATAATGGCACAACCATCTATCATTTAGGCCAGTGTTATCTGAACTGCAAGTACAATGTACTAGGCAGAACAAGACCATATCCTACCAACTCAGTGACTCCAGCAGAAAGAGATGGCCTTTTATGGGTGGATCCAACAGAAATATCCCAAGAGGGGCTATAATTAGTCCGATTGGGTCATGTGAACATCCCCGTGCCTGCAGATGTGGACTATACCATCTGATGGAATGAGTTCTCAAAAGGAAACAGCATTTCTAGTGCCAAAAGAAAGAAGAAGGCATGATAGGCAGGTAAAATTACAGATATCCACAATGGGAGGTAATGATAACGAGGCAGATACAGCTAGCTGATCCTCAAAATCTGTCCTCCCTTTTTATTTCCTGAGCATAACAGCTAGACTATACTTCCCAACCTCTCTTGCAGCTTGGACAGTGATTAATATCTAGGCCATGTAATGGAGGCAAAATACTGAATGCCCTTCAGAGCCCAGGCCTTTAAGAAGTGATGTGTGTCTGTCTTTTCCATGCTGTCTTATTCTTTTCATCAGCTGGATGAAGATGTTAATTAGGTACTAAAGGATGGAGGAGCTACAAGGTAAAAGCAGCCTCAGCCTCCACTTGGAGCCTCCACTTGAAGCCCCTCCAGCTTGAAAATCCACCAAGGACAGTTACATAAAAGACACAGCCTTCTGTTGTGTTGGTCCGTTTCATGACTGGGCTATTTGTTACTTTGGTCTAGCCTATTTTAATTAATACAAGTAATGACACTAGAACCATAGATAGGGTTCGACTCATGAAAATTGTGCAAGTCAAGCTTAGGAGAACAGAGTGAGTGCTCATTAAATGCTGGTTCAATGATTCAATGGTTATGATGCTGGGCAGATCAAACAAATCAAGGCATGGGGCAACTCTACTCACTCTACCCTCCCAAAGATGTTGCAGAGGACACTGAGAGATGATGTTGGAGCTCTGCTTTTGCTGCATTATTCTTGATGAAAGAAGAATCTCTCTCAAGTCAGCTCAGATGCCCACGGCAGTCCCAGGGCTGGGGGATTTATTTCAGAAAAGAATCAGTGAGGACGTACCTGCTTCATTAGGCGCCCATCCATGTGGAAGATGGGCCAAAGAAAGATGTACTTCCCATTCTCTCCAGAGAAAGAGCCCAGCGGGTTTTGATGGATATCCCCATAGTCTGTGTCTGCACCTTTTAAACACTTGACTTAACAACTGCCTTTAATTTCACTGAACATAAGTTATTGATCCTGATCTCTGTTGCCTGGAAGCCCCAATCCCAATTGTTAATTGAGCTATTGATTTTTGGCTCACATTGACCGTTCCTGAAGGGGTGAATCCTGGGTAATGTGGGGAAGTGGGCTAGCGGGTCGGACAAGGTGAGGTCTCTGCAGGGAAGTGATTTTAATTAGTAATAATAGTTTCATACTTAGCCGACTGGTTTGTAATACTCACGGTGACATACCTATAGATCAAGGAGACAAACCGGCAGTCATCCTTCTATAGGAAAATTAAATTGGGCCAATTATCTAACTGTTGGGTGATTTCAGATAGTTACTTAACTCAAAATGAACCACTCGGCACATACATCGAATCCATAGCTCAGCCTCCAAAGCTTATTCAAGTTTGGAAGTATAATTAATCAGGTTGGCCTCTCCCCTGCCTGTCTAACATAACATTATAATGCTCAGAAATTTTCAGCAAGTGAAGAAAATGGCTATTAATAGGGGAATGGTTATATAAAAGGATTTACGTCTCTGCCATGAAATTATCATAGAGTTATTTGTTGACATCAATTAACTTAGTCAAGTAGATTCCACAAGCTAGGTATTGCAAGTAAAAAGTCAGGTTCCAGAAGTGTTTACAATATGATCACATTTTTATAAAACAAGCAATTACCCACAACCACACATGATTATATGGGCCAGGACACAGGCATGGAAGGATCAACAAGAGATCTTATTATTGGCTGACGCTGCTGTGGGTGTGGGGATGAACAATATACATATATTTTTTAAGATTTAACATATATTTACGCAATGCTTATTACGTGCTGGACATTATTGTGGGTGTTTTATAAATACTAACTCATTTAATCCCCTAACAACTACCTGATATTGGTCCTTTATTATCCCCGCTCTACCGATGGGGAAACTGAGGAAGAGAATTAAGTAATCACTTGGGCAAGCTGAACAAGTGGTAGAACTGAAATGTGACACCAGCCTCCGGGCTCACAAGCACTGTGTCTGCTGTCTGCATGAAGGCCATTTTTACTTTTGCATGGACTTTCATGTATTTTTCAAATATTTTATGATGGTTATGAACTAGTTATTCAATTGGAAAAATTAAAATATTACTTGGCTCCCCCTCAATCAGACCAGAGGCCTAATGAATTCATTTAACAAGTATTTATGGAGTTCCTACTATGCGCCAATCAGTATGCCAAGAATCAGTTTACATACATTATTTCATTTAATTTGCACGATATTTCTTTACTGTCTTATGATTGTCTATATTTTACAGATGTAGAAATTAAAACTTAAAGAAGTAGCTTGGCCAAGTCCACACAGGAAAGCTCTGGTAGGGAGGGAAATGAACCCATGACTCCCTAGCCTAATATCATGAAGTAGAAATATAACATGAGCCAAAGGTATAATTCCAAACTTTCTCATAGCCACACTTAAAAAGCTGAAAAGAAATAGGTGAAATTCATATCAATACATTTTATGTAACCTAACACCTCTGAAATATTATCATTTCAACATGTAATCAGTATTTGAAAAATTATTAATGAAAAAGTTTACATTATTTTTTGTCCTAAGTCTTCAAAATACAGTGTGTATTTTACACGTATAGGCATCTCCATTCAGACACTAAATTTTCATTGGAAATAACTGGTCTGCAGTAAAGTTTAATAAAATGTATGGTTGAAAAGATAGATTCACAAGTTGCTGCAAACATACTTAAAAATTTTTCAATAACTAAACTATCGGTTTTTTAATTTAAATTAAGTAAAATTAAAGATTTAATTTCTCCGTCACATGAGACACATTTTAAGTGATCAAGAGCCACAGGTAGCTTGTGGCTACTCTACTGGACAGAGCAGATCTAGACTGTAAGCATCACATAGGCAGGGATCTATTTGTCTTATTCATCCAACAGAGAGCGTAATATATGGTAGGTGCTCGATAAATATCTGAGGAATAGAGGAAGAAAGAGACGGCCTTAAACGAACCTATCAGTACTTTGTTATTCTTTTAATTATAGCCAGTTCAGTTGGAATACTGAAAAAGAGAAAGTTCAAGAATAATGATTTAGTATTTATGGAGCGTCTGCTCAGAGCCAGGGACTCGGTCCTCCGCTAGACCTCTCAGCTACGTAGTTGATCTCATCACCATCTCCATGTCCTACCCACACCACTAACCACTAACAGCCGCAAACCTTCCTGAGCTTCTCATAGGATGGGGATGGTGACAGCTCCTTCCACAGAGTGTTGGTTTGGGGACTGATGTAACGTTCCCCACACAGAGCTTGGCACTTTGCAGACACTCAGTAAGTTCTCACTTCCCGCCCTCACCAAAGGTGAGGCCAGAAATCAGCAAGTGGGACCTAAAAGGAGATGGAATGTGACCACCGAAAGGCCCAGTGACATCGGAAAACAGGTGCAGGCACTATTATTCCTATAGCTTCTGATAATGACATTTGAGGCAAAAATCAACGTAACTTCCACGAGTTCAAACCTGAACAGAGAGAATGCCCACAGTGAAGGCGGCTTTCTATAAACCTACTCTTGCATCGATTTGTATCTCTCTAGACTGTGTTTCTCACCCTTTTTCTTTCACGATCACTCCCCTAATGAGCCTTTTTAAAAGGTACTTTCTTTTTCCTAATCACCACTCCTTTTGAATTTTAATAAAATCCCTATGAAATTTTAACACCACAGATATACTGTTTGTGTGTTACATGCATATCTGCACTTTATACATAAAAAGAACAAGATTTTTCACCACCTAAGGACCCAGTTTTGCCTTGCTGGGGACCATATTACTCCATTAAGAATGTATAATTTAATCTAGTGGTTCTCGACTGGGGCTGATCCTCCCCCTCTCAGGGGACACTTGGCAATGTCTGGAGACATTTTTGGTTTTCGCATCTGGAAGGGGGATACTATTGGCATCTAGTGGGTGGATGTTAACAACCTATAATGCACAGGACAGTCCCTACTACAAAGAATGACCTGGACCCAAATGTCTACGTTGTGGAGGTTGAAAAACCCAGATTTAGGCCAATTCATTCTTCTTCTTTTTTTTTTTTTTTTTTTTATCTCAGACGATACACCAAATGACCAGTTTGGCCAGCACTCAAAACTTATGAGTCCTCCAGTCATAGACCCACATCATAACCATGGAAACTGTACGAAGGGTGTACGTATCCCATGGCTACTGTCGTGTCCACTGAGGTCTCGCGGCTCAGGGAATGACCATCAGGCAGCCGGCCTGGACAGAAAATGGCCATCTTTCCCATAATCCCCCACTGAAACAAAATGGAGGGAGGGGGCCACCAACAGGTCAGACCCCTTTCTCACATCCAGCCCCTGCT
>NW_006436812.1:503208-505667 GCF_000325575.1 Pteropus alecto | reverse complement strand
TCAGCAGGGAGCTGAGTCTGTTTGACAAGTGTAAGCTTCTTGTCTGTGCTGTTAAAGGTTTCAAAGCCTCTCCGAGACGAGGTGTCATCTGAAGGAGCAACATCCCAGCGAGGGGCCCAGGCAGCCCAGGTCAGTGTGATTCAAACAGCAGTGCCTTCCAGAGCAGAGCCTGACCTTGCAGGGGTGGCAGCTCGGTGGAAGCGGGGACAGCGTTGATTTCTGAAGACTGTCAAGTGAGAGCTACTTTGGGCTGAGTTGTAGGGAACTGGAGATCTATAAACCTTTTTATGTGCGGGCAGAAAGGAGCCAGCACTGCTGCCAGCGAGGTTCCCAGGCGGGAGGAGACAAGCGGAGGCTGAGTGACAGTCGGGCAAGGAGCAAGTTTTCCTTTTATTAACAGGCTCATAAAGCAACTCTAAAAAATAAATTAAAGCTAGAAAACTATCCTTGGATTTACTGCCAGAAGGGAAGGCGAGGGGGGCTGTGCTGATTGGCCTGGCTGTGACACTGCAGGGACATTCTGGTGCAAGATCAGCTGGGGGTCCAGAGGTTGCGAAGCGTACCCCAGGGCAGGCTGTTCTTGAGCTTTGACCTCCCCATGATGGACACGGGCAGCCTGCAGCCTCGGGTACGCCCAGAGACAGAGAGGCCCTGACTGTCTGGTCTGGGGGAGGGCGACTTTGAGAGCTCATTCTTCCCCCTTAAACCAGGCCCCTGAGATGGAGACCTCTAAATCACGTTGACGACTCCCCTCCCTCCTCCTCAAGCCTTGATACCCACCCTGAGACGCCTCACTAATCTAAACGCGAACCCTAGAGCCTGGCACCGAACAGATGCTCCGGTCATTTTTCTTACTTTCCCTTCACTCTTTCTCTTCCCCGCCCTCCAGCTGCCTTTCTCTTTCCTTTCTGACTCTTCCTCCTCCCCTCTCTTCTTCCCTTCCTCCTTCTCAAGGAACTCCTGTTGTCACTGTGTAGGGTCCGGTAACCCTCGTCTCTTGTGTGGACGAGCATAACCATGCCACTCTCCCATATATAACCCTCCGGGCTCCTCACTGAAGCCAACCAAGTCCCCGGCATAGAAAACATGAGGTCTAAAGGATTAAAATGAATGTCAAGGTCAACGTAGTGCACGTCTGGGGGCATAACCTCGATGACCGTGCCACCTTCCCACCTGTGTCCCTTGGCCTCCTGTCTCTCCCTTGAAAACCCCAACTCTTTCTCTAGGTGCATTTTTCCTGTTATAAGTCCACTGTGATACGTGTGTGCCTTTTCCTTATTTTATTTAGCACTTTAATTGAATGCCAAAAACCATGAGAGGCACTAGTGATACTGTAGTGAATAGAAACTAACTTCCAAAATAAGGCCGCTGGATTTTAAGTTCTACGAAGCCAGGCACCAAATCTGTCCCATTTGCCGTGTCTCTGTGACCGGCATAGCACCTGCTACAGAGCAGGTATTCGGAATCCACGTGATGCAAAACATGGAAGAATGAAAGAACGAGGGCAAAGAGGGTGCTGAGATTCCACCTTGAAAATAACCAGATGTTCTCAGAGGGACTTTCCCATAGCCACATCCGTTACTCCTGCTGATGGCATCGTTCATTCATTCATTCAACAAACGTTTAGTGGACTCCTGCTAAATGCCATGCCCTGTGTCGGGTGCTGGAGCTATGACAAAGAATAAAATCCAGTCCCTGCCCTTGAAAGCTTAGCGAGCAAGAGAACAAAAGGCAACTAAGGCAACTACAGAGTGATATCATAACACGCGGCCGTGTGTGTGTGTGTGTGTGTGAGTGTGTGTGTGTGTGTGTGTCAAGTGCACACACGTGGGAGATGCTGAGAAATGTGCTCCTGGTGGAAGAGTCAACAAGTACAGGAGGACACAGAGGTGAGAGAGAGCAGGAAAATGTTCATTATGGCTCATGCATGCGCTGAGCATACAAGACTGGTGAGTACTAAGACGAAAAAGAGTCCCTCTCACTCACGTCATGTTAGAGACCTTGGATTATATCCAGAAGGTTTATTGAGCTCAATGTTAAAACAAATAAGTAAATAAATAACATGCTTCGCGGACCTCAGTTTGACGTCCTGGAAGGAGAGTGGAACTCCCAGCCTGCCAAGTACAGAAAGGTTATCCATGTGGTAGAAAACAAAAATACAAACAGAAAATATGGCGGCATCAGAGGGGCTCTTTTCCTACATAGCTACCACTGGAATGCATGGAAGGTCCCTAGACCCTCCTTTGCAGCCTGGTATGTTCAAGTGACAGCAGGGGCGTGGGTGAGCAGAGATGCAGCTCGCTCACCTTGGAGACCTCTATCTATCCACTTTCCTTTCCTGATATTTTGTCACTTGTCACCTTTTTTCACAAATTCCTATTTTTTAAGTTTCTTTATTGGATTTTGTAATATTGATCACATTAAAGCAAAAATTTAAAAACCAGCAAGTAGGGCAGGGA
>NW_006436812.1:477302-503167 GCF_000325575.1 Pteropus alecto | reverse complement strand
GTGAGTGACTAAGAGATGGCACGGCCTTCTCATATATCGTGGCCAAGTGGCAGCCTCGTCTCATCTTTGCACTCAGAGGAGGAATAAACGTCAGAAATGCTTGGGAGACGGAAGAACGAAGTTGAAGGAAATGATGTTGAGCTTGGCTAGATTATTGCTAGGGAACCTGACACGATCATAATCACTTTGTGGCTGGGCCTTCACTCGATTTAGAATATTCTTCCCCTTCTCTCCTCTACTATACTTTTCAAAATTAAACACAGTTATATGCAGGTCAGGTTACATTAATGGAGCACCAACTGCATGCCAAGTACTGGGAAATCAGAGAAATGTGTAATTAATCATCAAGCTCTTCTATTATTTGGGAATTAGGTTGGAGGCCAGTGTATAGCTTGAACTCTTATACTGTCTCACTCCACCCAACATAAAGACGTGTTTAGTGTTGTGTGAGAACATCAAAGAAGGCTTCAATCATTTCATCCAGAAGGATTAGAGAAGGCTTTCAGGAAGAGAAAACACTTAAGATTAGCCCTAACAATAATCTTTAGCATTTAATGAACACCTATTATGGCCTAATGCTGTACTAGGCTTTAATATATCATCTCATTTGGTCCATACAACCCTCTTAGGAAATTTCCCATGTTAGACACTTGGTTTCCTACCCAACAGTCATCCGCCCCCTTCCTCTTCCCTAAGAGAGCCACCTCTGTTCACCATCCTCCATCTTGTTCACCATCCTCCACGTAGCCCTGTGACATACAGGCCCTTTCCCAGCCCAAGTTGTGAATCCCAATTTCTCTAAGACAGTAACAGTGGGCTTACGCAATTGGCAAAGTGCAAGCACGTGATTCAGCTCTGGCTGTCAAAATACAATGGAAAGTCTGCTGCAGAGTTTCTGGAAAAGGTTTACTCACTCACTCGCCAAGACACGAGGCAAGGATGTTTTCTTCGCTGCCTTTGGGTATTGTCATCTGCACAGAATACCTAATAAGCAGGATCCATCTCAGAGCTTGTGAGAGTCAGCCTAAGAAGGAAAGCCAATATCCTATATGTGTCAAATCACGAAAAGACAGATGAGGAGAAAATCTTGAGTAGTTGATAACATCACTGAGTTGCTGCATTAACCAACTCTGGACCACCATAACCCAGATTTTATGTGCAAGCCACTTTTAAATATGTTTTGCATTATCTGCAGCTAGTAGCATCCTAAACGATACAGTGCCACTGTCCGCACTTCATAGATGACGACACTGAGACCCACAGAGGTTCAGCCAGAGGTGAGGGAATCAGAAGAGGCTGAATATCAAAGGGAGGGAGGAGGTTATGCGTAGAGGCAGCCAGGAGGTTATGAAGGGGGATATGTTCCCATCCCAGGGAGCCGGAAACACCAGGTCGGAGAGGATTCCGTTACGTCGTCAGTGGCAGTAGCGGGCATGGGGAGAAGGGAACAGGAGCAGGAGTAACTAACTACTCATGTCGCCAGCAAATGTGGTAAGTGACTGCTGGGCGTGAGGAGGACGAAGACAAAGTGACCTTCTATGAACAGTCCTCCGCTCCCACAGGGGACACCTTTCCTCAACTGTGCCAACATGTGTCGCCTCATCAGCTGAAGGGTGATCCACGTATACATGTCAGTTTCACACAATGAGTTCTCCAACACTCTATACTTCAGGAACCAATACCAAAAGTTCTCCGCATGCCTTCAGAGGCTTGCACGAGCTGCCCTGCCCACCTGTCTGCCCGGGTCTTTAACCAGCCCACCGCTCTCTCACCGTGCCCCAGCGCCACCAGCCTGCTACTCGAAGAAATTCCGCCTCACGGATTTCACCCTTTGCTCTTCCTTCTGCCTTAAATGCAATTGCCAAGTTCCTTAAAAACTGCTTCCTTCTCATCATTCGGGTCTCAGCTAAAATTTCACCTCTATAGAGAAGCTTCTCTTTGAGTCTTACCCACCCACTGAGACCTGGAGAGGGGGAGGGGGAGGAGAGAGAGAGAGGGAGAGAGAGCGAGAGCGAGAGAGAGACTTTGTCTTCTTTTGAGTCTTACCCACCCACTGAGACCTGGAGAGGGATAGGGGGAGGAGAGAGAGGGAGAGCGAGAGAGAGAGAGAGAGAGAGAGAGCAAGAGAGAGACTTTGTCTTCCGTATCTGATACAATGAGAAAATTCTGGATGCTTTAAGAATAAACATCCTACATCTTAGCACCAAGTGCAGAATGTCATTTCCATGTAAATGACCCAGATGAGTAAAGCACTGACTCACCCCAAGAAGCATCCACCTGGGGAAAAAAATGTTATTTATAAGAACAATACCAGATGTTGGACGCAGAATATCCTGCCTTAACATTTGAAGGCTACCAAGGGAGATACGGGGACTTGAGGGCAGGCAAAGCAAAAGTAGAACAGAGTTCATTTAGAAGTGACTTTACATGTTAAGTTAATTCCCAGTATAATTCAAGAGTCTGATGGGGGATGGAGGAATAATGGAAAGAAACGAGTCCTTTAAAAGTGCTGAAGAGAGAGCAAGACCCATAATTCCATCTAGAAGTAATGGTAGTTGAAATTGGTTGTCCCTGATTTAAATAATCTTGATGGCATCGTTATTTTTAATTGTGATTAGTGGTCGTAATGTGCTAATAAATAAGACTAGAGACAAGGTACAACCTTGCCTTGTCCCACAAACGATTTGGAATCAAGACTGCTTGAGGCCGGGCAGGCTCTGGACAGAAGGAACCACCACTGGGACAGGCGCTAAAAGATGATTTTTGTGAGTGCTTGAGATTGAAGGCTTAAGTAAATTTCTTCCGCTCCGGCATCAAGCAATTCCTCAAAAAAATAAGGAAGCACTGGGCTGGCTTTTCCTTATGGTGGCTCTTTGGTTGAAGAACTACGCCCAGCTCTCCACTGGCAAGGGGTGCTTGGAAAGTCTTTTTCCTGGTTTGTTAATATCATCCCTGAAGCAAGGCATGAGCATCGTTACCCACTGCAAGGTTCTCCTCTAGATATTTTGAAGATGTTCTCAGTGGTGGGAGGTTTTGGAGCTGGTGGTAAAGCAGGTAGATAAAAGACCAACACTAGAGACAAGATGGCAAGCCAGTCAAGACTCCAGAACCAGCATTTTGTGGGCCCCAGTGAAACTCCGCCCGAGGGAAGTATGTTAGTTCCCTAGAGCTTCCATCACAAAGTTACACAAACCAGGTTACTCAGAACAGCAGAAATTTTTTCTTTCATGGTTCTGGAAGCCAAAAGTCAGCAGAGCCATGCTCTCTCTTCCAGCTTCGAGTGGTTGCCAGCAATCCTTGGCATTCCTCGGTTTGCGGCTCGTAACCCCAATCCCTGCCTCTTCTGTCACATGGCCGTTCTTCCTCTGAGTGCCTGTGTGTTTACTTGGCGCCCTCCTCTTTGTATGTCCATCTCTGTGTCTCTCCTTTCCTTGTAAGGACACCAGTCACACTGTGTTAAGGGTCTACCCTACTCCAGTGTGATCTCATTCTAATTTACATCTTAATTACATCTACAAAGGCCTTATCTCCAAATAAGAAAATTCACAGGTACCAGGGGTTAAGACTTCAACGTATCTTTCCGAGTGAACACATTTCAACCCCCAGAGGAAGTGAATTGCTATGGTGAGGGGTAAAAAAGGCTAGTACCAAAAAAAAAAAAAAGAAGAAGAAGAAAAAGAAAAAAGAGAGAAGGGAGAAAAGGAGGGATGGAGGGAGGAAGGAAAAGATATTGCAACATGGAGGGGAACTTAATTTATATAATATTTTGTGGACATTTACTACTTTTTGATGATTCATGTATTTCCACCAAGTAGATCATTAAGTCGATAAAATTTCCTCTAACTTGTCAAGTCATATAGGTCTCTGTCTACTTAGTGCTAGCCTACAATCCCAGGTCAGGGTCACTGGAGGGATAAATGGCAGTAATGGGTGCTAGTTACCTTAATTCACCCCAGCTGAGGCTCAGAGACATTTAGTGGCTTAACGACATTCACACTGTTCGCATGTGGCGGAGCCAAGACTTTAATCCGAAGACATATTCTTTCCACTATGCTGCAATGCTTTTCTGTCTATTTCGATGAATGAATGAATGAGTGAATGAATGAATGAGTGAAGGAAGGAACTATCCAGTCACATATGTAGTGCCCTCCAGTGTTTCCTGGAGAGGAAAGACTGTCTCACTCACCCATATGTCCCAGAGCTTGGCAGAAATGCAATCACAAAGCTCTGACCAAGGACTCAATCTCTTCAAATGTCAAGCCACCTGATTAAAAATCAGACCCTCTGTCCTATCATCTTCTTCTCCCCAAAACAGACGCCGGGGCTCAGCCTTACCCTGTGACTCATCTAATTTGCCCCTTGTCATTCATCCACTGTGGCTGGTCCACAGTCATATTCTACTTTCAGGACCCGAGATACCTGGGCTGCCATCGAGGGAAAAGACTATTAATAAATGAGCTCATGGGTGGAATACAGTGGGCCCATGTGTCTCACAGAGCTGGCCTCAATAAAAGCTAATGTTATTAATAGCAGTAAAAGTATTGGAATTCGTGTGGCACTATTATTACCATTTATTTGGCTGATTGTATTAGTTTCCTAGGGCTGCCATAACAAAGTACCACAGACCAGGTGGCTCCACAAAAATTTATCTTCTCACGGTTCTGGAGGCTGGAAGTCTGAGATCAAGGGGCTGGTTCATTCCTTCTGGGGCCTGTGAGGGAAGAATGTATTCCAGGCCTCTCTCCTGGGCTTATAGATGGCTATCTTCTCCCTGCGCCTTCCCTCTGTTTGTGGCTGTGTCCAAATGTCTTCTTATAAGGACACAAGTCATACTGGATTAGGGCCCACCCTAGCGACCTCATTTTAATTTAATCACCTCTGTAAAGACTCTACCTCCAAATACAGTAACATTCTGAGCTCCTAGGGCTTAGAATTTCAATATATGAATGTTGGGGGCGTGGGTGAGAGAGACACAATTCATCCCATAACACTGATGTTTCTACTTGTGATATAGGGACTTAAGGCAAAATTTTTTAAATCAATTTTACAAAACAATTTCAATGACTCAACGAACTTTTACTTCATTCATTTTAAGCTCTGAGCCTCTCTGGGCTTCTCTCTTTATCCTATCGATGGTTTCCATGGAAAGGAAAGTTTCAATTATCCTTGGTCAACCACGGTCCAAAAATATCTACGTCATCCACCTCACTTCATGTCATCACATAGGCATTGTATCTCCTCACATCATCAGAAGACGAAAGGTGAGTACAGTACAATAAGATATTTTGAGAGCGATCACATTCACATAACTTGTTACAGGAGATGGCTATAATTGTCCTATTGTATTATTAATTATTGTTGTTACTCTTACTGTGCCTAACTTGCAAATTAAACTTTATCGTAGGTATGTATATAAAGGAAAAAACAGTATATACGGGGTTGGATACTCTACTGGGGGTCTTGGAGCGTAACCCCTGTGGATAAGAGGGGAGGACCACCACATGAAAACAAGGAGTCTGGGCTATGGTATTTCTTAGGGAAGTAGAAATCCCACGCTCTCAGGCTACCCGCAGTCACGGACACATTCTAAAGTCAGGAGAAGTGAGAATGTGATGGAGGAATCTTGGCTACATTAGCTGGGCTTAGGAGGAGGGGTAAAATATAGGGGAGCGAAGAGGTGGAGGCACAGCGTTCCAGCCTGGGGCTAAAACATAAAGGCTAGAAGGTAGAAAGCCCATTTTTTTTTTCCCTTCTGCTTTTGAGATTCCGGATTTGCCAAAAGAGATGCCCTAGTTTTGAGTGCACCCTTCAAACTGATTTGGAATTTGGAACCCTAAGAGACACAAGGATACCATGCCTCATGTTGAAGTACTTCTCCATCTCTCCTATGTTTCCTATGCCCGTGTGTCTGTTCTTGCCAATTATCATACTAAGCTAATGGAGGGGAGTTAACAGGAAGTGTCAGAGAGTTTTATAAAATTATCATGTCAACTCTCTTCCTGTCAGTGTGCATAAGGGAAGAAGACAAGAAAATGATATTGTCGTTTAATAGTTCACTTTAGATCTTCATCTCTTATCACTCATCATTACTCCATATTAATTACTTTGTATTGGCAATCTCTGGCTGTCAGTTACTCCATAAAGGATCTTGCTGAGATCGTGGCTGGATAGCTTTCATTAGGAAGTAATCTGAACCAAATTTAACTTGAGCAGATAAACTGGGACCACAACCACCACCCCCCTACCTCCAACCAAGATGCAGACAGCTAGGGACAGGTGAAAAAGAATGCGGGCTTTGAAACGGCATACACTTAAATCCTGGCATAGCTACTCCCCAGTCCTACTGCACTGAAGGCGCCACCTCACATCTTTTGAGTCCCAGCTTCCTAATATGCAAAACCGGGCAGCACGACCCTCTTTAGAGCATTGCTATTAAGGTTCAAAACGTGTGCTAAAATATCCGACATAGTCTTTGGTACAGAATTGGCACCAATAAATGACACCTATCAGTATTTTTAATTAGTATAAATTGAATGAGAGAAGATTCAATGTACTTACCAAGATGAGGCCATCTCTTCTTCCAAAAGACTGCCTGGTGTTCTCATTTTTCCCGTCGGGAGGAGAGAGAAGGGCCAGGTTCAGTTCAGCAGACAAGACAATCACTAGGTGCCTACTAAGATCCATGCGTGCCATCCACTCTGGGCATAGGAATTTGGGTAAGCTGAGATAGCCAACAAGTCTCTGAACACACTGTGAGCCCTCCAGCCACAGAAGCACATGCTGTTCCCTCTGCCTGGAATGAGTGGTCTTTTTTCCTTGCTTTACCCTGTTGACACACAGGAGGGCGTCATTCCCCGTGAGTTCAGCTCATATATGCCTTCCTCCTCCAGGAAGCCTTCCCTGACGCTCCAGGGCAATGCCTCCCATGCATTCTTACAGCTCTTATCACAGTTGTAATGATACATAGATGGCGTGACCAAGGGGTTGCTCTTCTCTCCCAAAGATCACAAGCTGCAGGAGAGCAGCATAACTTGTGTTTTCTCCATTGTTGAATCCTCAACGCATGGCACACTGAAAGGAGAGGGGGAGAGAAAAGTCAAACATGAAAACAAAAACAAAAAAATGCCCAACGACATAATTACATCTGAGTAGATGCAACTCAGGTGCCACTGCGACATCACCTTATCCTCTTCCTCCGAGCCGTCAGCTCAGGAAAAAGCAGTTAATTTCCACATTCTCGTCAATTGTCCTTTCTTTGGGGATCCGCCAGCGGCCCCAGAGTCCTGTGGAATTCCCCAGCTTTCCCTCACCACGCTACCGGTTCCCTGGCTACTAGGAGGGGCGCCTCATGACATCCGGCCCTTTATTTTTCTTTTTCATTGTCATAATTATCAGAGACCAACACTGTACCTGGTACACAGGAGCGAGGAAAAAAATATATACTGAATAAATGAATTAGTGGATTACCTGAACTTAGCCACTGGGTCAATGGCAAATCCCACTATTCCAACCAAACAGGCATAAAGAGACACTGTGCCCAGGCCTGGATTTGGTCTTTAGGGATTTGGGAAACTTCTTCCCTGCCATGGATGAAGATTTGCCTTCCCTACTGAATTCCCTCCACCATGAAACCCATTCTCTCCCAGGCATACAAGGGCACGAAGGGGCTTCAGAATTCACCTTCACATTGCAGTTGGGACAAGTGAGGCCTGGCTCAGAGCCACATGGATAATGTACCCAATACACGAGTACAGACTTTGGCTGTACCGCTGAGGCTCTGGGTGACCTTGAGCAAATCACTTCACCTCACCTCTCTGAGCCTCGGCTTCCTAATCTATAAAATGGGGAAGACAGCACCCACCTGAAAGAACGGAAGTGAGACTGAAATGGAATCCGGCCTGTGAAAATACCTGAAACCTCTAAAGTCTGGACATTTGTCGGTTCACAAACCCGCCCCAGTACACGGGGGGCCAGGAGAGACTGAAGCCCGCCGCTCCCGGCTGGCAGGCGGCAGATTTAACGGGCGGTGAACTGACTTACCAGGCTTGTCTCCCGGCTCGCCCACCAGAGTCCTAGAAGTTTCCACAGAGGTCTTAAGGCTGGGTTCAGTCATGAACACCGCTGTCTAGGTGTCAACACCACAGTGCCCTCTCACGGCCGCGTCCTTGAAGATGGCTCCAGCGGTGAGGGTGGTGGGCGGGGCTTACCTCCCACGGGGGCGGGGCTTACATCCCACACGGGGCGGGGCGGGGCGGGGCTCCGATTTCCCGGATCCTGCGCGCAGATCACCCTGAGGTCACATCCACTCAGGGACCTCATCCAACAACATTTTTTTTCATTATTGTTGCACCAGCGCCAAGGAGTCATGAAGGTATTTTCAACCGTCTTTGCGAGGTTCTCAGCTCCGGCTTTGCCACATTGACCACAAATAGCAACAGTATTAATAGCGACCATGTATTGATCTCCTGAAATGTTCCAGGCACAGTGCCTTGTGCGTTCAATACATTGTCTCATTTCTCCTCACACCAACCCTATTAACTGTGTTCAATTATTTATCCCCTTTTTACCGAGGAGAAAATCAAACCCCGGAGAGTTAAAGTGACTCTCCCAAGGCCACACAGATAAGTGGAGGGGCCAGAGGGGACTGCTGATCTCACTATAGCCAGAGTGGGTGCTCTTAACCACTGCCCAGAATAAAAAGATAAACAGCCCTCCCGCCAAAAACATGGGCCAAAGATTTTTTTTAAACACTTCATATAGTCAAATGGCCAATAAGCATAGGAAAAGTGCTCAACATCAAAAGTCGTCAGAGAAATACACACTGAAATTAAAATGCCACTTCATACCCACCAGAATGTCTAAATTTAAAAAAATAAAATAAAAAATAAAAAAGCCGGCAACACCAAATCTTAGCGAAACTGTGGTGAACTAAAATTCTTATGTTATTTGGAAAATACAGTGTTTACATCAGGGGTCTACAACCCCTGGGCGCTCTGTGACCTGTTAGGAACCGGGCGCCACAGCAGGAGGTGAGCCGCTGGCCAGCAAAGAAACTTTATCTGCGTTTGCAGCTGCTCCCCAGTGCTAGCATCCTGCCTCAGCCCCACCTCAGATCATCAGGCTTTAGATTATCACAAGAGCACCAGTCTCCGGTGCCAAAAAGGTTGGGGACCACTGGTTTATACAACCCCTTTGGGGAAAAAGTCTAGATAGTTCTTATAAAACTAAACATATACTTACCCTATGACCCAACAATTCCATCCCAAAATATTTACCCATGATAAAGAAAACACATAATCACAAAAGGAATTGTGCAGAAATTTTTCATAGCAGTTTTATTCATAATAGGTGATAACTAGAACATGCCAAGGGCCTCTCAGTAGGAGACTGTATAAGCAAACTGTGGTACATCTCTACAATGGAATACTACTCAGCAAGAAAAAAAGGAATGACCTGCTGATACATGCAGCAACATGGATGAGTCTTTAAAACATTACACTGAGAGAAATATACATAGACAAAACAGTATACGCTGCGTGATTCCATTCATGTGAAATATTAGAACAGAAAGAACTATCCTATGATGGAAAAAATTAGAACAGTATTTGCCTCTGGGCAGTAGGGGATGGGACTTACTGGGAAGGGGCTTGTGGGAACTCTCTGGGGTGATGACAACATTCTATATTATGATAAGTTTGGGGCTACACATAGGTGTACGCATTACCAAAACTGATGAATGTACATTTAAGATTTGTGCATTTCAGTGTGTGCTTCTGAAGAAAAATCTGTAAACAAAAAAATTGGGAGAAAAATAACATAATCAATACAGCTAATGACTGATTACTCAGAGAAAGGCTAATATATTTACAGCTCTTTTCATGGTGTGATAATAGACATCAAAAAGACTATCCCAAAATATCTCTCTCTGCAGACCTAACAGAATGAGTACAATTCCAGGAATGAAGATTCATCAATTCGCAAGTCACAAATACAGGAACAAAACTTCCCGTAGACAGAGGTCTCCCTCCTGACCATCACATTATAATGCCACAGGGGACTACACATCACTCCCCAGTCACCTTCTTTCTTTTCCCGAGCTCTGAGTAGGGCTCATGAGAACCTCCCTGGTACAGGCAGCCACCTTGCCCCAGGGATGACCAGCCCATCCCCCCAGCACCTGCTAATTATAAGAAACAACATATGGCAGGCAGCCGGCCTGCGGACCCGCCGGCTCTCCTGACTGCAGCCCTACTGTGGAGGCAGGTTGCGTGCTGAGATGCTGGGATCGAAGAGGTGTCATTAGAAAATGATTCATATCCCTCAGCCTTAATGAGCACTCACACCAAGGGCTTCCAATTACCCAATCGATAGCTGGAGTGCTGCTCCCAGCCAGAGGCCTCTTGCTTTTCTTTGTCTTCCTTAACAATATGTGCAAGAGGGCTGGTTGCATTCCTCTCTCCTCCCCTAGCCTCCCCAAGCCCAGGGAGGAAATCAAACCAGGAAACCATCTCAGGAAGTTTCCTGGTTCTGACAGATGAATCTTACATGGTGGAGATTGAAGACAGAAAACTCCAGATGAAGTCCCTGCCTAGAGAGGTGCTCGCTCCGTGAGATGACATGTGACCTGGCACAGAAGGTAAGGAAGGGACCGGTCATTCAAAGACTGGGAGAAAGAATCATGTAAAAGCATGTAGAGGCCTTGATGCTGGAAATGGCCTGGCACGTCTGAGGACTTGGGCGTGGATGGTGTGAGCGGACAGTCATTAGAGCGAGAGGACATGATACTGGAGAGACTCAGAGCTAAGAGGAAACTGAGGGAAGACACGAAGGCTTTGGGCTCAGAGTCTGAGCATGGATCCCTGTTCCCCCACTTTATAGGGCAAAAATTACTAGGTGTCCACCAAAACCGTCATCCCCACTTGCAATAGCGGTAGATTTGTAGCAAAGATGCAGCTTCCCAGCTTGGGACTCACACACTACATCTCCTAGCCCTTCCTGAAAATAGGTGGAACATCTTGCCAAACTAATATAACTGTACATGTGTAACTTCCAAGCCTGGCCGATAAACCTTGCATATGCGATCTTCCTGTATTTATGATTTACTACTAATGGGAATGGTACTATGGCACAACCACTAACTGTAAAGAATTTGAGACCATGAATGACCACATGAATCAAGCCACCTATCTGCCTGGAATAGTCACGCTGGACTCTATCGGCAGAGAGAATTAAACTTCTTTGTTTTTTTCGGCCTCAGAATCGGGGGATTTCTCTGTGATACCAGCTTAACCTGTTCTAAGTAAAATTGCTTGGAAAATATTTTAACCTCCATATATTTCAGTTTCTTCATCTGTAAGGAAGAATTTCTTCCTCCTACCATGGTTCTTATGAGAAATAAGTGAGCTGACGTCAACGAGAGGCCCGGCACTCCTTGAGAAGAGGCTCGATGAGTGTGTCTTCCTGCCCACCACTCTGGCTCAAGCAATGTCCCCGAAAGACTCCAGTCTCTGATTATACCCTCCTCCCACCTCCCTGCCCCAAGAGCTGTTCCACAGCTGCTTTTTTTCCTTGCTGATTACAATGGAGACGGGGCTTTTTCATCTCTCACGCAGAATTCTGCATCTCCATTGTCCATAGTGGCAGCCAGACAACTGATCTCTTTGTTCTAGCATGACTATCCCCCAAGGCTCAGAACTCTTTGTTGATTTCTCTTTATTGCTGCTTTCCGGAAGCCAAGTGGAGCCCACACCACTTTACAGGACTTCTTTACAGGTCACTGTGTGAGTTCACCGACAGTTCAGCTTAGTACAGTAAAAATTAAAATGTGCGGAGTAGATAGAATCCTTGACTGCTAGTCTTGAAAGGTCCCTATTAGAACATCTCTTCTAGCCCCTTCATAATACAGATGAGGAAACTGAGGTCCAGAGATGAGGAAACTTGGCAAAGTCACATAGTAAGGAAAGCAAGCTATGAGCAGAGGCCCTCAAATCACATATAACCAGCTCTTATTTTTAAGGCTTCAACAAATACTGACCTGACCCATGGACATTTTCCTTATAAGACAAGTAAGAGCTGGGCTGATGAAAACCAGCTCCTTTGATTTAAAGGGGGGAATAAGCCTTAGTTATTTTGTAAGGGACATTATTTCCAGTATATCTAAGATTCAAGCTCAATAATTGCTAGAAATGAACCCTTGAGGTCCAAACCATTTGTTCATTTAATAGGTATTTTTGAGTGCCTCCTATGTGCCGGGCACAGCGCCCAGTACTAGAGATTCATTGGAGAGCAAAACCAGAGATGGCCTCAGCCTCACAGAGTTCATGGTTACTGGGAGGAATGAGAACTTACAAAACGAGGAATTGGCCTGGTGGTGGAGGCAGGGAAGCCTTCCCTAAGGAAGGGATCCTTTGAGCCGGGAGAGCACTGCATGATCTTTTTATCCCCACATTGACTCATTTAGCCAGTCATTCAACAAATGCTGCATATAAGGTCCCATGCAAGGTGCTAGAGATACTGCTTGGAAAAAAAGGAGAGCACTGCATGATCTTTTTATCCCCACATTGATAAAAAGCCAGTCATTCAACAAATGCTGCATACAAGGTCCCATGCAAGGCGCTAGAGATACTGCTTGGAAAAAAACAAAAACAAAACCAAACTCCCACCACGATGGTTTTATATGTTCAGCATATTTGACTCCTAATTTCTAGCTCCCCCAATTGCTATGGCTGGGCTCCCATGTATATTCTTCTATCATCTCATTCTTCTAGGGTTGATTGACATTAAATCATATTCCTAACCATAATCAGCTGTCCCTGGATCAGATGTGTGTGCTACACCAAGCCAGTTCTCAGGGCAAATCTCCTGAGAGAAGCAACTTTCACACTAAAGTGTGAATGACTGATACCCAGACCACACGAGGAATGGCTAGAGAAACTGTGAATTCTTCTCCTGGAGAAGAGAAAATTCGTGTATGATCAATGACTTCAAATATGTGAATGACTGAGAAAAGAGAGCTCAGACTTCTTATGCGGTAAGAGTTATAGAACATCAGTTTCAACACCACAGTACTCAGAGCTGTCTAACAATGAAAGGGTCTTCTTCATGAGGTAGTGAGCTCATCATCATTGATGATATTTAAGCAAAGACTAGCTGGTCACTTATTGAGACTTTCTGAGTGGATCTTTTAGACCCTTAGAACCTATTTTTTAAGATCACATTCTTAGCATTAAGTTCAGAACAAGATTCTTTTTTTTTTTTTTTTAGGCAAGGCAACCCTTGGTTGACCTCATAGATTGCAAGGAACTTGTCAGCTTACAATCCCTTATTTTTTATTTTTTACGCTTACAGCACCTGGTCTTCCTAGGTGGTCTCCCATCCAAGTACTAACCAGGCCCGACCCTGCTTAGCTTCCAAGATCAGACAGGATCAGTCTTGTTCAGGGTGGCATGGTCGTAGACTCGGAACGAGATTCTTAATATTCCTTCCACAGCCTTTCCCATATCAGTTAACAGAACTCAATCCTTCCAGTTGCTCAGGACAAAAACTTTGGAATCCTCATTAACGTATTTAAGTCTTTCTACCCCATATTCAATGTGCCAGGAAATCCTATGGGTTCTACCTTCATGTACATTTGGAATCTTACTATGTCTTGCCATCCCCATGGCTATCACCCTGACGGAAGCCACCGATACCCACTGTATTAGGCTAGGTTCTCCAGAGAAATATATATATATATATTCTTTAGAGCAAGTCTCACCATATAGATGATAATTATATATCATATATAAAGATCAAAGAGAGAGAGAGGGAGAGAAATATTTTACCATAAGGAATTGGCTCACACAATTCTAGAGGCTAAAAAGTCAAAGATCTGCAATTAGCAAGCTGGAGAATGAGGAAAGCTGATGGTATAGTTCAAGTCCAAGTTTAAGTCCAAAGGCAGAAGAAGACTGATATCTCATCCTTGGTCAAGATAGTCAGAGCGAAAAAGTTCTTTCTTACTCAGCCTTTTATTCTATTCAGGCCTTGAATGAATAGGGTAAGGCCCACCCACATTGTGGAAGGTAACCTGTTTGATTCAATCTACTGATTCGAATGTTAGTCTCATACAGACACACCCAGAATAATGTTTAGTGAAAAGTCTGGACACTTTGTGACCCACTCAAGTTGACACATAACTTACCCATCACATCCATCCACTTCTATTTAGTACAACATTGTGTGTGAGGCCCCAAAGATAGGACCCAGTTCTCAAAGAGCTTACAGTTTAGTCGAAGAAAAAGATATGGATTAAATTATCATACAAATGTAATTTTATAATTATAAGTAGTGCAAACAAGAGGACTCTGGTACTATGAGAGGATAATTTCATTAACTCGGTAGCATCAATTGTGTTTTAACTATACCCAATAATCTCTCATACAGTTAGAGAACTGTAAAATTTTTCACAGGGTTTCAGAGCTCATATAAGTCTCCCAGAAACCCGATGATGTGGAAGAGACAGGATACTGATCTCCATTTTACAGACGAGTAAATGAGGACTTAAAGAGTAAACTGAGTCACCCAAAGTCACACAACCAGGAAAGGCATGGAACTGATAGTCAGGCAAATAACCAGGACTCTTGCACTGCCTCTTATGCAGGCTTGTAAACGCAGGCTTTAATTCAAAGGTGTTCCAGGCACGCTAGAGAATTGGGCGATGACTGTGGGAGAAGAGGACTAAGAATTACCATTAAACATAGTATAGCCCGTGTCCCAGAAACTTAGACAAGCACAGTGGAGCCCCAATTGTGTACTGTATATTTTCCTTTCCCAGCAGATATTAACAAGGAAGAGCTACTTGATACTTTAAAAGAGTAAACAGGGAAAAAAATATGCATCGACATTTACAATCGTAAAGCATTATATCTCTGCTACACCGTAAACCAGAGATTATGTTTCAATGATTCTAAAATGCATTATAATATAACCAGGCTTCTCTCGGGGTGTGAGAAAGAAGTAGGATAGTTTCCATGTCTTTTTCAAGACTTTTGGAAGAGTTGCTTCCGCCTGGATCAGAGATACAAATTCCTGATGCTCCAGGTGTTCAGACTATCTGCTTAAGTCAGGTTCTTATAATAGAAGCCTGAGCCACTGCCTCCAAGATAAAAGGTGAACATCGAAAGGCCTTGATCCCAAGTATGTGACCTCTTCAACACCATGGAGATCTCCGCTGCTGCAATCATTTCTTTGGCATTTTATCCGATAAATGATCGTATGATCAAGTCCAATCCCTTCTTCTTAGCTGCCACTCATGGCATGCAAGATACTTACTCTTGCTTCCTTTCTTTTTTTCCCTTGCCTCATTCTAGAAAAGATTTAAGATGAATATGCCTAACTCATAAAAAAAAAATAAGCTATGGACTCTAACGGGTTATAAATTCATAAAATGTGAGAGAGAAGAGACATTTTAAATAAAGTTTGGTGAGGTTAATCACATCACCAAAAGCTATAAAAATATGTTGTTCAGTAAGTATTGACAGAATGCCCACTAGATCCACAGCATGGTGTTGCTTGATAGATTTTGTTTTCATCCAATATATACTTAATTAAGCATCTACTATATGGATCAGTATTAAAGTAATATTTGTTACTGCTTCATGTTCTTCACCTACCTTTGCTGTGGTCCTAGGATCCTGGAAATTAGGATGGAGATGACTTGGCAGTGAAGTGTAGGTCATTATTGACCAGCTCATTAATTCACTGAAGGCAGATAACCTTCTAAGCCACACTTGACACAGGGAGGTTTTCACAAAGATTTTGTCAATTCCAAAATCACAGCAATATCTTACACTAACTCAACAACCGTTCCCATCTTCCTTGGTAACCACCTACATTCATATAGAATTGCAAGGTGGGGAGAAAGAAAGAACCTTAACAGTTTAAAAAAAAAAAAAAAAAGACAGCCAATTTTTCTTCCTACTTCCTTGCGAGGCCCTACTTTGTTCTTTAAACACCTAAATAAGCCCAAACCATTCTGGATTCTACATCTTCTATATCAAATCAGAAAACACCAACATTCTTCACGCTGTCCACCTACAGTCTTGCTATAATATAGCAATGACCCGGTCTAATGTCTTGAGGCCTATTCATTAACAGGAAGGCCCTAACTCAATTAAGCAGCCAGGAAACAAAGGAAAGTCATTATGTAGATGTCTAGCCATTAAAAGCCAAGAGACCCTAGGATAATAGGAGCCTTCTCTTTAGCAGCAAATGGGGAACAGAACTGGGTTTGAACAATTCGTACTCTTTCTAATTTAACATGAGAATATTGCACTATTTATAAGATTTTCTGCATCCTTGTTTTCTCCATTACAATGGACACACAGAAAATGTAATTAACCCTGCAAACAGGCAAAGGGCAAAGAGCAAATTCTAACTCAAGCCTAAATGTCTTTTTCTGCTATGATAGCTCTCTCTCTTAACTTAAGTCTCCATCTAAGGCATTGGAATACAAAGTGCAGGGTGGTTAAGTGACCCCAGTGTTCTGTGGAGCCTACAACACAAATCCAGCCATATGATGGCGAGTGTCTTTTCCACTACACAACACCAGAACATTCTTAATTGTTTGAATGGTTGGGCGCCCAGCCTAACCCATGGTCCTTACGGCTGTTTTAGATTCATTTCTGGATTCTTGGTCTTGAGTATCTTACTCTACTGGCTCGGCCTATTCCTCTGATTAATGAGTCTCCAGTGGTCTTGGGAAATAAATTTTCACCTCCAGCTTGACCCTATAGGGTCTCATTGGCTGGGTCAGGCTCCCTCTCCTCTTCTATAAAGCAGAAAATTTGGGCATGGGTCAGCTTTTCTTCACCTTGGAGTAAATTCTGCATTTGGCAATTCGCAGTCGACAAATGAGCTTCTGAGCTTAGGGAAAAAAATAAATAAGTACAAGTCTCACCATTAAACCGGACAGTATGAGTCGTAATTAAAAACCCCCATTATGCCATTTCAACAGGAACACTTCGCTGTCGTTAAGCTAAAACAGAATGCCTTGAGGGAGAAATTATTTCTCGTTTGATTTCTGTCAGAATGGCTTTGACTTTGCAGATACATCTGCAGCCACCCTCAAACAAAGGCTTCAAACAGATGAAACCTGATTAAAGATTCATTTCAAATTAACTTTCTCTGCTTATTTCTCTTTTGTAATCTTTATTATTACTTGAAGGAGAAAAAAAAAACACACACACACACACAGAAAGAAAGCGACCTCCCTGGATCCACATATAAATCTTCATAGTAGCCACTCAACGATATTATTAATTCCCCCTGAAGAGTCCAGCAAAGTACCAGACGCTTATGCAATGGCAATTTGTTGAGAAATCAAGCCAATCTATTTTTTGACGTTGTTTTATTCAAGTGAGAGAAGAGGAAGCACTGGCGAGACAGACGGAGATGAGAAAGGATGCAACATCCACAAGGGCTGATGTTCTGATAGAAAAGTCGTAATAGAAAAAAGGTAGGAAAGGAGATTAATCTCTGAGCACCCGTGTGATGTTCTGAGCTTTGGAACTGGGTTCTTAGTTGGTCAGGGAAGCTAGACTTCAAATTGCTTTCTGGTGGGTGGAGGTCCTACCCGTTTGTAACTCCACAGAGGCGGAGGAGAAATTTGGGAAGAGGGCCCTGAGCAATATAGGGATTCAGCATATTTCAGACGTAAGTGATGGGTGAGGGTTTCCTACCAGAGGTCGTATTAGAAAGGAGCATCGAGAGACTCCTGGGAGAATCACGAAAAGAGAAGACAGAGGCCAGGGTTTCCTACCAGAGGTCGTATTAGAAAGGAGCAACGAGAAGAGAAGACAGAGGCTAGCATTGCAAGTTAGATTCAACAGCAAGGAATGAGCATCAAAAGAAAGGAGAACCCCAGCCGCAGTGGGGAACAAGATGTGCCCTTTCTGTGCACTTCAGGAAAGTGACTTGAAATGTGGACATCACCAAATGCTGTAACACACTGAGTCTCAAGGAACTTAACAGTGTGACATCCAAATCCAGCGTAACACAAAAGAAGTATCCGTCATATTTCATATGAGAAACGACCTAAGTCTCCAGGGATTAGGCACAGTGCTAACATCTACAATCCACCAACATTGGATGTGTCTAGGTTCTAGTGTCACGGCACCTGAGCACCAGTGATGAGAACGCAGCTCCAGCCTCCGTGTGACAGACACCTCAGTGAACTCTTCGGCCCAGAACAATGGATTCCTGGACTAGCGAAGCATGGAAGAGAGTGGAAAGCTTTATTGCCAACCTCTGTCATATTTAGGGCCCAAGCAACCAAACTGTGGGGCCACCTAACTGA
Organism: Pteropus alecto; assembly: GCF_000325575.1. Taxonomy (NCBI): domain Eukaryota; kingdom Metazoa; phylum Chordata; class Mammalia; order Chiroptera; family Pteropodidae; genus Pteropus; species Pteropus alecto. Next base: position 484,830 of record NW_006436812.1, on the reverse strand, counting down.
GCATAACACGGGAACATCCTCCCGCTCGCTTTCCAGGAATTATGACTTGGATCCTGAGCATCAGAATTTAGAAGTGTAATTTCCGGTTTCAGTGGCCTTGAGGAGTGACAGAGTTCCAACTCTTCGGAAGCCTAGGTGGTACAAAGCGAGAGCAGAGAACGTGGGCCACTGGAAGCAGCATTTTATTACACTCTGACTAGGTTGGCATAGAAAAAAATCAAGTCTGATTGTTAGACGAACCTGGATACCATAAGGATTCATGAAATTATTTGGAGAGGGTAGGTCTTTCCATAGTCAAGAACTCAGATTTTAATTTTAATGTGACTTCACTTGGTACCCACAGATGGATGAAGCCCAAAACATATGCATCTTATCCCATGTAATACTTAGAAAAACCCTCATACAAAGGTATTACTGATTTTTTAATCTAAATTCGAATTTAACTTTTAATTTAAATTTTTAATTTAAAATAGGGGAACAGATTTTAGGCACAATTTCAGCTAGATTACATGACCTGTCATACAGCTAGAAAGGGAAACGAGATTCACAGTCCACAGTTTATGCTCTTTCTCTACTTCCATATTTCCATCCTGTCTTTCAAAGTATAAAAGAAAGGTGATGCTATTAGAACAGCATTCAAAAAGGAGAGTCACAGATGGCAGATACAGCTGGGGAAAGGGCAGGGGGTACCCAGGCTGCCTGAGAGTTTGAGCAGCCTTAAATGAAGAGATGAAAACTTGTTCTGGAGGACAGTTGATATCATAGATGATAGAGACTAGAATTTATAGATGATGGAGACTATGATATCATCATCTATGATATTATAGATGATGGAGACTAGAAAACTTGTTCTGGAGGACAGTTGATATCATAGATGATGGAGACTAGAATTTATGTTGAGCTAAAGAGCTGTCTGTGATGAGGACATCACATCAGAGAGATGAAGTAACTTTCCCAAAGTCACGCAGCTCTCATGTGGTAAGATGAAGATACAAATCTAGACCACACGTATCTCCAAAGCCCATGTTCTTGAGTATCATGGTACATTGTCTCTCCCTTGGCTGCCTGAGGGTTTTTGAACTAAGATGGAAGGTGGCAATGGAAATAGAGTCTAACGTGGTAAGTAAACTGGACCTCACAAAGAAGACATCATTAAATATCATAGAAGGCTTCACTGGAGCACTCAGAGAAGAAACGACAATGGACCGAGAAGGAATAGAGGTGAGAAATGGAAAACAATAAGAATAGACAACATTTTCAAAGTATAAAGTTATGGGATGAGAAATGGAAAGGTGAACAGATGAACGCTGAAGTGGGGAGAAGCTAACGGAAGGGTACATTAACAAGGCAGAAACAAAAGAAAGAGACAAAATCTAGGGGAAGATGGTATGTCTTACAGGAAAGAGAGCACATATATTCATCCTGGAAGAGATGAGAGGATTATGGATGCAGATGTAAATACATTTGAAGAAAGCTGAGGGAGGAAGGATGCGTGACCTCTTTTTTTTTTCCCCCCCCCAATGAATTTTAAGAGTCAGAATGAGCTAAATTTAGCTCCAGGAAAAGTAGAAAAAAAAAAAAGAAGAAAAAAATGACCTCAGTATTTCAGTAGCTTAATACAACAAAACTTCTCTCTCACTCACGATGAATGTGGCGATTGGGTTAGCAGGATGTTCCCATGCAGTCACTTGAGGACCCAGGCCGATGGGCCCACACCCAAGCAATTGCCACTGCAGTGAGAAGGACATACGGTAAACTCCACATCTGTTCTTAGAGCTGCTACTCACATTTCATTGGCCAAAGCAAACCACATGAGCAAGTGAGTGGAGACATACACCCCTAGCATTTGAGTCCATTAAGTGGAAAGCTAGAAATATTTGGTCAACGGCATAAATGGTTATTATAATGATGTGTGATTTCTACATAGTCAGGGCAGTTCAATGGGATTTGGAAGTCTTTAAGGGAATTAGAAGAGAGATGATTTAAAACAAATGAAAGGATCGATAGGTTACCTTGATAGCCCAGCTGAGTTTGACATCCACAATTTGCAGTGCTGCCAATCTCACTAGTTGCATGACCTTTAGCAAAACCCATCTTGTCTCTGAAGCTGTCTTCTGATCTGTAACACAGGAGGGTTGGATCAAATGGCTTATAAGTTTCTTTACCAAATTCCAAGATTCATCATTTGGACAGTGAATCTGATGCTGTCGAAATCCCACACAGCTTAACTGCCCCACCCAATGCCCACGACAGGTCTTGTAGGGGAGGAGAGTGTCCAAGATGCCTTTGGTGGTACCCACAGGCCATATCAGCATTTACGTTACGGGGTCCGGCTGTATTTAACGAGTAAAGGAGAACCATTGCTTTCCCACTGTAATAGATGCACCGTGAGTCCAGAGGTCAACGAATTTGATTCTCTTTTTTTTGTTCCCACCACTAGTCCAATTCTCTGCCTCTAATTTACTGCTAGTGAACGGAGTCATGCCGTGGGGGTAGGTGGAGGGGGTGGGGAGTGTGGGAAGCAGAGGGAGGAAGGAGGGTAGGAAGATGGGGAGGAAGCATTAATAGAATAGAGGCGGGCAATGATGAATTAAGGGAGCGGCCATTAATTTTTCATTTTGACAGATTATCATCCGTCAGAAGGCAGAGGAGATGGCTCTTGTGCCCAGAGAGGAGACACTTGCTCTTTGCAATACATTCTTTTGCTTCTGTTGTTGTTGTTGTTGTTGTTGTTGTTGTTGTTTTATGGAATTAGGTAGTAGGCACCAAAGAATGAAAAATTTATGACAATTTATAATTTACATGCTAGAAGATAAACAATAAACTAAAACCCTGTCATTAAATTGGCCCTTCATTTTTCTTAATCCCCTGGGTGATAAATCTGATTTTGCAACAGCATTTAGTATAAATTGATTTTTCTTTAAGTAGGGAAACTATTTTAAATATTTTGGATATAAATAGATTGTCCTGGGCATTGCATCGCCCAGGACCTCAAGATGCGATGGTCCTATTAACACAGCTTTCCATTAAGACTGGCATTAATTAAAGGAGGATGCCGACCAGGCATTTTGCAAACCAACACTGATGCTGTAAAGCTTTTAAGTTTAATAAATGGAAACTTGAAATGCCGATGTGGCAGTGTGACTAGCTTCCATAATCAGAAAACTGGAGAGGTTGACTTTCTTGGGTAGGATGAAAATGCCTTCCCTGGATGCCGATCAAGGACATGATGGCAAAAGACAATCCATTTTATCCCTCCATTTCCTCATCTTTAAAGTGAGGATGAGAGTCGTTTAAAGGCGTCAACCAGATAACACACGTAAAATCAATATTGACACAGAAGACTGTCATTAAGGGGTAGTTAGCATCATTAAAGTACTGGCATGCAATAGATTATGTTAATAGTCAACAGTTATTGGGCACCTACTGTGTTCCTGCCCCTGTTTTAAGCCCTTCATACATATCGACTCCTTTAATCCTCACATGCACTGTGGAAAGTGGGTATCACCATTTTCTCCATGTTGCTGTGGAGGAAACCAAAGTACAGAGAGAATAAGTAATTTACCAGAGCAAGCTGGCAGCTCCTAAGTCGTAGAGTGGTGGAGCTGAGATTATTCAGGGACTGAACTATTATGGTTATGCCTACCTGGGCCAGGCACATTCCAGGAGTGGGGACACAGCAATGGAGAAAACAGAAAAGAAAAAAAGAATCCCCATATTCACAGAGCTTATGTTCTAGAGGAAAAGATGAAAACTATAAACAAAATAAGGAATACGATATGCAACCTATAGGAAGATGATAAGTGTTTAGGAGAAAAATAAAGCAGAGAAGGCTGATAGAGAACGGGAGGTGGGAAGGCAGGAGGTGGGATACTGCAGTTTTAGTCTTTGTCACTTTTAGTAGATTAATACACAGGGCATCTGTTTCCAGAACTGGAACTGGTAATCGGTCCGCTACATTGTTTAGGGGGCAGACAGATCTATGCTTTGAATCTCATCTCTACATTGTATTCTCCTTGAAACTTGAGGCGATTTGCTTAATCTCCCCCCTCAAGCCTCGACTTCTCGGTCTGCCAAATGAAAATATCATCTGCAACAGGATTGTTGAGAGGATGCAGAATCCTCAGACAGACACAAAGGCGAGGCCACATGATCTTTTAACATCTCCCATTTCCTTATCTATATGACGGAGATAAGAGTAGCACCTACTACTTAGGTTTAATATGGAGAGTAAATGAGATAATCTATAGTAAGCAAATAAAAAAGGATTTATAGGTGGCCCTAAGAGCTTACGTGAATTTGGCATCTAATAATTTTTGTGGCCAAATATCATGCAGTGTATAATTTTGAGAAAGACTGTTTTCTCATCTATCAAATAGCAGAGCTGGATCAGATGGCCATGAGATGAAATAAGTAAACACAACGCAGCAGCATAAGCAAAGCATCGAACATTCTATCTGGCACATGGTAATAAGTAATAGTAACAACAGTTACAGAGAGCTTTGTAGGCACAGGGAGCTGTGCTAACCACTTTTCAAACACTGCCTTCCCTAGACCTCGTCATAACCCTAAGAGGGAGACGATATTATTATTCCCACTTTACAGATCTGCAAACAGGATTGGCAAGTTTAAGATACTTGCCCCACATTCATTCAACTGCCAAGAGGCAAAATTGGGTCTGGGGACTCAGTCTTCTACTCTAGAATGATTTTCTTGCCTGAGAAGTTTGGAGTCATGAAGATAGTGTTCAGGACACAGTAGACGCTCATTAGATCTTTGTTAAATAAGCCATCCTTTCTTTCTTCTGGGTCGGATGCAGTGTCTCAACAACCACCACCCCCCCCACCAACTCTTAGAAGCTCTAACATTATATCATGTTGCCTGACATAAAATATTCTAGTGGAATTTATGTGGTCACTGATGCACTAATTTTGTTAATGCCTGAATATAATCTCCTCTCTTTCTCAATTATTCATAACAAAGGCATCATAATGATTCACCATAAGGGTTGGTGAATAGAGATGACAGGATTCAGTGCCACCCTTGTCTCCCGGTTACAGGGAGAAGGCAGAGGGTGGCAGCTTCTAGAAGCCTCTGGAGAATTACTGAAGATTGGGGCCAGATGGTACTTGCTATAATTTTTTAGAACTCAGCCATAGCTCACGCACATGCCACAATTTGCTGATTTTTAACCTGATGGAATTGATAGAAAGCGAGTATTACAGTGAAACAGATCTGCGGAAATCACCTGATCCATCTATTATTGTATAGATGGAACACTGAAGCTCAAGGACACAAAGTGACTTAGCCCACGTGGCCTTTCCCACTGTAATAGCCCTCGATCCACAGGTCAGAGAATCAAAGTGGGGATTCTGCCAGCTGCTAAGTATGTCCATCCTAATTATGACCTATCTATGCATTCTGGAAGTGGGAGAGTAACCACAGAGTGGGTTTGGGGACCCAGTGGACCCAATGTGAGACAGACTTCCATAGATCACCTGACCCTCTATAATACCTACTCTGACTGCAGGGCCACAGAGATGCTTTGGTTCTCCTAGAATCAATGCCATTTCTGAGCCAGTGTCCAGTAGTCTCCAAAAGGTCTGATTGTTTCCTTTTCCCCAATGCATAGTGATCCTAGACAAGGCTATAGGTCCCTTGCAGGAAGGCTGGCAGATAAATTTACATTATAAATTTTCAAGGGGATCCAGCCTCCTTCTCATTGGAGGGGCCCAAGGTCTGCAAATCATCTTGAGGCTGCGGATTGATTGAGAGACTGTGACTCTTTGTATTATGATTTGAGTTAGACTTTTGTTTACTTGACCAAGAACTTTTCTGCTAATACAGATCAAGTAAGAATTTAGTAGACTTCCTGTCTACCTTACTTCTAAGATACCATGATTAACTAGCCAACGCCATAGGTCTGTATGGGTTGGATTATTCTGATTGCTGCTTTGACTCTGCTGTCCATTATGATAACTGTGTCCACCTTGCCCTTGGTGGTTGAGTGCCTGCACTTGGCCCCTATCACCCCAAGATCCAATTACTCCCATTGCATTTAGGTTTCCTGGTTGAGTGGCTGTGGTTCCCTCTGTAAGGTCTGGCCTACAAAGAACAAGGACAAAGCTCTTCAAGGAGGCCAGGTTCCCCTTACAAATTTATTTCTCAAAATATTAGTAAAAGCTACGTCTTCTGGGTCCTCCCAGTGTGGTTGAGTAGGTCTTAAATGGCAAATCTACGCTAAAATTCTCATCTCTCTAAGCCTCCGAATCCAAAGAGATTCACTTCCAGTTCATTCCTAGTGAGCCGTCTTTTGATCCATGTTTCAGCCAACCAAACAACCAACCAACCAACCAACCAACCAAACTGTTAAGAGTCCTAACTTCTGAGCCACAGCGTTAACTGCAGAATCTCTGCTTCGTGGACCGATATCGATCAACTCGGCCTGATCCAACTTTATCTTCCTTCCACCGTCATCCCATCCCATATCTGTTCCCCAGCATAGTCCCCAGATTTCTGCTTGCATAAATGAGAAAACTCAAGTAGCTCTTTTGGTGTATAACACACCTCTTCACAGGTCACACTTTGAACCTCACCTCTGCGCGGCTATTGGGCTGAGTCTAGCTATAAATCTAGAAGCAAAGAGGTGTGGTGGGGATGGAGTCCTGAGGAGAATCAGTATTATCTTGCAAGGCACCTGCCTCAGGGGTCCCATTACCATTTCCTCAGACAGTACAAAGTTAATCCCCTCAGAAGAGGTGAGAAGTCTGACACCATTGCAGGGAGACAGGCAGCTGCCACTGTGCTAGCAGAGACCTCTTCCACTGGCAAAGAAGACTCATCAGAATTTAGAGGCTCAATGTCCCCAGCTTCATGAGGGTCTTCCCACATGTCCCCATTCCAACATATAGGATCCCATTCTTTCCCAGTGAGGTCCTGCATGTTATTTTCAGTAAATTCAGCCCTACGGCTAACGAAGAGAAGGCTTTTCCTCGGGGCACCTAGAAGCTCCTGGGCCATTTATATGGAATTGCAATCCCCGAGCTCATCCTTCTCTCTCACTAATTTGTTCAGCAACATTAGGAGCAGCCGACCAATGTCATTATATTCATTAGTTTTCCAAAAATATTTGAAAATATCACATACAGAGTTACCTAGCTCCTTACTTCCTGTTAGTGTTTGATTAGAAATATCCACTGCAGAAATTTGGTGTCTCTCTATAAACATGAACTTCCTGAACTCTCAGTGTTCTCTTTACCACTGAAAAATAGTGGTGTCTTTAAATCTAATCGGAGTAGAGGATCAGTTCCAGAAACCCCAGAACCAATTCAGAAAACTCATCCTTAAAATTCTGTTTCTCTAAAACCACTCTCGTACCTGAATCTGTATTAGTCAGGGTTCTCCAGAGAAACAAAACCAATAGGAGATAGACAGATGATAAATGATAGATAGATTGATAGATAGATAGATAGATAGATAGATAGATAGATAGATAGATAATTGATAGATAGATAGATAGATAGATAAT
>NW_006436812.1:473828-477009 GCF_000325575.1 Pteropus alecto | reverse complement strand
AAGATAAATAGATGAGAGAGGGAGAGGAAGGGGGAGAGGGATGGAAAGGATGGAATTGGCTCACACGGTTGTGGAGCCTGAGATATACCACAACATGTCATCTGCAAACTGGGGAACCAGGAAAGCCAATGGTATATTTCAGCCCAAGTCTCAAGGCCTGAGAACCAGGGGAGCCAGTGGGTATAACTCCCAGTTCAAGGCCAAAGGCCTAAGAACCTAGGGGAAGGGGTTGCCACTAGCATAAGTCCCAGAATCCGAAAGCCAGAGAAGCAGGAGCTCCAGCGTTCGAAGACAGGAAAAGATGGACATCCAGCTCCAGAAGACAGAACATTCACCTTTCTCCACCCTTCTGCCCTCAATAGATTGGATGACACTGCCCACAGGGGTGATCTCTTTTATTCAGTCTACTGAATCAAATACTAATCTTTTCCAGAAACACCTCCATGAACATACCCACAAACAATGTTTTACCAGCTACTTGGGCGTCCCTTGACCCAGGCAAGTTGACGCACAAAATTAACCATCATGAGCAATGTTGAGCCCTTCCTCATCTCTTCCCTCCACAGCTCCTGATGTTGGGGCACACTCCCTTACAAGAGTCAAAGCAAAATGGAGACTGGGAGACTGGAACAATTTTCCAGTAACCCAAGAAAAGCAGCTGACCAGTCTCCATGAGACATCTGGTGATGCGGGGCAGGGCAAATTTTCCCGAGTGGGGAAGAACGAGTCCTGCACTAAGAGAAGAAGAGAGTCCCTTGGCAGAGAGTGTAGACAGAATCCAACACACACGCCAAAGTTAGAGTCAAAGGGAAAGATTTTTAGAAAACGGGTAACACTCCAAAGACAGTGTGGTCTCCTCTCAGAGGCAGAGAGTAAGAGGCACTCCAGAATGTTCAGGGAATTCAGTTTATATATCATTCTTTAGTTTCTATCTCCTTTGATATGGACAGACAGTGAGAAATGAGGAAGAGTGTATAGTCTGAAGGGCCCGCTGGCAGTCCCCAGCCTTTAATCCATAGGTTCCCATGGATTTAGCCATAGGGAATGAGTGATTTTAGTTGTGCAGGGAAGTCACTTAAAAACTCTGCTGTTCCTGTTTCCCCTTCTCAGTGTGGAAAGTGAGTTGTTAGCAATCCCAGAAGAAATCTTCCTTTGTTCTGCAGGTGTCCTCCAGGCCTGACTGCGGGGCTGATCAGCATATTGCAGTCCCTGAATGTGGCTTGATTAACATTTTAATTCTCTTGCCTCCTCCCTACATTACTGGGATTCTGCTCAGCTCACCTGCCAAAGGAGAGGTGCCTACACCAAGGTCAAGAGGAGCAGAATTTTCCTTTCCTCCATGATCTCACCCGCACCGTGGCTCCATATGCCCTCCACGCACTGGTCACTCCCAAAAGTACACGTCCAGGCAGGACCTTCCTGGGCCTGCAGACTCACCCAGCCAGTTTTCCCCTGAATGTCTTTTAGGTGTCTCAAGTCCAACATGTCCCAAAGCAAACTCCTGCTTTACCCTGCAAACAAAAAAACTGCACACAAGTTGTTTCCAATTTCCAAAGAGGGAATGTACACTTGGATTAGTCTTTAAATCAGTGTGTTTCCTGGCAATCTGCCGTCACCCATTTTGGCCACCAGGAGGAAGACATCAGTGTCTGGGAGTTGGGAGGATCACTAAGGTTTCCAGGAGACATCCAGGAAATCCATGTGGGAGGTGTGAGTGCTTTCCTACCCACCCATACCTAGAATTTCCTACCCACCAGGACGGGATAGATCAAAGGGCTCGCTGTATGATCTGCCCTCAGGTCTCACTCCTCAGAAGTAATCAGCCCTGAGCACTCTCTAAAGTAAAAAGAACCAATTTCTGTTGCAACAGTGAGAGGTTTTACCTAAAAGGACCAATTAAACCATGAAAGATTATTTGCAGGTGGACTTTGGACTTCGTTAGTGGGGTTCCCTTTCTTTTGTTGTGTTTGTTACTTTGGGGATGCGTTCTTAGGCTTCATTAATCACTGGAATTTAACTCTAATGGAAATAAAATAAGTCTCCAGGAGCTTTGCTGGAAATTACCGAGGGCCTCTGTTTCGGAGAAAAGATGAGAGGATTTCTCTCTAACGCTTGAACCGCTAGAAATTCTGGCCTCTTCCAGAAGCTGCCCAGTCTCTCTCCCAGCAATTCTATGTAAATCTCAGGGAAGAATGCTCGTTGGTCCTTTTAGTTTCTATTTTATTTATTTATTTTTTTAGGCGAGGTAACCCTTGGTTGACTTCACAGATTGCAAAGACCTTGTCGTCTTACGATGCCTTATTTTTTATTTTTTATGCCTACAGCACCTGGTCTTCCTAGGTGGTCTCCCATCCAAGTACTAACCAGGCCTGACCCTGCTTAGCTTCTGAAATCAGATGGGATCGGGCTTGTTCAGGGTGGCATGGCCGTAGACTCATTGGTCCTTTTAGATCAAAGCCTTCTCCTTGGACCAATCATTGTTGCCATTGTTGACTGGCTCTCTGATTGGCCAGTCACTTGTACATACTTGTAATGTGTGTTATTGGAGGAAGGATAGGAAAGATCTTTGGACCAATACATCTTAAATAGCTCCTAGCTTCCACCCCTCTATTACTGGATTCCTTTGATGATGACAGTGACGTCGAGGACAATGATGACGGCTGCCATGTATTGCTCATGTACCAAACACTGTGCAAGCACTTTTTGTGAATGATCTCATTTAGACCTCCCAACAATCCTACGATGTGAGGGCCATTTACGGATGAGGAAATCAAATCTCAGAGAAGGGAAAGGCTATACCAAACTCATACTGCTAGGAAAAAAAAACTATTTTAAAACCACTTCTTTAATATTAGCAGAATATTACTATATGGCAAATTACCCCAAAATTTAGCAGCTTAAGACAACAAAGGTTTATTATCTCAGTTTCTGCAGGTCAGGATCCAAGCATGGCTCCTGGATGGATGTCTACAGACTCTGAGGCTGCAGTCTGGTCTGAAGGCTTAACGGAGGGAGGAGCCATTTCTAAGCTCATTCCTGTGGTTGCTGGCAGGACTCATTTTCACATGAGCTGTTGGACTTGAGGGTCTCATTTTCTCACTGACTGTTGGCCAGAGACCTTTCTTAGTTCCTTGCCTCCAGGGCCTCTTCTCGGGGCAGCTGGTTTAGTCAGAGCAGAAAG
>NW_006436812.1:466312-473817 GCF_000325575.1 Pteropus alecto | reverse complement strand
AAAGAGGGATGGGAGTTACCAGCTTCTTGTAACCTAGTCTCCAAAGTGACAGACCAGCACTTTTTCCTTATTCTGTTGGTTAAGAGGAAGCCACAGGGTCGATCCGACTCACGGTGAGGGAATTACAGAAGGTCGCAGAGACACTGGGGGCATCTCAGAGGCTGCCTACTGCAGCGCTGTCCTTGAAGATATAAGCAGACCGCATTCACACACAAACCACTTCAAATCGTGGAGGGGACTTCTTCAGCTCTCCACATTCATTCTCTGGATTTGTTTTACCCCAATTCTCACGGGATCTCCTGATCCGTTCATTTCCGAGGCTGGCCACAGTCTTCCTCGGCTGCACATTTTTCCCTCACATCCCTCCACCACTCCGGAAGCATTTGAATCTGAGAGGCATCACCTACCCTAATTGTCTGGGAGCAGCTAATCCAATCCCCTAGTTTTGCAAATAAGAACGCGGAGGCTCAGGGAAGGGAAGGGGCCTCCCTGAGATCCCCCAGGAAGCCAGAGGCAAGACTGGAACTTTGAACCTCAGATGCTCCCAATATGCTGCACATCCCAACACCCCAGGATCCTGGCTGGGAAATCAATGCCAACCAGGCACTTGAACTCTGGGGAGACTGCCGACATTTCATCAACATACAAATGAGGGAAACATTTAGGCCGCTTCTCTCCCTGCTCCTCATCCCTTTCTTCACAGGGGGCTAGCTTCCTCCCCTCCTGGGAGCAGGGAAGGACTTACTTGTTAACTGAGCGGTGAACAAGCCTTTTTGTATGAAAATCTAAGGCGCTCTCACACTGTGTCTGATGTGGTTTCTGGGTACACAGCGCCCTCTAGTCCTGAGTCAGGGTAGCTGCAAGAGGAAAGATTTTGAAAACAATGGGAAATCATGAAAAATATACAAAATCCAACACCGGTAATTATTTAGAGCAAAGCTGCTTATCTTGAGACTCCTACAGGTCCAGGGATTCCGAAAATTCCAGGTAAATTATTGTGTCACGTAATATTTTATTTTAAAAAGTCTATAGCTTCCATTGACTTTGAAAAGAGTAACTACAGCTGTCACTAAACAAAAGATGGGGATCCCCCGATTTGGACTTTCAGAATACCTCAAACACCTTCACCGGTGCAAAAGAAATGTCAAAAATGACAATCAGAGCATGGCCTTTTTTGACGTCAATCCCAAGTGCTCTGAGGGTTTAATATCATATGTTCGTTCCGTTCAGCCCAACTTGTAAAGCATTTCATTCTTTCCTACAGAATGTGATTTGGGAGCTGGTATTTCAGGGTCCTATGTAATTCAATAGCTGTTTACTGAGTGCCTGTCCTGTTCTAAGTACTGGGGATACAGAAATGAACCACAGCGGATAATTGTTCATTTTTGCCATTCAATATCCATCTCCTATGCCTTTAGCAATACTACACCAATTTCCTTCTGAAAAATCACTCCCTTTTCTATTCCTAAACCTTGGCCTCTGGGGTCAACCTGAATTCCATCAGCACCAGGGATGGATGAGTGATGTAATCCCAGCCGCTGGGTGCTCCCCAAACTCCCGTTGTCCATAAAGGCGGTATCAGGGAAGAGCCGTTCAGGGCTAACCTTGGAGCAGAGCCGGACCTGTGGGGAGAGAGAGCCACGCTTTCACTCACCACTGGAGTTGAACCTGAGGGTAAATCTGCAACAAAGACTGAGAAAGTGGAGCCGAAATAAGGAAAGAGCAAACCGAGCCCTATGTGAAGCCCCATCTGAATATAGCCCAGTCTCTAGACTATCTTTTTTTTCTCTCTCTCTCTTGAGAGTGAAACTGGCTTGGTATCACTTGCAACAGAAAGAATCTTAATGGATATCCTGCCCTTGAGGATTTCACAACCCAACAAGGTCATCTGTTTATCGTGCAAAATAGTATATAACAAGTATACAAGAAGTGCCATAAGTAAATACGCACAGACATGCAGACACACACAGAGCACTATTTATCTACCTATATATAACTACATATATGTAGATATTTCAAGTTCAGAAGGAGGAGGAAACGTTAAAGATGCCCCAGTAGAGACAGTTTGCTCTGCACCTCGATAGGGTAGAAAGATTTGGTTAGAAAGGCGTTAGGGGAAAGGACCCTCGCAAGAAAGAAACAGTAGGATCCAGGGACACATGTTGGGATACGTCCTCACTTCTAACAAGATTGTCATAGGAAGGGTCAAGAACTCCCTTAGAAACCATGACTTTCCGTATGCGACTGAGCTGTCTCAGGCTTCAGCATCTTAGATCGCAAAATAAGGTCACATTTACTTTTTAAATTATTTTTGTTGTTGTTAAGATATAATTCACATACCATAAAATTCACTCTCTCAAACTTTCCAGTTCCGTGGTTTTTAGTAGATTCACAAAAATCATGCAACCATCCTCACTGTCTAATTTCAGAACTGTTTTTCATCACCCCCCAAAAACCCCTGTAGCCTTCAGAAGTCATTCTCCATTCTCTCCTTCTTCAGATCCTTGGCAATTACTAATGTGTTTTCCATTTCTATGGATTTGACTATTATAAATGGAATCATAAAACACATGGCCTTTAGTGTCTGGTTTCTTTCACTTAACACAATGTATTCAAGCTTCACGCACGTTGTGGCACATATCAGTACTTCATTCTTTTTTATGGCTGTATACTATTCTATCATGTGTATAGACCTCTCTTTGTTTATCCATTCATTAGTTAGTGGACATTTGGATTGTTTCTACCTTCTGGCTCTTATGGATAAGGCTGCTACGAACATGTACAATTTTTCGTGTAGACCTATGTTTTTAATTCTCTTAGGTATATATGTAGGAGTGAAATTGCTGAGCTCTGTGTTTTACCTTTTGAAGAACTGCCAGACTGTTTTCCAAAGCAGTTGTACCATGTCGCATTTCCACCAGCAACCTAGGACAGTTCTAATTTTTCAATATCTCGCCAACACTTGTTATTGTCTATCTTTTTTATTATAGCCATCCTGGTGGGCGTGAAGTAGTGTCTCATTGTGGTTTTGATTTGTGCATCCCTGACGACTAACACATTTCCTTTAATAACCAAATTATCCCACTCAAAGTGTTCAACAATTATGAACTTCTTATAATGCCACCTGAGCCCACGAACCAGCCTATCAGGCACAGTTACCAAACTAAACATACCTAGTCCGCCTCTCCTTCTGCATATATCACACTGGTCCACACCCACATTACCAGGGTCCATGCCAAGAATTCCCTTTCCAACAGCCCCCAGAGCTTGCAATCCTGCTGGATTCAGGTAGAGGGGACAGAGTGCTGCTCCATTCTATTAAAAGGCAGAGAATCACACTTGTCCAATTCTAGGGCCAAGCCCAGCTCTGCACTGTCTTAACATGCTCTAAAGAAATGTTCCCTAAGCTGCTGATCATCCTTCCTTTAACGAAAGACAGTTCAGAAAGCCCGATGAGAAATGGCATCCACACAGCTCACCATTCGCCAATATTCTCCCAGCCCTCTACCCAAAATTGCTCCTTCTTTTTCTATTTCAATGTTTCTCAGTACTACTGACAGTTAAAGTCAGACAACTCTCGGTCTTGGGGAGATGTTCTGTGCATTGTGAGATGTTTATCAGTGTCCCTGGATGCCAGTAGCACACACCTCATTTGGGACAGCCATTGTCAAATGTCTCCTAGGGATAAAAATTGTTCATGATTGAGAACTACTGTACTAATTTGTGGTAGGCAGAATTCTAAGATGGCCCCCAAAATTCCAGCCCCCTCGTGCAGACCTCCTGTATAATCTCCTCGTCTTAAATATAAGTGGTACCTAGAGATAATGATAGGATGTTATCTTAGTTCGAGCCGCTATAACAAACTACCATAAACTGGGTGGCTGAAATAACAGACATTTATGTATCGCAGTTCTGGAGGCTACGAAGTCCAAGATCAAGGTACTGGCAGATCTGGCGCCTGGTGAGAGCCCATTTCTTGGTTTGCAGACAGCCAATTTCTTTTGCATCCTCACATGGCAGAGAGACAGCTAGCAAGCTCTCTGACCTCTACTTATAAGGGCATTAATCTCATTTGTGAGGGCTCCACCCTCATGAGCTAATTAATTCCCAAAGACTCCATCTCCACATTGGGATTAGGGTTTTGACATATGAATTTAAGGGGACACAAACATTCAGTCCCTTGCAAATGTCATTCCCATGATTAGGTTACATTGTATAGCTAAGGCAAAGAGATTTGGCAAATACAATCAAGGTCCCTAATCAGTTAACTCTGAGTTAGTAAAAAGGGAGATTATCCTGAGTGAGCTTGGCCTAATCAGGTGAAGCAATGTTGGAATGGAAATGGGTGAGGTGAGTGGGGCAGAGGGGAACTAGGTCTCAGAGGCAGCCAGGGAGGACGGACATGAGTGCGGTGTCACCATTAGGGAAGCTGGGGAGGGAATGGGCTAATAGCACCAGCCACCAGTTGTATGAATTCCCAGCATCGTCCCCAAGCCAGGACCTTCTTGTTAAGGGCCAGCCTTGGGGGCTTGGAGCTCTGCTTGAAGTGACCAGAGAGTCAGTTTTCTGCCCCACACCCAAGCTTTAGGCCATGAGATTTTTGCCTGGAGAACATTTTTGCGTTATAAAGTCGACCAGAACAAGGATATAAAAAAGCTTTGCATGGCCTGAGTCCTACAAATATCTCTGGTGTTACCTCCATATCGGTCCCTCCTCACTCACCATTCTCTAGTTAATCGGCCTCCTTTAAGTATTTTTTTTTTAACATATCAAGTTATATGTGCAATTTACACATGCAGAGCCCCCTCCCACTCCCACCTGTAGAATTTTGCCGCGCCTTTCCCTGGTTACCTCCGACTCAGCCCAGACTTGACATTCTTTAAGAAGTTCCCCTAGATGTGACAAATTACACTTCACAGGGCTAGCGTGTGCCTTCCCTTTGAGGCACTTCCTGCAGCTGCCATTTTACATGTGTCCCTGTGATTGTTTGATTACTATCTTTTCCACCGCTGGATTGTAAGTACCATGAAGCCACAGAAAAGCATCTTTTTAGTTCATTGCCCCAAGAACCAGCATGGAGACAGGCTCCCTGTCAACACTCAATCAGTGTTGTTTTCGAAAGAATAAAAAAAATGAGGAATGAAATTCTCTCATCCCTACTTTCTTCAGCTGTAAAAATAAAATAGAGATAGTAACTGATGTCGCAGGGAGATGGTTATAAGGGGTAAATGAAATGGTGAAATGGGGTATGTCAAGGCTTCAAATAATGCAACACTTCTTCACAAACATTAGTTCTCTTCTTGCTTGTCAGGTAGACCAGCTGGCTGGTTGCACTTAGAGGCGAAAAAAACACACAAGATGAATAATGGAGAAGAATCCATTTCCCTCTTTGGCTTTCCCTGAGTCACTCACGCCACTGCCTGCCTGAGACTCTTGCTCAACCTTCATTCATACTCAACCCTTTGCCCAAAACCCATCTGGACCCTCTCGCTGTCACCTATTCAGTGTAATTGGACAAAGATATCGTTAGAGGTTGGGATGAGAGAGGGAGGAGAAGCAGAGGCAGAGCCAAGGAACCAAGGTTATGGTGCACCCAGGGTGAGTGAAGAGAGGACATGTCAAGCAAAAGGAGCTGGGGACCGTCATTCTGATTCCGCACAAAGAAACCCGGAATCCATGGAAGGGAAGGAAAGATAAGTGGGTGGAACTCTTCGTGGGTTCACTCTCTTAAAGAAGCAGCTTCCCAACTTTGAAAATAGTTATATATTTGCCACAGAATTGCTCCATCCAAAGCCAACTTTTTGGCTGCCATCCAAAGCCAACTTTTTTCTTGGCTCGATTATAATTAGCATCCTCAGTGACCACAGGTATGCAAAGAGGGGGGGCCAGAGACATTCTGAGATTTTAAATTTGTCCTTGTAGAAAGAGGTTGTTGCAATGTGATATGACTTTAAAAATAAAGAAGACGAAGAAATAAAGGAATTCTCAAGACAGAGGGTTTGGAGTGTGGGATCAGTTCAAATCAGAAGTCTGGAGTATAACCTCTGTCAAGCTGAGAGGCCTATGGAGTCAGGAGAAAGGATGCTGCCTGAGCCATTTTTTTTCCTTCTCTCTTTTTTGTAATATTTTTCAAAAGAGTGCACGAAACACTAAATTATGCAGCCTTTACCTCGTTTAAGTAATTCAAGGCAGTGACACCTAGACTGGTGAGTCTCAGTATGCAGCATGCCCCCAAATCACCTTGACCTTTTCTTTCTAAAAACAGGTTATTGGGCACCATCTCTAAACATCCAAGTCCCTGATGCAAGTTGTCTAAAGAACAGTTTGGGAAACACTAATTAGAAAGATCCTCTGATTCAGGCATGGCCAGGAAGCTTCCACTCACCTGTTAACTATACTTGATTGAGAGTGTCTACTGGAGCCTTGGATTGAGACAAACCATGAGCCCGAGCCTATCGATTAGTGATGTCTGTCACGAGCAGTGAATTGAGAGCTGTGGTAGGTACATAGTGTATCTTTCATCCATACTCTAACCATTCCTTGAGCACACATGTACCAAGCCTCTAGACACCAGGACGATTAAGACATATCCAGCTCATGCTTCAGTTAAACATGTGAGAAAATACATTGTAAAACTAAAATCTGGTTTATCACGGAGATGTCAACACAGTGCTGTGACAGGACAGTGAAGGGTGCAGGGAATTATGCCTGGGTGATCCGAGAAGACCCTGCAGAGCAAATGAAATTTGAGCCTGATCCTAGAGAATGGAGTTTTGCAAGTAAAGGAAAGGGAAAAATACATCTAAGCTAGAGGCTAACATACATAAAAGAGGAAAAAGGTTTCTGGAATTTGGTTGAAAATAAAAAAGTTAATTGACTGAAACATGGAATAATCAGGGCAACTGGCAGGAGGCAAAGCTACAAAGTTCATCTGGGCGCCAAGAACTGTCTTCCACATCTTATGTCTTTATGAATCCTTAGACCTCCACACCACAGTAGGTACTCAAGAAAGGTAGCAAATAAATAAATAAATGTTTTCTGTGTCTCTCTCTCTCTCACTCTGTGTGTGTGTGTGTGTGTGTTTGTGTGTGTATGTGTGTGCATCTCATTGGTCGAGTATTTTATATCACTATCCTATTTAATTCTCACAACAGCCATACAAGCCTTTTTCCTTCTCTTTTTTTAATAAATGAGAAACTGAGGCTCTCAGCCTTCACACTTTAGAGCGAATGTTTTAACTCGGGCCTTTTCAATAACTATTTTATATGTAAAACCCAAGGATGGGACTCTTACCTGAGAATCCCAGGTCTAAGGAAAACGTGAATAGAATGGAAATGTATAAATCCTGGGGGAATCTCTTAGGGTATAACTACCAGGCTACATAAATAATCTTAATAACTGTGTCCTTACAGCTCTACTATAGTCCAAGTAATGCTGTTTATTTAAAAAATAAATTAAAATAAATAAAGAAGAATAATTGTTCTCCTGTCCACTGTCCTGTCGGC
>NW_006436812.1:456583-466266 GCF_000325575.1 Pteropus alecto | reverse complement strand
AGTTAAGCTTTGAGTTATTATCAGAATTAGGGGGCTTTATTGGTTCACATCGTCCAATCTGCCCCAGTCATTATGGTTTTGCTGAAACATTAAACTACTTTAAACTTTCATTTTCCTCTTAAAACTAAATTAGTTTGGAGGAAATTGTATTTTCCCAGCTCTAGCACCAGCCTCGGGCAGAGGGAGTTACAGTACAGCGCACAGATACACAACAATCACCTCCTAATTACCAAGTGGTGAGAATGGTATCTCTCCAGTTACATCTGCTTCAGAGTTCCCCGGGTCCTGGAGGGCGGCAGCTCCCCGGTGGATTCACTCAGGAAGCTTCGTATTATTTGTGTGGCGGTCTTCCTGCATCCGTGGCTTTGGAGAGGGGAAGGGCAAAGGATTTATGAAGCTCCTATTATAGACCTGCCCTGTTAGATTCTAAAATGTGTTGCTCAATCCTCAGTACTAGCACTATGAGAATCCCGTTTTATAGATAAGGATCCTTGAGGTGAGGACTAGCAAACGGAGGATGATTCCCTGAAGATCTATTTCTGTGCTGAGGTTTTTTTGTTTGTTTGTTTGTTTTAACCGTAACAGAAATCTACTGTGTTTGTCTGTGAAGTGCCTCCCATCTTTGGGAAAATACCTCTTCTTTTCTTCCAACCACACATACGAGCTTTAAGAACAGTCATATGATTAAAGCTGAACCAATCACAGGCTCTCACCACACTGGCTACAGTGATTGGTCCAAGGGGGAGAGACCGTGATGAAAGCCCAGCCAATCGCGTTTCTTGCCCAGGATCTTTCTACCTGGAGCTGGAGCTAGAGTTTGACTTTCCTTGTGGAGAAGCCAGAAAAAAATGTAACTTTTACCAATTGGTGGACATGGAGGCAGGTGAAAGGCATTCTCTGAAAGCAGAAACAAACAAAAAACTTAGCAAGCACAGAGGGGAAATCTGAGAGTTGGAGAGAAAAAGTCCCTCTCTCCCTGGCCATGTTCCCCTCCTGTCCATAGTTTGGTAGCTCCAATCCTAACCCACCACCCTCTTTTGCCTAGAGGAGGTCAGTCAAGATGGGACTCGGTCATTTGCAAACAGAAATCCCGGTGACAGCCTCATTGCCATATCTAACATTTATTGGACGCATACTGTACGCCAGGCACTAATCTCAAGGCTTCGTCTGTATTAAATCTACACGACTTCATGAGGTCGGTGCTGATGGCACACCCATTTTACATGCAAGGAAACTGAGGCACAGAGATATTAAAGTGACTCGCCCAAGGTCAGAAACCTAGAGCTCCAGAAATGAAAACTATGGGACGTGTATGGTTCTCTTTTAGCAATGCTTATTTGCAAACTGTGGGAGAGGGACTGAGTACTCCATGTCACAGATGGGGGAAAACAAGTCTCAGAGTTGAAGAGTTGCAATGTGGTGGATCTAAGATTCGGACCCAGCTCAGAGCTAACGCTCTCAATGTCTACACTCCATGACCCTCAAGATAAAATCTTCCCGTTGGATCTGCTCCGATGCTTCGTCAGGTTGCGGCCCTGAGCCGATCTCTTTTTATTTCTACAAATGGAAATATCTTTATTGTGTTTTCTTTTTCGGCTGCATCTAAAGATGATCCATGCTGCCTGATGTTATTCTCAACGGCAGCGCCCCAGCCCACAGATGGTGAGGACTGAAAATGCCTGTTACGCAACTATTCCAAACCTAGGGGGCTGATCGCCCCTGGCAGAAGCAGCCCCAGACTGACCAGAGTGTTTGATGCCGCCGGAGGCTGTCAGAGCTGCCCAGGCATTTGCTAGTCCCTTTTAATTTTGAGAGTGAGCAAGAGCATCTGGGGGTGTGAAACAGAGGGGGAGACAGAAAGACAAGGAGAGAGAAGGGCAAGGTGAGATGAAATAGTACTTCTGTGAAGCAGCAGTCAAAAGGAAACCAATACCACGATTGCTCATTTCCCGGCTGGCTTCCTGGTCTGATGGACATTTGGGGTTGTTTTTGAACATGTGGATTTGATCAAGGTGACCTTGTGCACAAGGATGCTTCATTCGCCTAGGAATCCAAGTCCCTTCCAGATTGGGCACAGCAGTGGGCTTGGTCTGCGGAGAATTCTTTCTCTCTCCATCAGATCTCGTCTCTTGAGTGGGCTGCGAAAGCTGCCTATCCATGCACGTCTGCGAGTAGTATCTTTGGAGGGGGAGGAGGTGCCTTTCCTAGCAATGACCATGTGATCCTAGCAGGACTGACGTCTGGTGTCAAAATGTGAATCTTCTGGCGGCAAATATCACTATGACCTCTACCCATCCGGTGGTCCTGGCAGCCTCTCCCCAGCCTCAGCTTCCTCCTGCCTCCCACCCACCAGTTCCATAAAACTGCTTTCAGAGACAGACTCCTCTTTGCTCTGGGCTGTGAGACTGGGCTTGGGGACAGGGCTGTATTCACTTCCTGTTGCTGCTGTAACTCATCGCCACAAACTTAGAGGCTTAAAGCAACACACGTTTATTATTTTACAACTCTGGAGTCTGAAATTAGTCTCACTAGGCCAAAATCTAGATGTCAGCAGGGTTGTATTCCTTTCTGGAGACTCTACAGAAGGATCCATGTCCTTGCCTTTTCTAGTATCTAGAGGTCACCAGCATTCCTTGGCTCATGGCCCCTTCCTCCATCTTCAAAGTCAGTGACATTGGGCCAAGTTCTGATGCCGTCATCTCTGTGACTCTCTCTTCTGTCTCCCTGTTCCACTTATAAGGACTCCTGTGATCCCAGGGAGGATAATCCAGAATGCTCTTCCATCTCAAGGTCAGCCGGTTAGCAATCTTAATTCCTCTTTGCTATGTAATCTAACATGTTCACAGGCTCCAGAGAATGGGACATGGACATCTGTGGCCGGCGGCCATTACTCTGCCCGCCACCGGGGTTTAAGCAACATTGTTAGTGACACATTTAATGTCCTTGCCCATTTAATGACACATTTAATGTCCTTGGAAGTGTCCAGAGACTGAAAGACTGGAGCGGGAGACTCAGAAATTAACTTGGCGATGTTTGCCCTGCCCTTCAGTGCAGTAAGTTCACTTGTGGTGAGGTGGAGAAATACTCACGTATGTGGACACAGAAGCAGGTACATGCACATCTGTTGCAGCAGTTACAGTAGCAGAAAGAAAAATGGAAACTACATCACCGTCCACCCACAAGATGCTATCTGACGCAACCAGGAGACAACGGACCTGTGGAAAAGCTTCACTGGTTAGCCACAATGAGGTACACTTATGTGAAGGTGTATGGAGGAATCTCCCAGACAGCATGGCCTGTGTCGGAAAAGAATAACACAGACTTGGTGTGCACGCACAAACACTGTGCCCTCTCCTGTCAAAGTAACGATGGACACTCGCCTTGTCGAAGTCCTCTCAAGCTACTGTGTGGTCACAGCGTCAACGCAGGACACAGTTTGTCCACCAAGATGTTGGTTCAAAGAAACATCAGTGTCACATCATGGAGCACCCCCACGAGGCGCTGTCATGGGAGAGTGGCCGTGGGGGTTTCGATGTGTTCCTGACAGGCGGATGCTATGGGACACAACTCAGATCGCCAGAGGGTCGTGAGCGGGTCAGTGCAGACCCCAGTTGTGCCACTAGGGCGTTTGATTTTCAGGACATTCAGGAATCTCAGACCATGCTTGGGAGGCGTCAGCTGGCCAGGACAACGGGCTCCCAATCTGGGATCGAAGACAGGATGTCCTCACACTCTGAAGAGCATCTGCAGATGGTGAGTGAGCTCTCGGTGAGTGTTCAAATGTCCCCTCAGTCAGCTCAAGTTCTGGGCACGTAATAAGTTTTAAAAGGCTCAAAAATGGAGTTCAACGTCCTTCTTCTCTTGGGTTAATGTCGGAATTAAAATCACCAAGAAAGGCTCCTCTCAGTTCTTCCCAAAGTTTGCGTTTCTTTTTTGTACTCTCCCACGTTCTCTCTCTCTCCCCTCAAGTGCATGTCCACGTGCGTGCACACACATTTCTCTCCGTACATCTGTGTGCGTGTACACGTGAGAGTCTGTTTCACTCTTGACATCTCTGTGCCGCTGTGGCTTGTCTTCGAGCCTCCGTTTGGGGCTATCTCTCAACTTTCCCTTTTTTTTTATTTCTCCCCTTAATTCCTCCTGCCTCACTCTGTCATCGTCCCTCAGCCTCCCTCCCTCTTGCATTTCTCTTTAATCCTCCTCTCATTCTTCCATTGTATGTCCAGGAGAGACAGAGACAGAGACTGAGAGAGAGACTGAGACAGAGACAGATACAGAGACAGACTTTTTCTCTCTTCATTTTCTTCTCTCTCCATCAGTCCAGGACTTGAGCTCACATCCCAGGCTCTGCCCACACAGCACCCTACAGTGCGAACGCCGGGGGCCAAGTCAGCCCCAAACATAAGTAAAGCAGAGCCTGCCCTTCCACATCCCAAATGCCAGTGCATTTGGTGGGACCGTCACTATTTTAAAATAGGCTGCAAGGTTCCCAGTGACAGCCTTTGATTCTTCTCCAGAAAAGTAGAGAGCGCCAGCTTCTCAACATCGCCCTGCGAGTGTCATGTACCAGCTTACAGTCAGCAGTTTCATTGTTAACTTTCTCCTAAGGACACTCCAGAACTGCTTTGGGAAGGAGGCTAAAAGAAAAGGGAAAATAATAATTGTGTACCCAAGTCTTGTCGGTTGCAGATAATTTTCCTCCCGTTTTATATATCTAGTCATAATCTTGCACACATAAAATTTAAGCACCTCTGCATGGTTAGCATTTTGCAGAGAGAAGTTCTCTAATACAACACCACCAATTTACTTGAAAGAAGAGCCTGTATTTACAGCTAACAGGCCTGGGTTTGCTTATAACACTCCTGGTGAACAGATGACAGATGCCACTGGCTTCTCTTCATTCTATCCCTCATCCGTGTAACGCACAGCTTATTATAAATGTGCTGCTTCTATGATAGAGACCACAGCCCCCACTTTTGGCCTCTTGTGAGGGTAGATAGCAATGGTACTGGAAGGAAAAAATTGGATTTTGGGGCTTCCCAGAGCAGGGATTACAGCCTAACTTCTTCGCTTACCGTCTTGGTTACTTTGGGCAAATCACTTAACCCTTCTGGGTTTTACTGTTGATTCCTTAAGTGCAAAATAGGGATGGCAATCCTATTTCTCAGGCTGTTGTAAGGAAGGCGCGAAATGTCGTATGTACACGGCACACACATTGAACACATATAGTACAACGCAGTAAATATCTGTTCTCTTCCTTCCACATGAGGACACGGGCTCTAGCAAATGTTAGTTGCTCAATAAACTATTGAAAGAATGTGGGGCGGAGCTCGATTGGGCTGTGAATGAATGGGATCAACCTCCCCACTTCTGGCTAGTGGTCAGGCTCAGTTGAGGCCTCTGAGCTAAGATTTTTTAAAAGCCCTTTCTCTCTTCCTGCTTCCCAGGTCATTGACGGGTCTTTTTCCCTTGGGCATTTTTCGATTTTAGGGCTCCAAGAACAGACTGCTGAAGAAGATCCATATGAGTCAGCACTGTCTTTGATGATAAAAGTTTGTATCGAATTACCTTAAGCAATAAAAGGTGATATTGAATTACATAAATGGCCTTCCAAGGAGAGAGAGAAAGAGCTAGCTGACTTCAGGCGAGGCTGAATCCAGGGGTTAATGGCTGTGGCCATAACTCGCTCTTTCTGCCTTGTTTTTTAAAAAACAAGGCAAACTGGTTGACCTTACAGATTGCAAGGACTTTGTCAGCTTACAATCTCTTATTTTTTATTTTTTACACCATAGCACCTGGTCTTCCTAGGTGGTCTCCCATCCAAGTACTAACCAGGCCTGACTCCGCTTAGCTTCCGAGATCAGACAGGATCGGGCTTGTTCAGGGTAGCATGGCCGTAGACCTCTCTGCCTTTTAATTCTGCTTTCCCTCTGAGTTGGTTTTATGATGCCTCTCTTCACAAGGTGGGTCCTAAATGCCTATATTCCAATGGTTTTCATTTAAAACAGGGGTTAGCAATGGGCAAACTCAGGCCTCCTACCTGTTTTTATAAATAAACTTTTATTGGAACACGGCCACATCCATTCATTTACGTAATGTCCAGGGCTATTTTCACACCATGATGGCAGAGTTAAGTAGTCTCAACAGATGCTCAAAGCCTAAAGTATTTACCAGCTGGATCTTTACGGAAAATTGTTGTCAATCTCTGATCTAAAAGAAGGATTCCTACTTTTGCTTTGTCAGGTATAAACTCTCGAGGGTCGTGTCTGGGTCCTGGTTCTCTCCCTGCATCACTTGCTGTGACCAGGGATGTAGACGCCTCGGACTGGCCAGCCTTCGTCACGTGCCTGTCCCTGTGGCTCAGGGCAGAGCATCTTCACTGAAAGTCCCACTGAGGCCACAGGGAATAGGAGAGGGGTGCTTCTCCTGGGAGAAAGATGAGGACTGTCACCAGAGGAAGCGGGAAGGCGTGCTGGGCGGGCAAAAACAAGAGAAGCCTATTTCAAAGATGTGAGTGAATCAAAAGAGGGGTAATAGGCACAAGTGAGAGACTCCTTGTCTTTCGGAGCATCCAATCCCTGACAATTCACTTTGACATGGTTTGGGTCAACGTGCAGATGCTTAGGATGATCACGGATTCCTGTGATCAAGAATTCCAGGGCTAAGAATAATAACAACAATAAAAAAATAAATAATAAAATAAAATAATTCCAGGGCTGTCTCATTCTCGCCACTGATGACTCGACAGAGGAAAAGAGAAAAGAAAACATAATCGATCTTTCAGTCCAAGATATTGCCAAGGGTGGAGGCTGAATTGTTCAGGCCTCTTAAACCAGACCTGTAATCTGAAACTGGAAAAGACCCCTCAGGCACTGCCCGGGCCCCCTCAGCTCTGAAACTAACTCTTTACCCCGTGGGGCTAAGTAACTAGTCAAACAATGTAGACCAGGAATATAAATACAGGGCACTCCTCCCTGCCTCCCTGAGCATGAAAGACACCACTATAATCCATCACAGAGTTATTTCTCCTGTGTTCAATGCAGCCGTCATGCACTCACCACCAGCTGGTAGCAGCACCATTAAACCTATCTCTCTTTCCAGAACTCAGACTCCTCATCTGGCCACAAAGAACCTGTAATCCCTCTGCATTCCAAAACCTCGCCCCAACCCTACCTACCTCCATCAACCCCAAAGAACCTGTAATCCCTCTGCATTCCAAAACCTCACCCCAACCCTACCTACCTCCATACTGACTTCCTCCATCGATGCCCAGATGTAACAGTTCCTTGTTCGAAAACATTAAATGACAAACCAGATGTCCATTGATGAATGGATGAATGGATAAACAAAATGTGGTATATACATTCAACATTCTAATACATGCTACAACATGGATAAACCTTGAAAATATTATGCTGTGCAAAATAAGCCAGTCACGAAAGGACAGATATTTGTATGATTCCACTTAAACGAGGCACTTAGAAATTCATCGACACAGAAAGTAGAATGGTGGCTACCAGGGCCTGGGGTAGTGGACGGTGGTGATATTTACACAATAACGTGAACGTACTTAATGACCCTGAACGGGACACTCTAAAATAACTTAGGAAGTAAATTTTATGTTGTGTATTCAAAAAAAAGTAAATGGCCTTACACTGCCAGCGTGATATTTCGTTCCTCTGCCGTTCCATCCATAATTCCAGTTTTATTCCCCCGTATTTTTCATGGCCTTAATGCTCCTGCCACAGGTTACTTTCGCAAGACGCATTTCGTGTTTGTTTTTATCACCATCCCGACTCGGGCTGTGTCCCTAGCCTGGGGAGTGGAGTGTGGGAGCTATATTTCTTTTTGCAGAGGATATATATTCATCCCCGCCTTTTTCATTCCTTTGGGGACTCCTCTCTCCCTCCTTGTGACCTCAAAATCCTGCACATCTTACCCTATCCGCCTTTCTTCTTTAACACTCACTTGATTTCTTGTAGAACCAAGAATTCATGTCACCCCCGATGCTTTCACCAGAGCACTTCCTTTTACAAGCTCATCTCTGTTTCTCTCGTTCTAAGCTTCATTGCGACCCAGTCTTTGTCCTCCAGTTTTTCAGCTTGATAAGGCAGAGTCACACTGAGCCCAGAAGTGCGTGACCCATGAAAAATGTATGCCCGTCATGCCCACGAATCCAGGACGTGTGTTCTCAAACATCGAGGTGCATGAGCTCACCTAGGCGTTTTGTTTAAAATACGGGTTCTGGCCCCGCCCCATAGATTCATACAGGTGGTTGATTCATAGACCACAGATTAAGAAACACTACTCTAGAACCCAAGGCAAGGTAAATTTTAAACTTCAGCCTGGGATAGTATCGGCCTGAGGTTGGCGTACACAGTAGTTGGCATTAAGGAGAAAGTTGCAATATGTACCTAGGTGTCATATTTCTTTACATTTCACTCCATCTTTTATTTCACATCCAATCTATTTCTTACTTAGTTTTGTTCGATTACTATTAAATGCCGTCATTTTGATAGCTCAGCTTGCCATAAATAGCATAATTAAGAAATTTGCCTAAATGTTGTCTCCTTCCACTCAAGTAGCCATACCTGAGCTATTTTAACCACTGAGATGACAAACCATAAATAGATACCATCATCTGTACGATCAGAGCGATCTAATTTCTACACATGGTGCACAGGAAGGAACGCCCAGTGTCCATTCACTCATCCAACTATTATCTACTGAACTTTTGCCATCCCGGCATATTGCACCAGGCAAAAGTGCCCTGGGAATCCAGAAAAATAGAAGATTAAAAAAATTATCAATTACATAGTCGAACTGGTAATCTGGGAGACTAACAGCAGTTGATAAAGCGACCATCCTTTAAAAAAGGAAGAATGCCTATAAGCCACTAATAGCCATGGTCTAATTTATTTCTCATTGCTTGCCTCTCCAAAACCCTTAATTCAACAACATAAAACTCATTTCTTTGAGCGAATTATGGAGACCAAGGTAGTGAAATGTCAGGTCTGGGTCATGTTTTGTTTTTTTCTTCTTTTTTTCTTTTGTTTTTGTTTTTAATTCCAAATATAAAATATGCTATTATTAGCTACAATCACCATGCTGTACATTAGCTCTCCGGAACTTATTCATCTTAGAACTGAGAGTTTGTACCTTTCATCACTATCTCTCCAATTTCTCCTATCCCTCAGCCTCTAGTAACCACCATTCTACTCTCTGATATCTGTGAGTTTAACTCTTTTAGATTCCACGTATAAGTCAGATCACGCAGTATTCGTCTTCTGTGTCCGGCTAATTTGACTTAGCACAATGTCCTCCCGGTTCATCCATGTTGCAAATCACAGTCCCACCAATAGTGTACGAGGGTTCCCTCTTCTCCACCCCCTCGCCAACATCTGTCGATCTAAATAATAATCTGAATAGTCCTCTTAATGGAACGGGACAAAATACTTGCAAACAATATATCTGATAAGGGGTCAATAGCTAAAATATACAAGGAACCCATACAACTCAATAGCAAAAAAAAAAAAAAAAAAAACACAGACCGATTTAAAAATTGCAAAGGATTTGTGCTAACATGGATGGATCTTGAGAGTATCATGCTGAGTGAAATAAGTCAGATCAGGAAGGCCAAGAACTGTACGATTACATTCATATGTGGGATATAAAAAAAAAAA
>NW_006436812.1:442580-456524 GCF_000325575.1 Pteropus alecto | reverse complement strand
GGAAAGAGAGGGGTGGGTAACAGGGATCCAACGCACGGTGACGGGCACAGAAGGAGACTAGGTTTGTGGTGGTGAGCACACGATGCAGTATACAGATGTTGCCTGATGAAGTTGTACACCCTGAAGCTTACATAGTGTTTTTAACCAATGTTACCCTAATAAATTTAATTTTTAAAAATGGCGAAGGATCCAAATAGACACTTTTTTTCAAAGAAAACATGCACACGGCGAAACGGGTATATAAAAAGATGCCCAATGTCACTGATTATCAGAAGAAGAAAAAAACACACACACAAATAAAAACCATAGTGTGATACTGTCTTGCACCTACCCGGATCATGTTTCACCCCTGGGGCTTAAAAGAGGAGACAGGGCCAGTCCTAACCCAACCAAAGAGACCAGGAGCCAGGCAGGCTTAGTTCCCCAAAGGAAAACCCCTTACCATCATCCGAGAAAGGTGAGGATTACTGCTCACCCTACCAGATGTTCTTTTTAGAGGTCTCTCTCCATTCCCAAATCCAGCCAGGTCACCCCATTGCTTCCGGGGATCATGACTCCATTCCAAACCCCCAACCTCATCCCCGGTCTTTGCCTCCAAGGTTCCTGGGTCTCCACATCCTGTCCCTGAAATTTGCCCACACCTGGCATGACAGGATGAGGAACTGGGAATGGGCTGCTGGTGAGGGAAGAGGCACAGTCTCGGCTTTTTCCCATGACAAATGGGCACCTGTCAGAGAGGCACTTAGGAAAAGACGTGGCCTCTGAAGATCTCGTGCTTGTAGACTTTGAAATTTTCTGCTGCACCCTGGTTTGGCTATTAATTAATGTTATTACTATCTTTCATTGAGATGGATGGGAATACTAATTGCTCCTTTCCCATGAATCTCTCCATAGTCATACTTATCTTTAGACAAATAACAATCTGAGGACAAATGATTGACTCTCGGTATTTAGGACTCGTTTTGTTAAATGGATAAGGAAGAGGGCAGTGACGTTGAAATTCGACGATCGAGCTGCCTGTGCCAATCTGCCTGCTGCAGTCTGGGACCCTCTGCCCTTCCATTCTCCCGCCCACTGCCCTCAGAAGTGCCACCCTCTGCCTGTCCCTCTTGCTTTGTTCTCTCACTTCTCTGACCACACTATTTGTTCCTTAGTTTGGGGACAGAGAAAGGGAGACATCTCTTTGAAATAAAGCACTGTATTGAGGAGGAAAAGGGGCCACGGCATCAAACACAGGAGACCCAAATCCTATGCTCCTTAGCTGTGTGATCTTGAGAAGTCACCGGTCCCTCAAAGCTGCCTCCGTTTCGTGGAAATAACAAAGACCACCCAAATCTGAACAAGAAAAGCTTATTTATTGAGAGCTGGCTGTAGCAAGAGAGTCCATCCCCATCACTTGCATTTGGCAGAGACCCAAAGGCAGGCAGAGGAACGGGAGACTGTCACACAGAATAAAAAGGGGAAATCCAGGTATGTTTGTCTAGTAGAGGCTGTTCGCCAGGGAAGGGGAAGACAGGCTCCTTTGAAGTGGGATGTCCTATGTGATTGGTTAGGGGACTCTATTTGGCTTTCTCTGGCTGGTCCAAAGTTGGAAGCAGGAGCAAAAATTAGAGAAGCTGGCAGTTTGGGGCTATGTTTTGACTATCTGGGGCCAATGGTTGCAGAAGCTGTGTTTTGGTGTCCCAGGCTGGTAGCTACAGAAGCATGGGTCAGAGTTCTGTTGCCATATATGATCTGGCCACTGTCCATGTGTATATTCAGTCTCTCAATTTCCTCACTTGTAAAATGGGGATGGAAATAATCCCTCATTCATAGGATTGTAGAGAGAATAATAAGACATGATACAAAAATCATTCGCCATCGGGCCTGGCATTCATTCATTCATTCATTCATTCCACAAGTGTTCTGCAAGCACCTTTCCACGGTGATGAGGACATTGTGTTGGGTAAACAGGAAAGGTCTCTAAGCCCACAGAACTCACATTCTAGCAGCAATGTGCAGCCATGAAGCAGCAAACGACAACTAAACAAAATATTTCCAGACAGCGATAAACGCTGTCAGCAAGGGCACGGGAGCATCGTTTATGGCAGAGGGGGGCAGGGCGGTACTTTAGCAAAGGTATTCAGGAAGGCCTCGTAATAAAGATGATATTCAAACCCAAAAGGAGCCAGACATGCGATGACCTGAGGGAGAGGCAACCAGACAGGGGAACCGAGAGGGCGCAGGCCCGAAGTGTGGCATTTTCAAGGCACGTGGTGAAGGCCGGGTGGATGGAATGTGGGGTGAGGGCTGGAGAGAGATGAGGTTAGGACCTCGGAGAGGCAGGCACAGGTCGGCTCACGGGAAGGCGTTGGACTTTCATTTTAAAAGCAAAGGCAAGTCGTTGGTGGGTTGAGCCAGGACAGTGACGAGTAACCTCATTTGCATTTCTAATGGATCGTCCTGGAGTTGAGAAAAGGTCACGCTGGTGCGAGCAAGAGGTGGGGTGGCTTGGACAAAGGCAGCAGCAGAGATGGAGGAAAACTATCCAATCTGTGCGTATGTTGGAGGCAAGCCAACAGAACTTGCTGAGGAGCGAGACTTGGGGGAAAGGAAGGAAAAGAGAGGAAGCCAAGAGGGCTCCCGGTGGTGAATAGAGAAGGAGTCATAATTACTGTCTTAATTACTATTGATCACCAGTCGCTGGCGCGGGCTTTGAGGAGACAGGAAAGGGGAGGAATTGTGGCTGGAGGAGGAAGAGCAAGGCCTGTTTCAAACCTGTTTTGGAGACACAGTGAAAAATAACTTTATGGTCCAGGGTTCTGCATACACACAGACTCCAGGTTTTCTGTCCCCTCTTCTGATCCTGACACCTTGATTTGACTCCCAAGCTGCTCAGGGCAGGCAGCCGCCTAGAAAAACCATCCCCATGGCTGTCACAGCCCCCTCCCTTCTTTTCCACAGGAGGAGGGAAAGATGGGTTTCTATGTCCAAACTTTCCTAATTACCTTCACAGCGGCTCTCGGGTCCCTGGCTGACTCTCCTGAAAAAGAGAAATCGCCTCTAGATGTAGACCCCAAGCGGGGAGCAGGCCCGCAATTGGTAGGAGATAATTGGGCTGTTGTCTGGGTTGGTGGGAATGGTCTGTTCAGGACCATTGGCTATGGCCGCTGGCGTCTTGCTGGGCTGGGGCATGCAGAGAGACAGAATGAACCAAGCAGGTGGTGGCGTGGTCATCAGAAGCTCCGCTGGGGCCGAGGGCTGCCTTCGGTCCCCCGGGGGTGGGGCTGGGGGGCGGGAAACAGAGCTAGCCACACTGCTGGGAGCTACAGTGCCCTCCCCGATTTCTTCTCCCAAGAGCCCCCTTCCCTCTGCCTCTCTTCTCCATTGGCCCTCATGGGGCGTAATGGATGGAGCACATGCTTCAAGAAGCTACAGAGGTCCTGAGATCGACTCCCCCAGTCTGCGGCTTGACCTAGCTCACTTTCCCGAACCTCTGTTTCCTCATCTGTAAAATGGAGGTCATGAGGCTACCTTGCCTGTTTTGTTCAGGGATGAAGGAATTTCACGTGCGTGAAAGTATTCAGAAGTGTCCCTGGAATGTCCAATAAATATTGTTCCTTTCATCCTCTACTTTGGATGGAGCCATGCTTAAAATGCTTTCTTTGCCCTGGCACCCAATTAGAACCCCATGAACCCCCAGACTCTCCAATGAGGATGGTCTCCTGTCCCCATGTGCCAACACCAGTCCTCATGGCCGTTACTGAGACCACTTGATGGATTATTAACAAGTTCTCTGTTAGAAAAACAACTAACATTTATTAAGTGGTAATAGTGCACTGGACACCGTGTTCAGCATTTTCCATGCATTAACCCGGGTCATCCTCATACCTACCCCATGAGACAAGAGCTATTAATATCCCCATTTTACAAATAAGGAAAAAGGCTCAGAAGAACTAAAACCCTTCCCCCAAAGTTGCCCAGTTAGTAAATGGCATAGCTAAGCCTCAAACCCCTGGACTGTCAGCAGCACCCACGTCGTGACCACCACACTGCAGGCACCCGGATGACAAAATCCACCCGCCATGCCCTCTGCATTTGCTCAGGTCTTATTTTCTCATTCAAGTTTCATAATCACCCAGATAAAGAAGAATTATTCTCTCTCTTCTCTATCAGACCAGTTTCACAGATGGAAAAATCAAGGTCCAGTAGGATAAAGTAACTGACTCAATATCAAGAGTTACTCAGCGTAAGTAAAACGATAACTTATCTCGACTGGTGGGTTTTAACCTAAGGGGCATGGAGGTGAGGGATAAGGACACAGCACTGTGACACTGGCTTTTCCCACCAGCACAGCATCTCC
This sequence comes from Pteropus alecto, assembly GCF_000325575.1. NCBI lineage: Eukaryota > Metazoa > Chordata > Mammalia > Chiroptera > Pteropodidae > Pteropus > Pteropus alecto. The sequence goes on along the minus strand of NW_006436812.1, from coordinate 452,182 downwards.
CATAGGGGACAAAAATCCAGCTATTCAAGTTAACATTGCTGGATGTTCACTTGAGGTTGAGGCCTCATTTCTAACCCTGGAATTCAATCGTTGGGTTGAAACGTTGGGTTTGGGATGAAATAATTAACAACCATCAGGTATTTTCTTGATACCGGTCACATTTTCACTGAAGGGCAAACGTGTTGGGATGGCAGGTGAAAGCAAATTCTCTGGGGTCAGTAGCGAAGACCCTAGGGGAAGAAGAAGAACTTTCTAAGCTGCCAGTCAAAGCACCATTCCGTTCTCTTGCATGAATACTGTTGCCTACCCCAGATCTTGAGATACGTTTGTTCTAAATACATCAGAAGGGCAAGAGACAAGATGCCATAGCTGTTAAGAGCATGGCTTGGCTATGAGACAGGGCTCAGGTGGAGCCCAGCTCTGCCACTCACAGTGCAAACCTGGGCAGGCGGCTTTACCCTTCCAAGATGAGCATTCTCATTTGGGAAATAGGTGACAAGGTCACACCGATCTCACTGCACTGTTGTGAGTATTTAATGAAACAGTGGGTGTAAAGCGTTAGCCGGATGCTAAAGCTTAGCAAGGGATCAGGAAATAGTAGCTTCAAAAGCCAGGAACCCCAGCACTAAGAGGAAATGCCCAGCAAGGACAGAAAGGGAGGGCCTGGAGGAAAGCATTGCTTTTTTCCTGGTGGGACAGCAGCGAAGGGGGGAAGCAGAAAGGGCTGGGCTTGACCACACCAGCCATATGACCTGGAGCTCAGTGACACCTGCTCTCAGCTTCACTGTTATTAAAGAACTCTTACGAGGATAAAATAAAGTATCACCTGTGAAGTATCCAGCCCAGAGCAGGGAGCTCAAAAAAACCTTGGGCATCTTTCTCTCCATCCAGCTGCATCAATCGCCTTCAGCAGTGGATACAGAAGACTTACCATCACCCTCCAGGAAGCCAGAGCTGTGTCCTCCTTGATGCTCTCTGTCTTCTTAGCGGTCCTCCCCATCCTTCACTAACATCCCAAGGTACCACCCACACCCCAGTCCTGGCTGCCATGCACCTCCCACCAAACTCACCAGGTTCCCTTGAGACCGAGGCTTCGCTCTTTCCCATTGGCTCACTTCCTCCTTATTAAATTCAACCCTGCCACCTCTCCCAAAAGCAGTCCCAGAGGCCCCTCTAAGACATTAGCATGTGTTCACTATGACCTAATTGCACTCTGGGGAGTCTCGCCTGGAGTCTCAGCCCTACCTTGCTCCTTATTGACAAATACTGACTCCTGAATTTCTCCCAGAAACCCCCGCTCCTGTCGAGTCCAGAGAGAGGCTCCCTCTCCACCCTGGAAGCCGGGCAGCAATCACATGATTTCTGTAAGAGGCTTTTGTGCTGTCTCAACCCACTCTATTTGGTTCTGACATGGGCTTGTTTGAGCGGGTTTGCAGCTCACCATGAAACTAACCAGAACCCCCTATTAATTTAAATGTCCCCACACACACTCATGAATGAACACCTCCCTCCTCCAACAATGCAGCTGGCAGAGAGAGAGACGTTAATGTGTTTCTGAAAAACAAACAGGTTCTGCGCGGGTCCGGTTTTCGGCGTGAAGGTGAGCCCAGCAGGGCTATCAAACGAGAGGTGAGCAAGGCGTTTACCCGGGACACGAATATGAATCGTGAAAATCAGAAGAAGAGCCAACGTGAGAGTTAACAGTTACCCTGGGAGCAAAGCGAGGCTGTAAACGAGCAGTCTGAGCTGGAATGGTGGGAACAGTTGAGAACGCAAACACCAGGCGGGTTGGGTGAATGGTTCATGGAGCGGTTTAGGTGGTGGCATCGCACTGGCGTGAGAGCCGGCTATGCCCGTCTCTCCCTTACGCCGTGACAACCTCCTGGCAGCTCGACATCAGCCATGGTCCAAGCACTTACACTACAGTAATCGACAAACTCCACAATCAGATTTCTGTTGAGTTTGGGGGGACTTGGTTTTGCAAAAAGTTGGTCGTGAAACATTTACCAGCATAGGCAAGTGGCAGAGTGGCTAAAGGCACAAATGTTGTAACCGGACAGACTGGGAAACACGAACAAGTGATTAAACCATGATGAGCCTTGATGTCGTAACCTGCATAAAGGACCCTTTACGCAGCACACTGTCGAGCACACAGGAAATGCTCTCTAATAATTCTGTTACGATAACCAATCTACTGGTGACGCTGCACGACGGCTAAAGGTTTCTTCTCCCCGTGGTCCCCCTCACAGTCATGAAAGACCCACTGCAAGGAGACACTCAGGACAGGACGCGTAACTCAGGAGCAAAATAAAGCTGCTGTGCGCATTTGTATTTATATGCATGTTTCGTTTTAGAAGTGCCGAAATCAAAAAGAAAATTTCTACAACCTCTCGTCTCTGCCGACCGACTTCTTAAGTGTTTGTTAAGGACGTAGGATGCGGAAAGGCACGTCGTTCCAGGAGGATTTTTCAATAATTGCCTTTTTTTTTCCCTTCGGATGTTCAGAGATGATTTCGCCCACCATCAAGATACAGATCAAAAGGAAGTCGAGTGTTTCGGTGGCAAGTCCAGCCTGCCTCGTAAGCAGGGAGGTTATAACAAGAAGATAGCTGTCTCCGAGAAAAGCTAATCCATCGTTTTCATGTACAGCTTTGACCGACGGTGCCCGTGTGGCAGAGTTTGAATCACGCTCTCTAACGGCTTCTGAAAACAAATGCAAAACCTTTCAAGTTCATTCAAAGTCATTACAACACTTTGTAGAACCGAATCAATTACCGTAACCTCTGTGGGTGTGTAAAATATGAAATTACCAGCACCCTCGCCGAGCCAGAGAATTGACAAATTAGCAGAAATTGATTATGAGAGCTTGGGGAACAGCCCTTGTGTATTAAGTGTCTTGGCGACAAACAGTAATGCATTATTTGTCAGATTTTGTTCGATGAAATTGTCTCATGTGCTAATGGTGCTTTGTCTTGGTGATCGCGGATTTTACCACCAACAAATTGACACGGGGGTTGACTGCACCGTGGCGTGACTGATGAAAACCAGACAATCCAGTCGTTCTGACAGACCCGACATCCATTCTGTGTCATGATAAAGATGAGCATGTGACCATTCCGAATGAGCTCGCCATGGAGTCTCCTCTCTGGACACAATGCGTTGGGAGCAGACTATTATCCAGGCTCTTTGGGTGTGGGGAGAGTTTTTAGTCCTTCTCATTACTCGTTTCTCATACCCTGTTCCTTGCTTCTCTTCCCCCTTAGTATGGTATGAATCCACTTTCTGAGCCAAGTTGATTAGAAAGAAGGATCACTGTACCCTAAAAGATATAATGATCCCAGTGTAACCCATTCTCGGAGCTCCTGCCTTTTTGGTTTATGTTTTGATGTGTCTCAAAGCAAGAAGCTCCACTTAAGGTGGTCCTCAGTGACAAGGGAGACGGGAAAACAGTCATGGAGACGAAAACCATGACATGAACATACTAAGACCTCTTGGGATATCTATCTGGATCACAATAATGGAACCTTTGAAAATGGATGCTGTAATATGGCCTCCCCCTCTGCCAGCACAGCCATAGCTGGGGGACCCCAGGCATGAACCCCTGGCTGAAGCTAAGCAAATTGGGTTCCCTACTGAGAATCTGACCTTTGAAAGACTAAGATTTAGAAGACTATGTCACGGAGGCTGAGTCAGAGCACTCCAAAGAGAAACACATCAGGGATTCTTGAGCTGACATCCCCAGAGAAAACCTGGTTCTTGCTTTTATTAATTCTTGGTTATCCACTAATTTCTGGGGCTCCTTCTCAATAAAGCCCCACTTTTTAAAACTAAGTTCACCACAGTCTATTTCTATTGCTTGCAAACCAAGTAGCTTTAATCAATATGATAAAATTTGGAGAGGGTGAAAGCAACCTGACACCTGAGTAATATGATCAATGGTTTTCCACACTGTTTATGTGGCAAGTGGAAAGAGTCTGTGCTTTGAAATCAGACCCAGGTTAGAATTCTAGCTCAGCCACATGATGGCGGAATAGTCTAGACCAGGGGTCCCCAACCTCTGGGCTGCAGACCGGTACCGGTCCGCGGCCTATTAGGAACAAAGCCGCACAGCAGGAGGTGAGCGGCGAGGCCAGCGAGCAAAGCTTCATCTGTATCTGCAGCCGCTCCCCAGCGCCAGCATCACCGCCTCAGCTCCACCTCAGATCATCAGGCATTAGACTCTCATGGGAGCACTGGTCCCTGGTGCCAAAAATGTTGGAGAGTCAGTTAGTTATCTCATGTTTCTGTGCCTTGATTTCCCGGTCTGTAAAATGGAGATAAAACTGCAGATCTCTCAGAGCTATTTTGAAGAGTCCGTGACACACCACGTGTAAAGCACAGCGTGGGCGCACTGTAGGTAACCAACAATTACTCTCCAAGTGGGAAGCCTGAGACAGAGTTGGGATCATCCTCCCCAGGTCACCCTGGAGCCAGGAATGGTCTCAGTGGCTGCAGGAATGAGACTGGTACAGCCTGAATCTACCTAATCTGCTTAAACCTACCTAAAAATGAAAGAAAATGGTACCTCACAGAGCCTCCTCTTGGAAAGGTTATTCCTCCAGAGAATGGCATAACTGATGTTCAAAAAGAGAGTATGTTAACCCCAACCACCCAGGCGTCCCTCGTAAAAGGAAATCTGGGGACCTCTCTGAGCGAGGACCAAAAGCAGAAGGATGAACTGGGGCGATGGGTCCCAAGTCACTGCATACGTTTGAAGCCTTCACATTATGGCCTGAAACCTACATTTCTAGTCTACTCGTCACTCCAATTCCCAGCATGCCCTCCATCCGGCCATACCAAAAGAACACTCACCCATTCCTTGGTGTACAAGCAAAGCTAATGGCTGTGAGTTGAGATAGTTTCCCACCAACCCATGAACGTTTTCAGATCGACACTTTAGACTCGGGAAAGGAGGCAGATACAACAGGACGAACGTCGTATGATTCTTTGTGTATGAAATACCCAGAAAGGGCACATCCATAAACACGGAAAGTAGATTAGTGATCGCCGGGGCTGGAGGAAGGAGAGAATGGCAAGTGACAGCTGATGGGTGCGGGGTTTCTTTCAGGGGTGGTAAAGATGTCCAGGAATTAGGTAGTGAATTAGGCGGGACCTCAACTCTGTAAATGTACTAAAATCCACTGAGTTGTACACTTTAAAGGAGGGAATGTCATGATATACGAATTATATGTCGATCCAAAAAATGGAGAGGAAAAGAGTGGGAATCGGAAAATAAGAGGGAAGAGAAAATTGAAGGAAGAAACGGGTGGAACTAGAGCTGACCCTTAGGAAGAGTGGGAGATGGTAAGGGTGGTGATCAAGAGTGTGAGTTCTGAAGTCAGGCTGCCTGGCTTCGAGTCTCAGCTCTTCTGCTTATCAGTCAGCCTTTCACTTCTTTTGGCCTCCCTCTCCCATAAGGTGAGGTAGGATATGGTGATGGTTTTGAGGATAAACCTCGATACTCCACGTAAAGTGCTTCGCATGGTGCTTGGCGCATACTCGGGGCTCAGTAAATATTCGTTAGTATCCTTAGGAAAGGGTGCTAACATTGCGCGACATTGAGTGAAAGAGAGGTGAGAATCGGGGTGGAAAAACAGGACAGGCAGGTCTAGGAGGTGGAAGCACAGGAGGGAGGAGGCGAGGCAGTCGCGAACGGGGTTGGGGCTCTCTCCCAGATGCAGAGATGGTCTGGGGAAGGAGCCTGCTGGAGGAAAGTAAGCAGGAGATACATCCTGGAGACGTCAGGGCCCGCCCGGCCTGGAAACTGCACTCCGAGCTCTTCCTTCCTGTCCCCTGCTTAAATGAAATCGTCGAGGACCACAGCTTTTCAGTGTGGTTTGTGTTTCCCAACCTTCCAGCTGCCCAGGCCAACCGGGAACAGAGGATGTCTGTCCTCTTTCTCTACTAGGACAAAGCCAAGCCCGAGGTCGAAAGAGGAGAAGGTAGCTGTGTTTACTGAGCTGTCACTGTGCTGGGTGCCTTGGTGTGCATGACTGTGAGGTACAGCCACCCCAGCTTGACCCTGTGATGCAGGTACAGTCACCCCATTTGCACAGAGGAGGAAACTGGGGCTCCGGGAGGTTAAAGAGCTGATCGATCCTTTTATTCATCCATTCAATGATATTTATTGAGCCAGTGGACATCTCTAGGGCTGTGGATACAGCACGGACAAGACAGAGTCATTTACATTCTCCCAGAGGAAAAGAGACAATAAACAGGCGATAAATCATGAAGCACAGTCAGCACAGATTGCGTGAACCACAGGGAAGGCAAGAAGGTGGCATCGCAGACTGGCAGGACAGGAGGACTGCTCTCGTCAGGTGGCCTCTCCCAGGGGGTGACACTGGAGAATGATAGCTGAAAGGTGAGAACGGGCCAGGGTGCCCAGATAGTGGGAAAGAGCTTTCCCACAAGTGCAAAGGTCCTGGGGCAGAGAGAGCTAGCTCACCCTTGCAAAAAAGAAAAAATAAAGAAAAAAAATGAAGAATGACCCAGACTTGCAGTCGGCACTGCGTTTAATTCAGACAGACGCACGAATGGTGCTTGATAAATGTTCGTCACTCACTGCTCGTTTCATAGGCCCTCACAGCTCCCACCCCCATGACACCAGGGGGCCCTCCAGGGCAGCAGACATCCTCTCTCAGTCTGTATCCCCAGAGCCAGGCCGAAAGTCAAGGCCATTTGCCAAATGAATTAGTGAGGAGACTGTGGCTATTCTGTGCTTGCTCGGGGACGTGGCATGGGAAAGTGGAAATGCCCCAGCTTTGACGTCAGGGGGACCCCAATTCAAATCCCAAGTCTGCCTATAAATGCCTGCAAAATTTAGGGCATTATCTGAGCCTTAGCCCTCTCGTCTGTGAAATGAGCATGCAATGGACACTTCCCTTCCCCCAGGTTTGCTGTGAGCACAAAACATAAGGTAGATAAAGCCCAAACAAGATGCCTGGTCTGCGGTAAGATTTTTTTTTTTTTTAAATTATGGAATTTCGTGTATTTTCATCCAACCAGCATTGGCAGTCCCTCCCTTGAGCTGCCTCTTTTGATCCTCACCAGAGACTATTAACGGAGGTAGTGGGTTTGCCCCAAGGAGGTTAAGTAACTTGGCTAAAGTCACACAGCTGTAAACAGCTAATAAATAGGATCTGACCCCAAACCCACCACATTATCCTGTCTTCCCAGTAAGGGGTGGGAGGTCCGTGAGCTATGCTTGAACGACTTATTATACCCACTCCCATTACCTCAGTGGTATCTGCCAAGCCAAGTCTCCTTTTCCTGACAGTTTCTGATAGGAGTTTGTTTACCTAAAAAGCACTCACACACGCACACACACACACACACACACACACGCACGCACGTGCACACACACACACTTTCTCTTTTGAAGGAATCCTTAAGTTCTGATAAAAAAAAAAAGATGCATCTCGCTCCAACCCACCTTCCCCTCTCCCACAGACGCCCCCATGCTGTTCCAGTTAATAGGCATTGGGCACCCTGCCGCCCCTTCTGACCTGCTCCCCCAAACACAGCCAGCTCTCCCAAAACATCCAATCATCCAATCGTCACCTCGCTCAGCCTCTCACGCCAGGGGATGGCAGGGGGCGGGGGCGTCTCGCGAAAACCAGGGGGGTCGATGCTTCTTCGAGGGGAGCACCACAGGCTTTTGGCAGCTCAGAGGGAACACTCTGCCCATCTTCATTCACTCTGTTAAGGAAATGAGGGAATAATCCGATATTTAAAACACAGCTGAAGTGGTAAATCTATAGTGTCAGCCTTCAGCGTGATTTACCAAATAACTTAAAAATGCATGAACCTTCTTCTTTATAAAGCATGGGGGTGCTAAGTTAACTTCTGAATATTTTATCACCCAAGGTGAGCGTTTGCCTTGTGGCTGGAGAGTGGGGCACGTTTTCTGAACCCCCGCTGGTACCCGACCAGGCAGAGTCCTCTTGGTGGGGAGGGGAGACGGGCTTCCTGGTTTCCTTTGCCTCTGGTCATTTGAATGGTGGTTTTGTTCACCATCTCCTGGAAAGTGGCTGCTGCGGACATCTCCAGCAGATGAAGCCAAGTTAGAACCGAGCAAGAGACAATGCACACTGAGAGCCTCCTTGGCCAGGGTTTCTAGAAGGAAAAGGAGAACTTGCAGGGAGTGTGTGCGGGGAGTGTGTGTGGGGCGGGGGGCGAGGGGTGCAGAGTAGGCAGGAAAACTCTTTGATGAGCACTTTTCAGAGCACACGGGGAAAACAGTAGCACCCTGCGAGGCTCTGCTACCTGGAAGCGATCGCACCTGGCGGAGGGTGAGAGCAAAGACAGCCAAAGACTCGATCAGTGTGGGGAGAGAAAAATGCTCCACTTGGAAGATGGTTGTTTTTTTCTCCATGTCCCTAACTTCCTATTCAAGGCTAGGATCATGTTCCCATGCCTGGAGCTAAATACTGAGGACCGCTAGCCCAAAACGATTCTGATCAGGACTCCCAAAGGCCGTCTGGGACTGCGGGCCTTGGGTCGAGGCTCTAGTGCGAGAAAGTTACTCCATCACTGGAGCTAGTTCCTCTTCATCCCCAGAAGAAGTGAAGTGGGTGCTGGACAGCAGGTAGGAGTGTTTGTTGCAGAGCGAGGAATATCACGTGGAGAGGTGGACCAGGCCCCTCCCAGATGAACTGAATCAGAAGATTTGGGAAGAGGAGCCCAGGAACCTGCATTTACAATTGACTTCCGAGGTGGTTCTCATGCACACTAAAATTGTAGAACCTCTGGGCTATCCTGGAACCCTGTCTGAACATTAGAATTTGTAGAAGGGAACTTTAAAAAGTGCTGCTGCCCCAGAACCCACCCCCCAGCAATTCCAGTTTAGTCCCTGTGCAATGTGGCCTGGGCGTGGAGAGCTCTAAAAGCTTCCGAGATGATTCTCAGGTGCAGCTTTGATTAGTTCTAGATTCGTTCTTCAGACTCTTCCAGCTCCCACAGTCTAACCGGGGAAAGGATTGGGAAGGGTAGGAAGGGAGGGAGGAAGGAAGGGAGGGAGGGAGGCAGGGAGGAAGGGAGGGAGGAAGGGAAGAAAGGAAGGAAGAAAGAGTGGGCCACTGGAACCTTTTGAGAACTTTCTACCGTATCAAGCAAAATATTTTGAAAATTTAGACAATATTACTCTTTATATCGTTACTTATTACACGGTGCTGGTGTGCTGTTTGAATCACAAATTGTATGCTAATGGCCTAATTCATAAACCATTGACATTCTTTATGAGTCCTTAGCATTCAGAAATGAAGAATTTGCGTTCAAAATATAATTTGCATTGCAAAATTCAATAATTTAGTTTCTCATATTCATTAATGCCTAAAACCACAACACATAACTTAACTTCCAGCCCCCTCCTTGGGACACTGGGAAAAGAAGTGGTTCAGCCAGGAAATCAAGCACTGCTTTTTATGGCCAAGTTTGCAACGGCTCTGAGTCATCACCAGGGGAAGCCATGCTGTTTTTCCTTCAAGAGCCAGCCCTGAAGGATTCTGCCACAGTTAGATAATAGAGGTAGAGGACCTTTTTCAAGCACATGTTCATTTAAC
>NW_006436812.1:432604-442469 GCF_000325575.1 Pteropus alecto | reverse complement strand
TCACTGGGAAATTCAGTGAAACGATCGATGTAACATTCAATTGCATGGTCCATGGGACACTCGAAAATATCGTCTATCAGATAGTTAACGGAAAGGGCTACAGAATACTCTGTGAATTGGACGTGGAGAATATTCCTTTGGCAGATACATCTCCTGTGAGAGGAAATTTGCCTCATCTATACGAAGGATTGAGCTGGATTCACAGCCCGCCTAGCTATTTTCACTTCCTAGGACAAGGTCGGCATTGAACGTTGTTGGAAGAAAGGACAGACTGTTTGTGGAAGAGCCAACGGGAATGCTTACCTGGCTCAGGTACCTCTCGGGAACCGATCTTTTGGGATTCTACCCAGGGTTCAGCTTCCGCACATCTATATCTTGGTTCCATAGGTGTGATGGGAGTGTGCTACATAAATTTTTTTCTAGGCCACTGGGTCAAACCAGAACTTTTCAGAACCCAGACCTAAGCGTCAAGACAATAGAATCGAACCAACACAATTCCTGGAGTCAGAAGGCCTGCAGCTTCATTCTCGCTCTGCCTCCGACCTGCTGTGTAAATTTTTCCAAGGCATGTCCTCTCTCTTGAACTTGTAAATAGGGAGATTTGGATGTCATGGTCCTTAAAAGCTCTTCCAGCACTAGGACTTCTGGTCCTTAAAAGCTCTTCCAACCTCTAGGACTTCAGGTTCCGACTCTAGTATCATGACCAAACTTAGACTCTGGTTACTCCTGTCTGGATGTGTCTTCCTGAAAGCTGGTTATAAAAGGTCAAAGACCAAAGACCTTACTAGAATGTAAAGTGGTCCATGAAAAGTAACCACATGTGTTTCATTTAGTGCTGTATTCTCAGTATCCGGTGCGCATAATGGGCATGGACTGTGTTCAAGAAATAATCACTCGTCCATTCAACAGATGTGTCTGAGCACTGACAACGTGATGAGCTACCTTCTGGGCAGTGTGGCAGTGATGGACTACATAGATAAATTCCCCACCTTTATGAGTATTACATTAGGGTGAAGAGACAGATGGCAATCACGTAAAACACACGTAAGTCAATAAAACAAACCAGTTCGAATAGTGATTAGAGCTGATAAAATAAGGTAATAGTAGGAGAATGCTTGAAATGAAGGGCTACTTTAGATTAGGTTCTCGAGCAGCTCCTATTTGACATTTGATGGAACATTTGAGTTGAGACGTAGATAGCCAAAAGAAGCCAAAAGATGGAAAGATGTGGAAGCAGAGCATCCTGGGAAGAGGGAGTCGCAAGTGCAAAGGTCCTGAGGCAGAAACATGCTTTGTGTGTTAATAGAAGATGAGCAACGGCCCGTGTGGATGGAAGGAATATTGTTAGCAGAGGCTATGGGTAGATGAAGTGGTCAGAGGAGCTGTGGACGTGGATTTGTACACTTCACAAGCTCATGGGCAAGAGTCGGGATTTCAGTCTAAGTGTGATAGAAAACTCTGGAATGTTTTAAGCAGATAAGTAGCATCATCTGGTCCATAGCACTAAGAATTCCACTGGATACTTCATGGAAAATTGAATTAGTTGAACTAATTCAACTAAGTACGTGCTCTGTGCACCTTGGAAGAGAATCAGCCCAGTAGGGTGATGCCCACTCAGGAGAATGACGAAGCCAGGCGTTTTGGAAGGCCAGCATGACCCCTGCTACAGTGACACCCGACCCCAAAAGCCACTCTACCTGCCTGGTACCCAGCACCTCTTTATGAAGCCTAAAGTGCCTCTCATTTCGTTGCTCACCCAGCGTTGTCCTCCCTGCAAGCTCACCAGCCTTGGAATGAGAGCAAGTCATTCGTCAGCAAATCTAAAATATTTATTGTGCACACGTTAAAGGCCAAAGCGTTACATCATCGAACTCTGCCCAGACGGGGACAAGGCTTCTCAGTCTGATGACTGGGAAGAGGACGTGCTGGACTAGATCGAAGACAATTAATCTGTGCGAACAGAACTCTTCAGGACTCGCGTAAGCACCAGACACCAACCGGCCCGTAACGACCACCATTAAAATTTAATACGATTTGCTTATTTAAAAAAAATGGAATTCCTCCTGTCCTTTCTAGCTATCATTAATCCTACGGGGGAAATGGGAGGGAGGGTGAGAGTGGCGAGCATAGGACTACTTAGGGAGTGAATCTTGAGCCAAACTCCTGAGAAAGCGTATCGCAAAGGCATCTACATTTGTAGAGGGTCCTCTGTCTTGCGTCTGTCACTGTTTTCGCTTTGGGAAGGATGGGCTAACATGCTCACGTGTTTGGTAGGGGTGTCGGAGGTATAGGAGCAAGTGGGAGACTTGTATGAGGTGGGCAGCCTGGTACTCGTGACTGACCTTGACCCTTAGTCTCCTCCAAGTCTCAGGACCCTTGTTTGTTTTAAAGTTGGAGGTGGGAGGAAACTCAGTGTCATGGGGTTATAGAGAGGAAGGGACAGAGGCGCATGCAACGTACAGAGTCCTGTGCTTGGCACGGAATCAACACCGGATTCATGCGGTTGTCATCACCGTCGTTATTATTGCCGTTGCTGGGGTTATACTGCTGGATATTGGCTGTGGGGCTTTGGTGCATCTTCTAACCTTCCCATAACATGGGGCTGTGATGGTCTCTTCCTCAATGGTTTCTGGGGAAGATTAGACAAGATAACACGTGCCCAGTAAACAGCGACTTCCGTTGCCGTCACCATCTCATCTTCAGTAACTGACTTCACCCTCGGGTCTAGATTTGTCTTGGAACTGGGGCTGGTGCTAAGGTGTTTCAGGAAGTCCTACCATCTAGGTGTCTGCTGTCCCTCACCCTTGAGCGTCTCAGTGCCTCGCTGTGCCTGATCAGTAAGTCAGGGGTCACATGGAACCTGCACTCTTCGTCGGCATTGTTTTCCAATAAAAAGTAACTAACAGATACGAAGGCACTAAGAAGAGTTAAAAATCTCCGTAGACGTATAAGGTGTTGGCGGTTATTGTTTAAGTAGGGAGGAAGATGTTTTGTTGTTATTTGGGTTCCTCCAGCCCTGAGATAGCAGATAAATCAGAGAAGTGTCAAGTCAGAGTGAAACGTGGATTTCCAGAAACCCGAGGACTGAGCTTCATCGGCATTTCTTTTTTCCTTTTCTCTTTTGTAATCTTTGCTGAAAGACATTTGAAGTGAAGTTAATAATTGAAACGTAATGAATAATTGCAGTTTGGGGTCCATAGCACAATCATAATTGCCAGTTTATTACTTTTTTAATATATTTGCCGAGTATTAATAATATTGAAATAATGCGAGAAGATCATGGGAAATAAATGAAATATATCATTTGTCAAGGAAAAAGGATTTCCAAGCTGTAGGCACTGCTCCCATGAGTTCTGTGATGAATGCGGCATTGCACTGAATCCCTCATCGTGGAGACATCACCTGCAAATGTTGGTTCCTGCAGAATTCTCATCAAGGTAAATATAGGTGAAGGTAGAGAAGGCTCACCATATAGACAGCCCGCCATTTTTTATGCGCTTCTTGGGATGTGTGGAACATGGTGCCAAAGAGAGTTTCAGAGCTAGGAATAAAAATACCCGGGTTTTAGTCCTGGTTCTTTGGTTTGACCTTGGGCAAGTCCCTTCTGCTCACAAGTCCTCGTGGTCCTCACTACAAAATGAAAGGCAAAAACATGAAAATACGATGAAGGGGTTGGAATAGATCCTGAATCCCAACCTTTCATCTGTAAGAACCCATTTTGGTATTTTTCTCCCCTGGGGACTGCATGTTTTGAAAGAGCTTCGTATAATCATTTGAACATAAATTTACCACTCCTTGTACCTTTCCCCAGGCAGAGTAAAGGGACTAAACATTGCCATCTATAAAATGAGAAGGTTGATGTGGGCAGAAGCTTTCAACTCCGGCATCTCAACATTGGCAAACCATGGCTAACAATGGAGAGAGTCACAACTAATTTATTACTGAAATCAACTAAAGTAATGAAGTCTGCAAATGAGTCTCTACAACAAATTAGAGGGAGTCAAGGTCCCTCTGACAAAGCCATCATTGCTCCCTTATGTTCAGACACATTTCCTGTAATATGCTGCCATGTCTAAGGCATTTGCCATATGCTGGCTGCCGAGCTGGGGAAATGAGTAGCAGGAAAGATGTGGACGTGCAGCGAAGGTTCTGGGCATCGCCACCATTCATGGTCCACGTCATCCATCCTCAGCCTACAGGAAAAGGCAAGCGGGGTGGGCCTGGAGGGTTGACCATTAAGCCAAAGAGGAACGTTCTTCAACTTTAAGATCCCATGGAGTTTGCCTTGTAGTTTGGACTCACTTGGGACCCATTACTCTTCCTTCTTTCCTGTTTCTTTGTCCTGGAATGAACACGTCTACCGAAGGGCTGTCCCACTACTGTATTCTGGAAGCACATAACTCGTTGGGATTCACAGGTTCACAGGTGGAAGAGAATTTGCCTCAGGATGAAATCATCCCCCAAGTCTGACCTATGATTGATGTAGATGATGTTTAAACGAGACTTTGGATTTTAGACTTTAGAGTTGATGCTGGAACAAGTTAAGATTTGGGGGCTGTTGGGATGCGATGAATGTGTTTTGCATGTGAGAAAGAGATGACTTTGGGAGGGAGTAGGCAGAATGCTATAGAGTGAATGTACGCGTCCTCCTAAATTCGTTTGTTGAAGTTCCTGGCATAGAATCAAATAAGGGAAAAGGATGGTGTTAGGAGGTAAGGCCTTTGGGAGGTGATTAGGTCATGAGGGCAGAGCTCTCGTGAATGGGATTAGTGCAGTTATAAAAGAGGCCCCCCACCCCCAGAAGGTTCTCCTGCCCTTTCTGTAACGTGAGGACACAGCAAAAAGACAGCCATACGAGCCAGGAAGCAGCCCTCGTCAGACTTTGAATCTGTCGGCACCTTGACCTTGGATGCCCAGCCTCCAAAACTGTGAGAAATAAATTCCTGTTGTTTATAAGCCACTCAGTCTATGGTACAGTAACCCAAAGGGACTAAGACACTGATGCTACTATTTTAATGAACGTTCTTCTCAATTCATATAGATATCCCTCCGTACCTGTAGACTCAATTTCACATAAACTTGATGATATATGTGCTAAACTATAACCTGTTTTGTTTTCCTTTTCCCTTATTTGATTCTATGCCAGGAACTTCTTTCCCTTACTGCAAAGTCCTGCAGAACTTTTCCATTGTATCGATTTACGGTTAATAATTCACCATTGACATCCACACCGCTATAAAAAGCAGCTGTAAAAAGAACAAGAAAGATTTTTTGTGTACTGATACGGAACAATCTTCAAGATAAGTTAAGTGTACACGGCAAGCTTAGAACACTGTTTACTTTGCTCCCGTTTGTTGGAACGAAAAAAAAAAAGAACAGAAAAAGAAAGTAAAATGGAAGGGGAAGAATATATAAACACATGTGCTCTGGAGAGAAGCCAACAAACAGGTGGGTGCTGGTCCTGTCTGGGGAAAGACCCAGGGGACAGGGACCTGAGACAGGAGCGAGACAACTCGTGGCATGCTCCGCGGTGCCTGTGGAACTTGGAGCCACGTGTGAGTGTATAAACCTGGTACAAAATACGCGTGTGTTGTGTTTTTATGTTCCTTATACTTCACTCTCTGTGTGTATACTTTTACTATAATAGATACATTTGTGTTCTGTTTAAATTATATAATTTTAAATGTACGTATTTTTAACTTTTTTAAAAAATAGCTTATCACTGCATTCCCCAGTCCCCAGCCAAGTACTTGGAATATAAGGAAGAGTTTGATAAATATGTATCCAATAAATATATTGATTATTAAACTATATTTGTGAGTCGTGGGGTTTTTTCCATAGTCACTTCCATTCTTTTTCAATTTGGGGGATTTTTGTCACAATCTGGGTATCGCCACGGCAGTGCGTCACAGCCGCCTCGTATATGGTGAAGGCAAATGTTTGCGAGTCCCTGGGCCAGTTTTGCTCAGGATGCTTCTGGCCGATATGATCCAGAATTCCGAGACAGGATCTGGAATTCACGAGATTCATGCGTCATTTCCCTCTGAGAA
Organism: Pteropus alecto; assembly: GCF_000325575.1. Lineage (NCBI taxonomy): Eukaryota > Metazoa > Chordata > Mammalia > Chiroptera > Pteropodidae > Pteropus > Pteropus alecto. The sequence goes on along the minus strand of NW_006436812.1, from coordinate 436,419 downwards.
GGGAATCAGGGAGTAGGTGGGTGGACGGGAGGTTGGGGGAGGTTGGTGGAGGAAGCTTTGTCCAGTGCCCAAAGCCTTCTGGTAAGAGGCAGAGGTCGAGAGAGGAGCCTTGACACAGACGAAGCAGTCCCAGGGGCCACGGGCAGAGGCTCTGGGTAAATAAATCTCGTGTTGAAACTCTTCTTCCAGATTCTCCATCGCTCCAGGGGTGGAACGTACTCAGTGAGAAACAGGAGCTCTGGGCTCCACTCGCCTCTGAAGCAATTCGTTTCATCATTCTCCCGCTGGGAGTTGTCACCTTAGCCTCAGTTTGCTCATCTGTAAAATGGGAACAATCACGATTGCACCGAACTCATTGGATTGTTTTAGATCTTGGAGGGGAGAATGCAAGTAAAATGCCTAGCACGGAGTAGGTGCTCAAAAAAAGCCTCGGCAATCATTCTTGTTACAGTCGCATCCATTTTATCCAAGGTCCGTGGGTTAATGAAAGATTCAGAAAAAGACTGGGAGACTTGGGAGTTGACAGGAACCAATGAGGCAGAACCGAAAGAGTGAAGAAGCAGTGAGATTCGATTCGCTCATCCGGCCAGTTCTCACTGACCTCTCCCTACGCCTCAGCATCACACTAGGTACCGGGAACCAGCGCCAAGCAAAGGTGAGCGCAGTTCCTGCCCCCTTGGAGCTTCCGATTTGCTGAGAGAAACAGGCATGAACCAAAGGGGCATGAACACAAATGCGTATAAGATTGCTGCTGTGACAAGTGCTACGAAAGAGAGATGTAAGATGTTTCCAGAGCTGATAACAGGAGATTTGAACTTCCCGAAGGAGTCGGAGCAGGTTTCCTTAGCAGTGATGTTTTAGTCAAGATCTGAAGGGTGACTAAGGATTATTTAAGCGGAAAGAGGAAGCAGCAGGTGCAAAGCCCTGTGGCCAAAGGGAACTCTACCTGCCAAAAGAACTGAGAAAAGTCTAAAGTTGCTGGAGAGAGGCTGCAAGGAGGAGTGTGGAGTGAGTGGAAGTATGAGCCCTCCCCTTGTACGGTCTAATGATAATAATAGCCACAGATAGGATGGTAGCCATCACATATTAATCACTTGCTGTATGCAGGCACCATGCTGGGCATGTTACGTTATCTCATTTAAACTCATTACAATATCATGAAGTTGGGGCCATTATTATCCTTACTTTACAAATGAGGGAACAGGTTAAGGAAGGGTGATGGGGTTAACAAGAACTGGAACCAGTTAGGTCTAGCTCAAAAGCCATCGTAGTCTTGGACTCGGAACACCACACAGGCTGTCACCCAAATGGGAACAGTGAAAGGGGACATTACTAATAATGCCTGGACCACAGGCCTAAGTCAAGACCATCCCAGGATAATGCCTCAGGATAAAGAACATGAAAGTACTTTGTAAAAAAACAACATCTAGTAAGAGACCAGAGACAGTTGAGCTGACCATGGATTTAAGGGAGAGATCTCTGTGTCAACAGGGGCCGCTTTCTTAAACTATTTCCTCCCTTTGTGACAACAAGAAGCCCCATCTACCAGTCTCACATCTTAAATATAGCTGACATTTCGAAAAATAATTAATTGTTGGTTTTATTAATGTTTTAAAGTATAAATTAAAAGTGTGACAAATGAGTGAGAAACAGCAGTCTGATTTAATGAAAATTTCATACTCTCCATCAATAAATCACAGTCTAAAGAGAACTCAACATGGTCCACAATATTTCTCTCCTGTCAGCGGAGGGCTGACTGGAGTTCGCCTGAGTTAACTTGGCAGATGAGTTCTGCTTGGGAACTGGGAAGGGTCTGAAATTATGCAGAACTCGAGAGGCCAGAGTTGGGAGGGGGAGGGTAGCTGGCCCACATGGAGGTGGACCTGACGTGGACCTCGCTGACCAGGGCAGTCTCTGCCGGGAAATCTCCCTCCTATTAAGCTGGAATACAGCAAGATGACAGCATCGCCCAGCAGTGGTTGTCCATGCTCACCCTTCCGGTGGAGAGGTCGGGGACTGTCTCTGTCAGAAGTCCTTTGTCTACGGAGGATGTGAAGCCAGCCCCCTCTCCCCTCCTCCATCGCGGTCCCCCTGCTGCGGACTCTGTTCCAACTGCAGGGCGCTACTACAAATTTTAATCTCCACTGAAATGTTGTTTCCTCTTTCTTTAAGTCTTACAAGAGATGCTTTATCTTTTCCCAGGGTAACAATCTCATCTATTCCATAGTTTTAAAGAAATCTAGACAAGGAGAGGCTACGACCTTCCTTAGTCATCCATGCTAGCAGTCAATCCCAAAGTCTGCTCTTCCCTTCGACATCATATTAAGTGTGGGGTTTACAGAGGGTACAGTCGATTCACTGGGATCTGGATGAGCTGTTCAAAAAAACATTAAGGACGTAAGAATGATTTGTGGGGAGCAGGGGATTGAAAAAGCAGATTCTGGGCTGGGGTCCTATAAATGCTGATTCGCGGGTTGGTGGAGGGGTGTGTGCCTTCTTCACGAGCATCCCAGGTCAGCCTAACGCAGGCAGTTTGAGGACCAGGCTTTCAAAAGCACCCAGCTGAATGAGCCTTGGCGAGAAAGTGAGCATTGGAGCTGGGGTTGGTGGTTTGGGGAGGGAGAAATGGGACATCTCCAGCCAGAACCACCTCAGCGTCAACTCCACCATCCTCCTGGCCCTTCCCCACCCCCTCCTCCTACACCAGAGTTTAGCAAACCTAGTCTTCTGAGGCCAGATTGAAATGCCAGAATGTATGGAGATTAATCACAGAATAATACAAACTGCCGCTTATCATCTCCCATATATTTGACATAATTACCCTACAAGCAACATGAAAATGTTATACTGTAATAACTCTGAGCCGGAAGAAAAGGCAGCACTGCTGATAACATGAACGTAGCGAAGAATACAGAACAGAACCCTTAGAAAACTTTTAATTAATTTTTCCCCCTTTCAACATAATTGATGTCAGTTCAGGCTTCAGCGTTTTCGAAGTGCTCGGCCTCGTAGCAGAGAAGCCCGGGGCCACTGCCGGTTGACGATAGACCAAAGCTGGGCCCTGGTCAGGGGACTAAGGAGCCTTACTGCATCTTTTAAACACATCACTTGGACTGCGTCACTTCCCCCATTTAAAATTCTTTTACGGCTCCCCATTTTCAGCCCTACAGAACCCCAAAACCAAGGTCCTCTGGCGTCAGTATGATCCTCCACGGTGGGCCACCTGCTTGCTTACCTCGTCAATTTCACCTCTTGCCCCCGCCCCACATGTCCTTACCAAATTGCTTGCCATCTCTCCGATGCACCTGTCTTAGCCCATGTGGGCTGCTGTAAGGAAGCACCAGAGACTGGGCGGCTTATAAACAACAGACACTTACTTTTCACAGTTCCGGAGGTCGGAAGTCAGAGATCGGATGCCAGCCTGGTCAGATTCCGGCAAGAGCCCTCTTGCGGGTCGATGACTGCTGACTTCTCGCCGCATCCTCGCATGGCAGAGAGAGGGCAAGAGCTCTCTGGGCCTCTTTTATGAAGCACTAATCCCATTCATGAGGGCTCCACCCTCATGACCTCATCACCTCCCAAATCCGAAAGGCCCCATCTCCCAATACCACCACACTGGGAATAGGGCTTCAACATGTGAATTTGGGGGGAACATACATTCAGTCCATAGCAATATCCATTAGGATGGCTATAATTAAAAAGACAGATAATAACAAATGTTGACAAAAATGTGGGGAAACTGGAACCCTCATACACTGCTGGTGGGAGTCTAAAACGATACAGCTACTTTGGAAAGCAATCTGCCAGTTGCTTAA
>NW_006436812.1:426450-432004 GCF_000325575.1 Pteropus alecto | reverse complement strand
AGCATTACCCACAAGCCAGGCATTAAACTAGGTCCTACGCATACAAAACAGAAAAAAAACATGGTTCCCTCACTCAAGGAGTTCACTGTCTTGAAGCAGACAAAATTACAGCCCAGTATGGGTCCACCTGTCAGGATGGAGGTGTGTCCTGGTGCCATGGAATAGAGAAAGAAAACCCCAAGTCTTCCTGGGGAAGGTGGGAAGAGGTTCCTGGAGGAGGTGGTGTTTGAGCAGGGTCATAAAGATACACAGGAGTTCACCAATGGAAGAAACGACATATGCTGCCGAACTTCTAGAATGTGGAGTGATTTGATGTTCTAGAGGATCGTGTGTGGCATGAAGGATGAGTGGACAACCAACCTCTCCAGATAAGGAAGGCCAGATCATGACACACACAGAGGCAGACCCTGCTGACGAGTTTAGATCTTATCCCAGAGGCCACGGGTCTATAAGCATTTTGCACTGAGGACTCCGTTTCAATGCTCAGAAATGGCATGGCAGTAGATTCAGGGCAAATTGTCTGAACAAAACACATCACAGCAAAAGTTATGGTAAGTTCAGTGATGCATTTAAATTAACTTGTACTTTGTTCGGCCCAATCAAATCCAGACACTTGAAAAATAGCCGCACTGAGCAAAACAAGCACCATTCTTGTAGCTATGAATAAAATATGACTGTGTCGATTCCACGTGGTTACTCTTTCCAGCATCTTACACTGTGATGTTCGGCGTTGAAATATGGCGTCTGTGCTGCGTAATAGCAATGGGTGGACTATTTTTTATCAACGCTTCTCTCTTTTATTTAGTTAGGACATCTTACACTGTGATGTTCGGCGTTGAAATATGGTGTCTGTGCTGCGTATTTCCACTGTAATACCAATGGGTGGACTATTTTTTATCAAACGCTTCTCTCTTATTTAGTTAGGCCCATGCTGTACCTTTCTTCTTCTCTTTCTAATTGTTTTTCTTTCTTCTTCCAAGTACTTTATCAATATCCGTTGCCGAGTCACATTCCGATGCGTTCATCTGATTTGGTGGTCCTCAGATTTTCATGCTCGTAGCATCCCCTAGGGGGCTTGTTAAAACAGATTGCTGGGGGCCACCCCCCACCCCCCACCGATTCTAGCTCAAGAGGTCTGGCTGGGGCCTGAGAATTGCATGTCTAAGAATTCCCAGGTGGTTTCAATGCTGCTGACCCAGAGACCACAGTTTCAGAACCATTGATTCACATCCTCTCTCTTCTCCCGATTTATTAGCAGATCATCCACGGTTTCATGACTTCTTACATATTTTTCACCTTCCTTAAAATTTTCAAACCCTTGATTTCATAAAGAAATGCTAGAAATATGTAAAATAATCAGATTCAGAAATAAATGTCCAGAAATGCATACAATCCCTACAAACACTTTTACACCTGCATGATGTTTAAAGAAGAAGAGTGTCCATATTCTAGGAATTCTTAACTCATTTCAAACTGATAAGGAAGTAAATGCATATAACTTGCATTACCTCTGTCACCTGTCAGTCAATGTAAACATTCATAAATTAAGAGTGAAGACTTTCGTGTGATCACGCTACATTTCTAGATTCATTATGAGAAACCGAATATACAAACAGACAATATTCAGATCATATGTAACAATAGAATTTGACCTACGATCTACAGAACCAGTCCAGGAAACCAACCTATCATCTACACTAACCAACCCAGGAAGCCAGCCTGCTATCTGTCAGTCAGGCTGTGGAAATTATACCACCATCTCTAGCAACCAGTCCAGAAAGCCAAACCTTTGTAACAGTTGGCCCCAAATAGTCAGGACTCGATTACTGACTGACAGTCTTCCTACTTTTTGTCCTTTTTGCCAACTTGGGACCAACCAGAGAAAGCTAAATATACACCTCTAACCAAACACATAGGATCCCCACTTCTAGTTGGCCCATGTCCAGCTTCCTCAGGCCAACAACTTCCAATAAGGGCAGATCTGAAGTCTTCCCTTTTTGCTCCTACAAAGCTTTCTCCCTCCCCTGCCTGCCTTTGAGCCTCTGCCAAATGCAACAGAGTCAGCCACCATCACTGCACCTTGGCAAGCTCTGAATAACAGCCTTTGCTTGTTCTCCATTGGTTGGTCTTTATTTATTTCCACAGTTAGCTAGAGGAACCAGAGGAAAGCCACAGCCCACTGACCCTTGGGGAGATGTCTCTAAGCACTTCATAGAAAAACTTACAGGCGCAAGACCCGTTAGGATGTTTATCCAGTCTAGAGATCATGGTTGCTGAATATACGTGTTCTTGGGCCCCTGTCCATATTGTGTTGAAGGACCATGTGGCCTCAGTGATGTGGGCAAGGGAGATGCTCTCTAGGAATTTTTGAGCCGAGATATATCCTGATCTGTGCATTAAGACCATCATCCGGGCAGCCATGTAGAAAATGAGGAGTCAGGAAAGACAGCATGAGTCGACCAGCATTTCTTCAAGGGGACTGACCCAGAGCTCCAGACCAGATCCCGCCTCCACGGCGGAGACATTCCTTGTCTTGAAATGCATTTCCCTTGCCTTTGAAGAGACAGGCTTCCCTTCCTGATCACAGAGCATGGCCTCGTCGTCATCCCAGGAGGGTCCCTCATGGCCTCCGTGTGAAGGTGCGTGCAGCAGCAGGCCACAGGCTCGGTTATTTAATTAGCATGATAGACTTTCATCAGGCAGCCAAGGGGCACGTTCACAGCAGAGCATCCCCTCTCCGTGCTGGGCGTGTGAGACCCATCATGCCTTCCACGGGTCTGCAACTCTTTTGACCTCCAGCATCTGGAGTTGCTGGAGCCATGGAAACCAGTCCCGATCTGGGTGACAGGACTCCCAGGAAGGAGACTCTGGCCAGAACACTTGGCCAGGCTTTTTAAATTTCATGAGGAAGGGCAAGTGTAGCTCCCCGCCGCCGACGCGGGGCGAAACCTCCAGACAGAAAACCCGATCTTCAAACAAGCCAGTCAGAGGGCTTGAGTGGGAGCCAAGGCCCAGCGCTTGGCGACAGTCAGACCCTGACAGTGTGAGTGCCTTACCCTCTCCGCCCCTCGATTTCCCCGTGCGTAAAAAGGACGCAGTGCCAGGCGTCTGCTTCTCAGGGCGAAGCGATGCATTTGAAGAACTTGGCTGCACGCCTGATGCACAGCGACCTCCAACAACTGTGACACATGCTTCTCGAGCTCCGGTGGCACTTAGATTGTGCCCTGCAGTCGAGGTCAGCAATCCCCAATGTCAATTCCAAGTCCATGGAGATCTATAACTGTGGTTCATGACCTTGTATTCATTACCACCTCCTTTAAAATTGTTAAGGGCCTTTAGTTTGTTTTGTTTTTTTTCTTAATTACCAACCCCACCCATGAAATTTTAATAGCTCAGATACGCTATATGTCTGTTTATGCAATATGGTCCATCAGAGAGCCAAAAACCACAGGAAGAGCCAAGATTTTTTTTTTCACTCCTCAAAGGCCAATTTTCTGAGCGGAGAAAAAATCTTATACGCATTCTTTTTCTCCACCCAGAGGGAAGTGAGCTAAAATTCCCTGCGTCTATATGTGTATAAAAGATTTACACACACATGGACTATGGTTAGTTTTACTTTAATCGATGGGTGTGACGATTTAAAATATCTACATTTTACATAGTGCCGAAACTAGAGGTACAAGAAATAAAGCATCTTCCTTTATATTTATTTATTTTTTTTTTTTAAAAAGAGCCAATTTTCATTCAGGTTCAGAATGCATGATGATCTCGAAGCGAATGCACTGAGAAAAACAAGAAAGTCCACACATATTCAACTTAGCGCTCAACCTGTGATTTCAAAATGTTTCCCTTTCGGTGTGTGTCTATGTGTGCGCGCACGCTTGTGACAGGAAATGGTAGCGGTTGTCTCGTTGTATGTGGGTTTGTGTGTGTCTGCTCGAGAGTTGTTTAATTGATGCACTTCCTCGGCAAGAAGAAAAAATGGGTAAAAAAAAAAAACTTGGTCCCAAGAATTTCTGTCCTTCGTCTATGAAATCTAAAATCTGGGTTTTTCTTTGTATTCTGGTTCTCGAGGCTCCGAAGGCTCACCCTGCTCCTGCTCCCATGGCCTTACGCATGCTCGTGGCCTCTCCATCACCCTGTGGCCTTAGCGGGGTCCAGTGGATAGAGTGTCTACTGCCTTCCCAGGGGGGAACCGCAGTATTCGTAGGGCGGACTCCACACAGATGGGCACAGCTACTCTGCCCCTTGCCTCGTGCTTGGCATGCGGAGGCACAGAGATGGACACTTCCCAGTTCCCACACTCCAGGTGCCCAAAGTCTAGCACAGGTGTCCGATCGTTCTCACCTTCCTGCTTCCTCGCCCTTCTCTTACTGGCCCCAAACTCAGCTTCCTGGTGGCCAAAGCAAAGAGAGAAACTACAAGTGATGAGATCCGCAGTTTCTTTGGATAAAAACCTACTAAAGGTTAAAGAGAAAATCAATGCCTTTCTGTCCCTGAGGCACGAAGTTTTCCCCGATAACTCTTACAAAGACTAGCACGGCTGACATGTTGGGGGCATCTAAGTCAACACCCTTAAATCAAATGGCACAGCAAATTCCTTAGGGATGTTTTGGGGGCTTCCCCATTCAAGCCCATGTAACAGTGAAAATGGTAGCCATATTGCTAACAGCTAGAAACCACTCGAATGTCCTTCAATGGGTGAATGAATAAACAAACTGTATGACGTCCACGCCACAGAATACCGCTAGAGAATGCAAAGAATGAGCAACCGGGGCCTGCGACAACCTGGATGGGTCTCGTAGGCATCATGCCAAGTGAAGGAAAAGCCAGACTCAAGAGGTTACACACCGAATGATTCCATTCAGGGGATATTCTCAAAATGACACAACTCTGGAGATGGAAAACACATTGGTGGCTGCCAGGAGTCAGGCATGGGGTGGCAGCAGGCAGCACGAGGGAGAATCATTGTGGTGATGGAAAGTTCTGTATCTTAATTACGGCGGTGGTTACACCAATCTCTATATAGGAGAAAACTGCATAGAAGTGCACGCACACGCACACACGCACACACGCACACACGCACACACACACAAATAAGGTCTGTAGTTAGTTAACTAAACTGTACCAGTGTTGATTTCCAGACATTGATATTATATCAATATCAATTATATCAATTGCAGTTGCACAGGATGTCACCCAGGGGGCAAGCTGGGAGAGGCTGGGAGTGGCTGGGAAAAGAGGTCCCAGGACTCTGTGCTACATTTGCAATTTTCCGTGTGAGTCTGCAATTACTTCAAAATCTAATTTTATAAAAAAAAGATAATAGCCATTATCTATAGTCCTACCCGCAGCCAAGTCGTCCACCTCAGAGGCCTCTGCCTCCTCCCGTGGAAGGCGAAGCCGTGCTGTGACAGCGCACCCCCTCCCGGCTGGCCTGTGTCCTTGATTCCCAAGCTTAAGTGGCACCCAGGGCCGCTGAGCTGTGATTCTGAGGTCCTCTTTGATCCTTCACGTTAGGTCTCTCCCAGTTAAGCTGTCTGTGTTTAAACTC
>NW_006436812.1:415911-426278 GCF_000325575.1 Pteropus alecto | reverse complement strand
TTTCATCCTCAGGTCGAAGAAACACTGAGCTGACCCTGGGGCATCAGCTCGGTGGTCCCACTTTCCAAACCAAGACCTGCGATGTAATTGGCATCACTTCCTAATACTTTGAAATTGGAGTTCTGGAAAAATCCGGCCACGGGTGGTCCCTTCTGTGGATATCTGTAGCCCCAGAACTCATTCAGGAAAATGAAAAAGCCCACGGAGTTTAAAGAATCAGGAAGGGGGGGCGGGGTTAAGCAGCGACATCACCGTAACCCACAAGTCTCTTTTTCCCTCCTGGAGACAGAAAAGATGGTCTCCTTATCCACAGATGTGCTCCAAGCATCTGACGAGATAACGGTGGGAAAGGCGTTTGCAAATAGGACAGCGCTTTGCAAATAGAATTAAAACGTCCTTATCTATTTTCATTTTCTTCCTCCTCCAAGAACACTTTTTGGGTTGCCTCGTTCCCCATCCCACCAATGGAATCTGTCATTAGACACACCCAAGTTTGTCCCGCCGGAAGGCAAGGGAGCCTGAGCACCTACGAGCTCCACCCATCATGGATTAAGAGCTGCTCCCAGATGTCCTAGGTCCCCAGCACTTCCAGCTTGCCCCAAGTGTCAGCCAAGAGACCCTCCCGAAGTCAAAGAATGCCCTCAGGCAGAGGGTTGCAGATGCTTGTGATAGAAAGCCATCAGCACGTGATCAACACACACGCTTAAGTTAGAGTCAGAGGGAAAGCGGACAGAGCGTGGTCTCCTCTCAGAGGCAGAGAGTGAGAGGGACAGTGGGACACTCAGGGACAGAGACGGAAGAGACAAGGACAGTGAGAGGGAGAGAGTAAAGGCACTGAGAGGGACTCAGAGTGTTCTGGGGAATTCGTTTTACATACCATACTCTAGTTGCTGTGAGTTACAGTTCGAAGACTTTGTTTACCTGTTTCTTTGGATAGGGACAGACAGTGAGGAAGTATGTAGCATGAAAAGGTAAGAATATGTAGCGTGAAAGGCCCGCTGGCAGGTCCCAGCTTTTAGTCCATAGGTTCCCATGGTTTTTAGCCATAGAGAATGAACATTTTTATTTTGTGTGGGGCAGCCACTTAAAGACTCCGTTTTTCCTGTTTCCCCTTCACAATGTGAGGAATGGGGTGTCAGCAATCCCAGCAGAAATCTTCCTTCGTTCTGCAGGTGTCCAGGCCTGGCTGTGGAGCTGAGCAGCACATCTCAGTCTCTCAACGTGGCTTGATTTAACATTTTTAGTTCTGTTGCCTCCTCCCTACATCAAAAAACCACCCCGAAACTGAGCGACTTAACACACCAACAATATTTCTTTTGCTCACGAATCTGTAGGCAGACAGGGCTTGGTGCAGACAGCTGGTCTCCGATCTACTCAGCCTCGGCTGGTCCACTCGAAGGTTCTGGAATCATCTGGAAGCTCACTCCCTCACATGGTTGGCGGTGGGGCCTCAGCTGGGGCTGGAGCTGGAACTCTAACCCGGGGTCTGTCCAGGCGGTTGCTCAGTCCCAGGGGCACACGTCGAGAGAAGGCCAGATGGGGGAACCGGGCAGAAGCTGCATCATCTCTATAACCCTTGGGGTTTGCAGCAGTGATTCTGGCACCTGTTGGTTAAAGGCGAACACGAAAGCCGGCCCGTATTTCAGAAGGAGGACTTGGACCCCACCTTTCCACAGCGGGAGTGTCAAAGAATCTGCAGACATCATTTAAAGCCACCACACGACGCATTTCAATCCAGTTTTGCGCACACAGAGCGTTTCCTCTGTGCCAAGTACTTCGCTGGATACCAGGGAGACAGAAAAGGACAATTCACTCGGAAGAGACAGGTAAAGCACAAGTCTGGAGGAGTCAGAGCGTTTGGGCTTCTCGTCCTGGTTATCCTGTCATTTTATCCTCTGCATGAATTTTGCATGAATCTTTAATTAATACCTATTTCTCAAAAAATAAAATAAAATAAAAAAGATTCAGAAACGCCTACATTGTTCAAGAATGCTTTTGTGCACGGGGCCACCCTGTTGGGCAGGTTAGGCGCTGCACAAGGACACCCCTCCGAGGAGCCAAGGTGGGGGTGGCATCTAAACTGCACCTGCTCACCAGACTGTGGGCTCCGGTGCAGGGCTGGTTTGCAAAAGGACCTTTTCTGGTTGCACCTGCTAAGCCAGGTGCCCTCTGCCTGGAGCGGGGCATCTCTTACTAATTTACACAAAGGTGCCGTATGTGCTGGTGCCACATGGGCTGGTGGTGGCCTTGTTTGTATAAGCAGAGACTTTAGTGAGGCTAAAACACATGCCTAAGGATGGGAGGGGAACACAGATGCAGGAAGAATGAGGAAAAACCATCTAGCTGGTGAGAAAGAAGTGCACCAAAAGGGATAATGAACAGGCGTCATCCCCGAGGGGTGGAATCGCGGGATATTTTTATTCTCTTTCTGTTGCTTATATGTCTTTTTCAAATTTTCTACAAGGAACATGCATTGTCATTATGAATAAAACTAACGAGAATATTTTTAAAGTGCTCTGACCCGTTCTGTCTCGCTCTGCCTGTCGAGCTGCCTGCGAGATGCAGCAGAAAAATCCCCTGAACTGGGATTTGGTCCTAAGTTCCGATATTTAGTAGCTCGATTTGTGAACCTCAGCCAACTATTTCCTCTCTCCGTGCCTCAGTTTCTCCATCTGTGAAGGAGTGACCAACACCCCTTGCCCTGGGTGTTTTCTCGAGCATCGAAAGACTCAAAACAGAGCTCGGGAAGGAACTCACTTTGGAAGCTCTTGGTTATTATGGAAGTAAGAAGGACATTTTAACCCAAACACCCCCAAAATAAAGGGTAGGTCCAGCAGGAGGCCCACCCTTGGTGGGACTAGGACGAAGCAAGTGAGGTCTTTGCCTGGTATATCAAGTGACTCAGTTACCCAGATAAATAATATTACAGTGCAATACGTTTTTTAAAAAAAATCACAGTGAATGCTCCAAATCCCCATAATGAACAGAATACCAGCATTCGTAAATAAAGACAGGTTCTGACCCTGCACTTCTGCAAAGCCTACTCATTCTTCTCACCCTGGTCTCCAGCCCAAGGCCTAGACCCCAGCGCAGGAATCATCGTACTCGAAGTGTCCAGGCGGGGAATGGCCTGCAATCAAGGTCATTCTATAGGTTTAGAGGTCAAGTCTGGACCAGGGCCCAAATCTCAGAGCCTTTAATGACGCATCCTTCCTATCACACTGGATGCTGTCAGCCCTGGCAGGGAAGTGCTTTGGGAAGGTTGGTTCTTCCCCCACTGTCAATCTGAATATCAACCTATATGAGCAGGTTGTTTTCTCTGGAAAAGCAGAGCGGTACTGGACGCATCTTCATTCTATTCCAACTTTTCTGCCTTGTCATCCGCACTTTGGGTACCTGGCATTTCAAGTCGAAGCTAAACTTAAAGGCGTTTAATCTCCTTCGGTAGAAATAACAGGTCCGAAGCCTGTTTCCCAGGAATCCTTTCTCTGGGATAATAAGAGATGCGTTTGAGGGGGCCTTCGTCCTTTAACTGTTCCCTTTGACGAGTGTCGGGGCCCCACAAACAGATGAAGAAGCTGTACCTTCACTGGGCAGAGAGAGCGTCTCCATCTTGGTCTGCCATAGCCCTATGCCCTTCTCCAGCTCAGGGCTTGTCTCCGTCTGTAACTATGTGTGTGACACTTGATTAATGTCTGTCTCCCACATCCCACCCTGAACCACGCTTTCTGTGGGGCGAGGTCTGCTTCCATTTTGCTCACTGGTCTACTCCCAAGGGTAATGCTAAATGTATGAATGATGGAGTTAATTAAATGTATGAAATGGGGCGAGGTCCGTGGCCTGGAAACGAGTGGAATATTAAGCATTGTGACGTACACACAGGAAGCCCCATTCTGAGCACTGTGCCCGCAATGATTGATGTTACTGCCTCAACGATCCGGAAGGTGGGCACTGAGATGAGCCCCGTCACGTGGATGAGGGAGCGAAGGCACAAGGCGCTTACGCAGTTTGCCCGCCGTACCACGTATAACCTGTGCTCCGAGCCGTGATGCTCTGCAGCCCCCCCAAAAGCAAAAGTAGAAATGGGGTGCTCATGGGATAAAGGAGGGTGCACATAGCATTCAGCATGACGATCTCCCCATTTCTGCGTTTTTTTTCCTCCCACCTCCTCCATGGTCTCCTCTGGCTTTGCCCCAATGGACACATCCTGGTTCTGTCCTGTTCTCACTGACTCTCTGAGCATCTCAAGCATCTCAAAGGCTTACACCACCCTCTACACACTGATGCCTCTCCGATGCATGGGACCTGGTAGTTCTCAACCAGGGCGATTGTGTCCCCCCTCGGGGACGTCTGTCAACGTCTGGAGACAGACGTGATTGTCGTGACTGGCAAAGGGGTGCAGTTGGCATCTCCTGTGTAGAATCCAGGGGTGCTGCTATACACCCCACAAGGCACAAGATGGCCCCCCACAGTGCAGAATTATCTGGCCTCGAATGTCACGCATGCTGAGGTCAAGAAGTCCTCGTTGACCTAACCCTCTGTCCCAAGACGTATTTCCACCTACCTCCTAGATATGTCCACTTGGATGTCCCACGAAGTCCCAAACTCAATATTCTGCAGAATGAACTTGTTATCTGCTCCTCTCCCCGCACACCACCTGTCAGCTTGCCTTCTGGCACTTTCCAGCTCTGCAAATCACAACACCTCTCACGCTAACAGTTCGTCTGGGAAGTTACTGTCACCTCCCCACACCACACTCTCACCAAGTCCAGCAATCCCAGTGCTTAAATGTCCAGTTGCGAGCTCTTCCCTCCTTCAGGTCCCGTCTGCCCCACTGTGGGCCGCCATTCTCTCTCATCTACGCTCGTAACAGCCTCTTTGCAGCCCGGCCCCCAAGCAGCAAGCAGAGAGATCCTTCTAGACCACAGAGGTGTCACCTCTTCCATAAAACTCCCAAAAGTTTTCCATGGGGGACGATGAAATGTTCCGGGACTGGATAATAGGACAACGTTATGAACAGACTAAAGGCCACTGAGTTGTGCGTTTGGTCAAACGGTGAATTTTATTCTGTAGGTATTTTACTACGATTGAACAACAGACACACGAAACCTTCCCTTTGGCCTCCAGGCTCCTCTCTGTGGCTCCCCTGCCGGCCGGCAACCTCCGCTGTAGTCCCGAACTCAAATAAATCGGACTTTGCTGGGGACCAGAGCTGGGGACCAGAGCAGGGGGCGGCTGAGATCCTGCGGGTAGAAACGACTGGCTGCTGTTGGAGAGAGGGCGACAGGATGGATTTGCTATAGATGGCTTGGACGCTGCCTCCAGGGTGACGCACTTTGGCCTCCAGGCTCCTCTCTGTGGCTCCCCTGCTGCCTCCAGGGTGACGCGGATGCTCCTTCCTGTCACCGGCGTTAGGGTCCACCCTCTTCTGGGATGACCCCATCTCCTTTTACCTGTATACACCCGCAAAGACCCTTCCTCCACACACGGTCACAGTTACAGGTTCCAGAATTACGATTTCGCTGTATCTTTGGGGGTACGCGCTTGAACCCATGACAGTCCCCCTTTTTTAGGTAGGCGACTCCAGCGCTCTGAGCATGCGCGTCACCTCCAGGGGCCTCGCTGGTAGAAGGCGAAGGCCGGGTGTGGCGCATGTTACCCCCTCCAGGTTTGACACAATTGACCTAGTTGGCTCCACTGTACAGAATCAGGACAAACCCAGGCGGTGAGAAAAACCAACACCGGCTCCGGGAATGACAGGCGAGCTGTCAGCTCTCCTCCGGGGCTCCCTGAGACGGCTGCTTCCAGGCAAGCACCCAACAACTCTGGGGGTGCAGGAGGAGCCAGCCCCACGAAGAAACGAGTTGGAAGGGGGACAGAGGATGCATAAATATTTTAGTAGTCATCGCATGCTCGTTTCTCCTCTGAGACTCCCAGTATTCCATTAAATTAAGCATTTCTAAGTGAAGAAATAGAAATGAATACGGACCGAACGCTGAGGTTCTGACAGAATCCCCACGTCTCCCTCGCAAGCAGAGGCCCCGCGCGGCCGTTGCGATACTGTCGCTTTGGCGCAGTGGCTGATGGGAAGGCTGCCTGAGTGTGCAACCAGCCTCCCCCACCCCACCCCACCCCCCAGGCACAGCGCCATCAGCGCCATCAGCGCCATCAGTGCCACCAAGGGTTCTCAGACCCCAGGGATGGCGGGTGGGGAGCCAGAAACGTGGGCCTTGGCTTAGCAGCCGGAAGACCAGGTTTAAGCCTCCCTTAAGGCTGGTGACCTTGGACGCGTCCTTGGCCTTGCTGAGCTTCTGCAAGTAGTCCATCAGTGGGGACAGAGTGGACGCCCCTCTTTGCAGGACGGAGGCAATAAGCCTGCTTTGGAAACTCTAAAGGTCTCTGCCATTGTGAGAAAGGAATGCATGCCGGGGTGAGCCATCCTGAACCGTGCTCCCGGGGGGGCTTCTAGAAAAGGCCAGAGCAGATGACGATGACCTGTGGCTGGGAGCAGGAGAGACGCCTCCTGGAGACAACCGGGGACATCTGAGCACCAGAGGGCCTCACAGGTCGTCGTGAGGTTTCAACTTTCCCTGGGGGTTAGATGGGAGCCGTTGCAGGACACTAAGCATCCCTTTCTGAAGACAATGCAGAGAGGAACGGTTGCCCCTGTTTTATGGAGAAGGAAACTGAGGCAAGACTTATTCGCGCCACGTCCATGGTCCCCAGGACCCGCTGCTGTCTCAGGGCTGACTTCCCCCACCAGGAAGTCATCCGAGCCCTCAGAATGTCCCCCAGCTCTACAGGGACCCAGGGCACCCTCCTGAGAGACCCGACTTTCTCAGCCCTAAACAGTGCCCAGAATTGTCCCCCTGGGCAGCGTCTGAAGCCCCAGAAAAGTCCACGCGGGACCATGGTTGTGCCCCCCGCCCTCTCTGGCTCCGAGGTTCTCTCCTACGGCCTCGTTTCTCTGCGTCTCTGTTTTCATGTCAGTGTCTCGGGTCTTTCTCTCTCTTCCCGGTGTTTCTGTCTCAGATTCTGTTCCTTCCCACCTTCCTCTGAATCTCCTTCGGTCTCTCCCTCTGTCTCATGTTGCCTCTACCCGGTTCGCTCTCCTTTTTCTGGGGGCAGCTCTTGTCTCCTCTGCCTGCCCTCCATCTCCCTCCATCTCTACCTCCATCTTTATCTCTTGTATTGTACTTATATATTTCTTCGGGTCTCTCGTGTGTGTGTGTGGGTGGGTGTGTGTGTGGGTGGGTGGGTGCGTGTCTTCATCTCTCATTCATTCTCTCTCCTCCTCTACTCTCCCCACTCGCCGCCCGCCCCCCCATCCCGCCCCGTCCTCCATATGCTCCAGAGGGACCTAACGTGTAAATATTTGGGGAAAAAAGCACAGGCCGTTGTTGCAACAAGGCAGAGATTACAAGTCTTTCTCCATCGTTCATCGAGGTCTAGTATCGGGGTCGCAGCTGTTGGGTGTCATGTGCTGAGGAGATGACAAGTGCACTTCCCTGAGAGGACGAGCCCAGACCACAATGGCTCCCTGTTTTCACTGTACCTTAAATCCCAGCGTTGGCTCTGATGGGGAGGGAGCCAGCCGCAGGGATGTGGGAGGGAGGGACCATGATGCCCCAGGAGCCGGGTCCCCTTCCCGGGCCTCTCACCTGCAGCATCCCCCAGAGCGAGTCCTTTCCTCCTGGGGGCTCCTCATCTACAAGACGGGGGTGACAGTGCCTGCCGTGCAAGCTCCCGGGCTTCCCGCACGGGTCTGGGATCCCGTCTCAGCTCTGGGGTTCGTCTCCAGGAAAAGGTACCAAAGTCACGTGGGAGACGAGGCTGGGCCCTGACTCAGACAGACCCCAACCTCCCAGCCTCCCAGGAGACTCCTCCCCACGACCGACACCACCGCCCCGGAAAACACTCATTGATTAATCAGTGGGAAATTAGGATGAGGAGGGCTGTGCGGTCTCTCAAATCCTCCTCAGCAGAGGACTCGATGGGACATTATAGTCACGGCACAGTTCACACTCCCCACATGCATCCCTGAGCCTTCCCTGCTCTCGTGTAGAGCTTCCTCCCAGGTGACACGCCCCGTGCTTACTCATAATGGTGGTCTCTCTCTCCCTCCCTCCCTCACACACACACACACACACACACACACACACACACACACGCTCCTCGAGGGCATTTTTATCACTTCCATTCACTGCTACATCCCCAGTGCCCCAAACAGCACCTGGCACATCAGGCATCCAACAAGTAGTTTTTAATTGAGTGAATATATGGACGGACGGATGGATGGATGGATGGATGGATGGATGGATGGATGGATGGATGTGATAAGCAATAGATCACCTGGGGAACCTCGGTACAGTGCCAGTGCTCAGGTCCGCTTTTGAGGTTTTTGATTGTACTGAGCTCAGTTGAGGCCCAAGGGTTAGAAAGTTTTGGGTTTAGTTTTAAGTCCCCAGGTGCTGTCAGAGTTGAGACGCACTGTCTTTCAGTCTGGGCAAATTCTCTCCAGCTGCCAAAAACCTGTCCCATTGTGCTCAAAATAGGATCGGAACGGGATGGAACGGAAGAGAACAGGAATGATCCGAAACCTCGCTTAATCATCAGCACCTCCTCACCATGGACCCCCTTCTCTCTCAGCTCCTCGCCTCCCTCACCTCACCCCTAACATCTCCCTTAACTCTTTTCCTTGCCTTTCCTCAGACGCAAACCCGTTCCCACCTCGGGGCCTTTGCACGTACTGTCACCTGCCTGGTCTGCTGCTTCCCCACCTAGCAGCTTCCTCGTTCGGGGTCTCAGCGCAATGCCACCTCCTCCAAGAGGCCCTTCCTGATTGTCCTTCTGAAGGTAGCATCTTTCTCAGCCACGCTCCATCTCATGAGCTTTATGTTCTTTGTAACACATTAGTACCTGAATTTCTCGTATGTATTATTAGTTCGTGTGTTTCCATGTAAGCCAGTGAGGGCAGGGGTCTTGTCATCCATTCCCACTAATGCGTCCCCAGGCCCAATTATAGTCTTAACACAAAATAGGTGCTTCGTAAATATTTATTGAATGAGTGAGATTCTTTTCAACTATGTTATCAGTTCCTTGAGTACACACATGCTTTCTTTTACTTGTTTTTCTTCCTCTGGCAGGATCTCTCAGCGTCGGCACTATTGACACGTGGGGCTGGATAATTCTCTATCGCAGGGCGTCCTGTGCATATAGCATGTTCAGCAGCCTCCCTGGCCTCCACCCACTAGATGCCAGCTGTAACAGCTAAAACTGTCTCTATACATTGCCCAGTGTCTCTGCCTGGCAGTGTTTGACCCAGTGGGTGCCTGGACCCCAGAGGGCTGAAAACAAATGTTCTTGCACTGGTTAATAAAGTCTTGTCTGTGACAGAGTTCCACCATGTGACCAGCAGGTGGCAGCAAAGACTGCCTTTTCACCAGCATGGTTGCCCTCACGGTGGAAAAATTTTCTTTTCCCCAGCCTACAATACAGTCTGATTTTGCAACCGTACTTACTCACCCCCAAGGGATTTTGTAAGCAATCCCCTCTATTCGTGCTTTTCCAGACTAGACAGAAAGGGAGCAATAGCCATGTCCTAACCCAAGCACAATAGCCACGTCCTAACCCAAGCACAGACAGAAAGTCAAGCGCTGCAGGCGTTGGCAGGCGTGGGAAGAAAATCATCTTGGAATCAGGCAGATCTGAATTTCAGTCCGGGTTTTATCCCTTTCTCTCCTCGTGCCCTCAGCCAGTTAACGTAACCCGTCTAGGTGACAAACGGTGACCACACTGCAGCCAGCCAGCCATGAACTTGCTCAGAAAAGTTGTGGTAAAGGATCGAGCACTGTTTGGGAGCTAGGAATATGCCACTAGCTCGCTGTGCACCTTTGTGCGACTTACCTAACCTCTCTGGTCCTCCGTCTCCTTAACGAAGAAGAAGAGCTGATCCAGAGGGCAGGGATGAGGATGAAAGCCAGAGCAGGCACGCGGAGGCTGCATTCTGTAATGTTCTGTCTGTGATCAAGGGGTCGTTTTGTTGTTTCATGGGTTCTGCACCCCCTCAGCCTCCTCCAGCCGGAACAGATACATGTGTGGACCAGGCAGCACAGGCGCTGAGATAACAGCCAAGCCCAGAGCTTAGTCCACAGTGGTTCTCGGGTTGGGCCCCTGGCCTCCACTAGTGGCCTTGGAGGAACAAGAGGCCGCGGCCTACCAAGATGGGTCCACGAGGCCCCGGGCCAGCTGCCTCCCACCACGACCAGGCCTCCAGGTTCAGATGGCCTGCTCCTGCCGCCGTCTCAGGCTGAGCACGCGGGCTGCCGCCAGGAAGGCGGCCCCGGTGAGCAGCTCGGCGATGAAAA
>NW_006436812.1:381980-409227 GCF_000325575.1 Pteropus alecto | reverse complement strand
TCCTCTCTGGTCCTCCGTCTCCTTAACGAAGAAGAAGAGCTGATCCAGAGGGCAGGGATGAGGATGAAAGCCAGAGCAGGCACGCGGAGGCTGCATTCTGTAATGTTCTGTCTGTGATTAAGGGGTTGTTTTGTTGTTTCATGGGTTCTGCACCCCCTCGGCCTCCTCCAGCCGGAACACACAGCACACACCACCAGGCAGCACAGGCGCTGAGCTTAGTCCACAGTGGTTCTCGGGTTGGGCCCCTGGCCTCCACTAGTGGCCTTGGAGGAACAAGAGGCCGCGGCCTACCAAGATGGGTCCACGAGGCCCCGGGCCAGCTGCCTCCCACCACGACCAGGCCTCCAGGTTCAGATGGCCTGCTCCTGCCGCCGTCTCAGGCTGAGCACGCGGGCTGCCGCCAGGAAGGCGGCCCCGGTGAGCAGCTCGGCGATGAAACTGATCCAGCCCAGGGCCAGGGACCAGCCGAAGCGGATGTCCACCTGGTCCAGGAGGGCCTTCTCCTCCAGGAGACACAGCGCCTCCTGGAGGGCGGCGGCGGAATACGCGATGTAGAGGCTGATGCCAGCGAGGGTGACCAGAGCTGCAGGGAGGCCAAGGAGAGCAGATCAACCCCCCTGGCACTGCCCTCCTCCTCCTTGTCGCCCGGCCAAGCCACCCTGGCCTTGTGAGGCATCCGTGCTCCTTCTCACCCCAGGGCCCACGCACACTGGGCCCTCTGCCCGGTACACCCTCCTTCCCTTCTTCCTGCCATCAGTAACGCCTCTCCATCCCTGCGCCTCGGCTCGTGTGTCCACTCAGATCAAATCCCCCTGTGGCTCACAGCACCGCGCAGCCCTCTGTCACTGCCCAGGTCGGAACTGCGACTTTGCATTCGTTTGTGAAATAACTAACGTCTGTCTGCCCCACCGAGCCGAGAGCTCCAGGGCCTCGCCCTGGATTTCCCAGCACCCAGAACGACCCCCGCACACAGTGGGTCTTCAAAGACATATCATTAAAACTGCGCTGTCCGGGCCTAGAGCCACTGGCCATGCGAGGCTGTTTAAACTTAATTTACACGAAAGGCTCAGCCCCTCGTTGGCACCTGCCGCGTGTCGTGTGCCCCTGAACCTGGGTCCCGGCTCCCCCACTGCACGGCGCAGGTCAGGGAGCGTCACCCCCGGGCGGTGCCAGGGTCCAGATTTTGTCATTGGATGAGCAATGAATGCCGACATGAATAATGATCGTGGGTGCTTGCAGATCTGAGCCTCAGATTTTCACCTTCGCTTACTCCTTTTATTTTTTTTCCTCCATAGATTCCAAGTGTGTGTGTCATCGATGTTCTCATGTTCTCGTTTTTTTTTTTTTTTTTAAGGTAGGACCGTGTCAAGCGCAGCGGAAGTAGTGAGGCCTGAGCACAAGCAGCCAGTGTGCTGGATCCCAGCTTTGAAAGCCTCTGGTCGGCCAAGCGCACGGTATTAACCCAGGCGTGGCCCGGATTTTTAATTAATCACAGCGGATTCTGTCAGAATGGCAGAGGGCACAAGAGTGAAGGTCTTCTGCCGGCTCCCAGCCCTAAAGCGGACGCTCCCTCCGAACTGCTTCTTTGGCAAAATCATGGAAATGACTCTCAGAGCCCGCTTTCCACCCCTCTGCCTCGCCGTTGGGACCACAGACCCAGGAAACGAGGGACCCTGGGCCGGAAACTGCTCATCCGTTGCAGCTGGGATATCACAGATGGGGAAACTGAGCCCAGAGAGACGACGGGGCCCCTGTTCCCTCCCCTGCTGAGGGTCCGTGTGCAGCCCGTCCTGCTGGAGCCCAAGCCCCTGGCGAGGGGAGCACCTACCTCCAAAGAGGAAGAGGGTTCCCGTGAGCAGAAGGAGGAGGGAGGCTCGGAGGAGGAAGCTCAGAAACCCTGTCATCCCCCCAAACACCATCAGGATCAGGCTGAGCGGCAGCAGAATCACGAAGGTCCCATGCATGACTGAGAAGAGAGAAGACAGCAGGTCATTAACATCCTTCAGTCAATCAACAAACATTTCTCGATCATCTGCTATGGGGCCACGCCCAAATGCTGTGGGCAGGAATTAGCACCACCAGTTACTACTACTACTACTTCTAATGATAGCAATAATAATACTAAGAACACTTACTGAGGCTCGTCTCTGCCAGGCTTTGTGTTGCATAAACATTGTCGCATGTAATTCTCATGCCCCTTGCAAGGTAGGTATTTACTGTTCATTCACTAATTCACTCCGCCCATGTGTATGGAGTGCGTACTGTGTGCCAGGCACATTGAAACGGCTGAGTCGGTGGCAAACACACCAAGACTTCTTCCCTCGTGGGGCTGCCATTTAGTGAGCGGAATCAAGTAGCGAACAAATAAATAAGTGACAAAGTTGAGAGGTGGTGACAAATGCATGGGGTGGGGAGTAAATACAGCAAGGGGGTGACATTCGATGAAGCAAAGACCTGAAGGAGGTAAGGGAGGCATCTGTGCAGAATGAAGGGCCAGAGGGCAAGGGTCACAGGCAGAGGCAGGAGCAGGTGCAGAGTGTGAGATGGGAGTGCGCCTGGGAGGTGGGGTCCCCTAGGGAAAGCCAGCGAGGGTGGCATGGAGCGAGGGAAAAGAGAGGCACATTACTACATTACAAGGCATGATTAGAACTTGCATTATAAAATTGGAAAATAGAAGTGAATGAATTACATGAAAGCCAAGACCCATGGTGAGGTGGGGTGGGAGAGGGATGGAGGAAGTCTAGGGTCTCGAGAGCTCAAGGTCTAAATAATTGCCACCACTTTGGCTCTGAGCTTCCCAACAACCAATGCAAAAAGGGAAACAAGTGCAAAGTTCTTTTTCACCGGTCATTCATTTACCAAACATTTATCAGCCATTTACTGTGAGCTGGGCACTGGGCCTCTCTGCATTCTTTTGGCAACAAGATAGGCATGAAAATAAACACTTCCATCCTTCAGAGTAATCGAAGAATCATTTCTTCCAGGAGTCTTTTTCTATCCACGTCTGCCGCTGTCCTCACGGTCAGGTGGCCCTGCTCTGTGCCCCCTCGGCTCTCCATAGTCGCCCTGTCCTGGCATTTGTTTCCTAGTGTTGAAGGCATCTTAGTCACTTTTCTGTCTCACCTGTTAAGCTGTGAGTTCCTTGACGAGGCAGATCTTGTCTCCTCTTGTACAATTGCATCCCTGAATTTCTAGTAACACTCTTAGGATGTGGTGAGTATTCGACAGGTATTTGTTGACCTAATTAATTCACTAAAAGCTAGACAGCATGGCTCTCTGGCAGTAAAAATATGGCAGTTGCTAAGAATTCAAAAAGAAACCAAGGAAGCTTGAGAGATGACCTCACGGTGGTTAAAAATATGGACTTTAGAGCTGGATGATCTGCCATTTAAATTGGGGCGCTGACTGGGGGCCTTGGGCATGTCACTTAATTCCTCAGAAGCTCCATTTCCACATCTGTGAAATGGAGGTAATAATATGTGGTCCACAGTATTATCCCAAGAACAATATGTGTAAAAACAATGCAGCGGCATGGGGGAGTTGTTCAATTCGTATCCTGTAGAAAAAGTACTAAATAAATCATAACCTGCCACAAATAAAGACGACGAAGTGGTAATAATTCAGTCTGACTTCCACTGTGACCAAATCACTTTGTTCTCAGTCCCCTAAATGCCACCAACCTCAGTACGTCAAGGAAACAAGACCGATCTCCCTCCCAGGGCTGTCACGGGAGAAAATGTGATTACAGGGGACGAGACCTGTGGTTCTCCTTCCTCTCCCTCCGCCCCCTCCACATCCTTCCTTCCTTCCTTTCCTAAGGAAAAATCTTGGGCAAGGAAGCACAACAGCTGGCATGAAAACCTGGTCCTGTAGATCTGGCCCCGGCATGGTACTGTCTCCAAACGATGGCTGAAAAGTAAAATCATTCCTCATTTAGAAATTAATAAGGTTTCCCGGAGTTGATCGAGCCCTGGCAGCCCACGTGTGAGTTCCCCAGACGCGCTACAAACGGACTTGATGTACGAATTCAATTAAAAGCCTGGGTAAGAACAGTCCCCATGGGAGAGTTGTAAAGTCTCCTGCTGCAATGTGGTTTTAGCTCTCTCTCTTTTTTATTTCTTTTCTCTTTTTTCTTTTTTTCTTTTTTTTTGCATGTGCCTTCGCCTTTATTATTTTTTGATTTTTCTAGGCTGTGGACTTGGAACATGAGTTCTGTTCTCTTGGGAAATGTACCCATCTCCAACCACATCTCATCCAAGAACAAACGTCTACGGGCCTCTGATAAGGGTCGGGCTCTGCCACCGAGCCGGGGACGCCGCCGTGGACGAGGACCCTGCCCCGGTCCTGGAGAGAGACTAGCAAGGAAACAGAGGAGGTAATTACAGACTGCGACGTGTCACGAAGGAAATAAGCATGATGACACGGAAAAACGGGGTGGGCAGGGAGTGGCCGTATTAGTTTCTTCCGGGCGCTGTAACAAATTACTGCAAACTCGGTGTCTTAAACGCAGCTGGAATTTCTTCTCTCACGGTTCTGGAGGCCTCAAGTCCAAAATCAAGGTGTCAGCAGGACCGCACTTCCTCCAAAGTCTCCAGCGGAGAATCCTTCCCCTCTTCTTCCAGCTTCTGATGGACGCTGACCATCCTTGATGTCCCTTGGCTTGTGGCAGCCTCGCTCTTAACGTCCACCTCTGTCTTCACACGGCCTGCTTTTCTCCCCTCTGGGATTGTCCTTTTCCTATAAGGAGACTTGTCATAGGATTTAGGGCCCATCTGGTGAATCGAAAATGATCTCATCCCAAGATCCTTAACTTAATTACATCTGCAGCGACACTTCTACCAAATAATGTCACATTCCCGGGTACCAGGGGTTAGGACGTGGACCTGTCTTTTGGCGGAGTGACGCCTTCCACTCCGCTGTAGAATCTGCAGTCGAAGCTCCACAGATGATAGCTCAGTAGAATTGATAACAATAACGTTGCCATTATTTCATCAAGGTCATGGTTTCATCGAGGATAAATACGTGCCCAAGTACAAGAGATTTTCAACTCAAAAATGCTTTGTCGCGAGTTAAAAAAATGCAGACCCAGAAAGAAGTAAAAATGCCCCCGCAGAGGAAAACTGACTGCTCCGTTGTCACATGGTGCAAAGAACCGCTCGGCGGGAAAACCAGGCTCCCACAATGCTCCCGAGATCAGGACCCCCCGAGGTGGTTAGTGAAGCAACAGTTCTGCTCTTAAAGCCAGAAGGGACCCGCTTTTCTCCAGATACATCAGACGCTCTGGCAGCCGAAGAAAGTCTCAGGAACCATTTCAAACCAAAGCGGGCAATGTCACCGTCTTTAGTTTACAACCTTGTCAGTGTGACTTTGAGACTCCAGGATGGGCCCAGACACATTCAATCCTATTGTGCTTGATAAGAAAATTTTTAAAAAATTTTTGTAAATATTTGTCCTTGAGTCTGCTGTTAGCAGAACATAGCCCCCTTGAGGACCGGGAATGCCTCTCAGTTATCTTCATGGTCTCCGAGGTGCGTTGTTGTGGTATGCAAAGAACGCTCTCTGCAAGCAAAGACTTGGGTTCAAATCCTGACTCTGTCTCTTACCAAGAAAATGATACCATCTTTCAAAAGCCCGTTTCCTCACCTGTCAAATTGGACCATGGATTACCTTCTGACTTTGCCAAGCCGTTGTGAGCTTTGAACGTTGGGGTAATTGTTTCTTTCTTATCCTCGAGTACCTTATGTTCTTCCAGGTAAGTTTTTAACTCTTTTTTCCCATTTCACAGATGAGGAAACCGAGGTTCAAGGTGTCAAAGTTCAAGGTATGTCAGTTGCTCAAGACGGAGGAGCTATCAAGTGTCACAAGAAAGGGGGCTGGCAAAGGGGTGATGGGACTGCAGACGGGTGCTTAACCCAGCCTGGGAGTGAGGAAGGGTTTGGAGTGGGGATCTTAGCTAAGACCCGGAGGTCAGGTGAAGAGGCATTAAGTGGACCCAGGGGAGGGGCGCGGATGTTCCTGGAAGAGAGGACAGAATGTGCCAAGACCCCAAAGCAGGAGACACTCCAGAAGCACGCACATACCTCGGTTCTGGCAGCTGGAGAGAGAAGCAGAGATCGCAAATAGCTCCATGAACCACACTCAGGAGAAGTTCGCCCGCTAGGGCATCCTCTTGGGGTGTATTTGGTAGCAATCTATAACACTCTTTTGGGGAATTTTTCAAACATGACTCATGTGGTCGCCCCCGGCTTTTTCTTCGTCTCCTCCCAGAGTGAACCTCCAGGAATGCTTAGAGCACATCCTTCCAGTCTTTTTTCCATATATTTATGGGTTTTTCCTACATATATTTACTTATTTCCCCAAGGTGTGCATTTGGTCACACTTTAACATATCTAAAAATAGGATGTGTTTGACCATCCAAAGCGTCTCACATTTATAATTGGCAGGGTTGTTTTCTTTCTGAATGGCATGTTAAATTTTTGGCATCTACCCACAGAAAAGGTATAACTCGGGCAGGGGGGGAGTTGGGATGAGGGGAGAAATAACAAATGGAATCATACTGCCCATAACACCCTGTAATCCGTTGGGTTGGTTTGGGTTTTTTTTGGTTTTTTTTTTCATTTCATAGTATAACTTGGCATTCTACCCAGGTTAGTATACTATTTTTACAGGCTACATAATATTCCACACAATGAATATATCACACATAAATGTTTAGCCACATCTCCGTGCATGGGCACTGAAGCTGTGTCTTGTTTTTCACTGTTACAAAAATAGTATGGTGAACCTCTTCTCAGAAGCCAAACACGGTCAATGCCAAGGAGTGGAATTACTTTGAATATGAATTTTTTAATGCGTACTTGACTTTCTGTGGGCGTCCCGAAGCCTGGGGCTTTGTGCCTGGAGGAGTGCAGCTATGCATACCTTGCAACTCAAAGTTCCCTCCTGGGCCCAGGCAGCATCTGAACACCTTTATGTCCCCAGTCCCTTCTCCGTGCCTGTACCCACCACCTCCTCTCCTGTGACTTGCACCAGGCATCATGGGAGGGCTGGTTTTAATTTCCACACTCCCGCAAGAGCCCAGCACCCAATCTCACCTCCTCAGAGGACGGCCAAGCTCAGTCCTGCCTCGTGGCTCACATTACACTGAAATTATACTCAGTGTAGCATCATTCTAAAAGGGTAGACATTGCCTGGGTTCAAATCCCTGATCTACCAGTTACTGTGCAAACTTTGGTAACTTACCTAACCTCTCTGTGCCTCGGTTTCTTCATTCAAAAAAATGAGGATGATAATAACAGTACCCGCCTCATGAGGTTGTTGTGAGGATCAGCTCCATTTTATGGGTGAGAAGCCTGAGGCTCAAGGAAGCAATATGACTTAAAGCAGGAGGAGGAGACATTAACTGAGCTCCTACTGCACACAGTGCCATCTGTGTTGGATGCTTTGCTCATGTGACCTCATTTCGTCTCAAAGCAGCCTGTTTATGGAAGGTGACTCGCCAGAAGTCAGACAGCTGGTAAGAGGTGGGTCCTTATTTATCATAGGGATAATCCTTTGTCACGACTGGCACATAACTCAGCCTGGCCAATCCACATATCCCATCCCTTCTGCCATAGGCATTGGCTCAGATCTGGACATGTGATCCAATCTGGTCCAGCGAGAAGCCTACCTGAAAGTTTTACAGAATTCTTGGTAAACAGCAAGTCTCCTCCTGCTTGGGTTGTTAAGACTGGACATGATTTAGTTGAAAGCAGAGCCCAAACAGAGGCAAAGCCCCAAGAGGAGAAGAAAAATTGAGTTCAGTTCTCTGGATTCTAGCAGGCTGGAGCTTTGCAGTTACATGGACCAAGAATTCCTTTTCTTGTTTAAACGGGTATGATTTGAATTTCTGCCACTTGCCACCAAAAGACTCCTGGCTGATACTGTTCCAGACTGCGGCTCTTATCTGCACTGTGCTGAATTAGATGACCTCTCTCCCCGCCAAAATTAGTCCAGTGCCTAGCCAGGGAACCAAAGCCACAACATCCCCAGAGCTAACCTGAAAAACAAAGTGGATTGTTCTTGGGCACTGAAGTGGTCTGCCTGCTTGGGTTTTCTTGAAGGAAAAATCCAAGGTTCTCCCCACATACCCCCACCAGGATGGGTCTAGGAGGTTGATTCAGAGGACATGCCGCCTTGACAGCTGGCCTCTCCCCTTTAAGGAAAGAAACATCTTCACAAACTAGAAGAGCTTGGACAAGATTCGAAATTCATTCTAGAGATAGAAACATTCTGGGAAAAAAGCTCTCTCCAGGGGTGATTTGCAGCAAGCATGCGGTCTGAAGGGGCAGACTGCTCTCTGCTGCAGATGATATAATGGTAATAATAGCAGCTACCACTTCAGGCGCACTTACGGGGGGCCAGGCCCTGCCGGAAGCTCTTTAAATACGCTCTCCCCTTGCATCCTCACAATATCCTTATGAAGAAAGATGACAGCTATTCTCATTGTGCCCATGAGAGCTATACGGGAGTTAGCCATCCAATTCACCCATAGATGTGATGAGTGGTCTGGATGCCAGCACCCAGCCCTACAAAGGGTTGGCACTCCATAGATATGGCTGCATCTAAAAGAGGCTGGAAGGAATGGTCAGAGGATTCGTGTTTATTGAGCACTTATTATGTGTCTAGTACTTTTATAGCAAATTCTTTCATGCAGAGTAGAGGTCCCACAGCAAGCAGCACTATGGGAGGTCCCAGGTAAAGTCTATTTTTTCATCCGTCCGGTTCTTAGAATCCTGACCACACTTCCTCGTGGTTTTGGCATCTCATTTCAATAGATGTAGGAAGCAAGGCTCAGAGCGGTTAAGACACCTATCCCAGGATCACAGAGGGTCCTGGTGAAGGTCTGAGCTGGGATTTGACCCCCATCTTCCTTACTTCAAGGGTGAGAACTCTTGATTATTCTTGAAACAACATTCTGAGAACATCCAAGTTCCTCACAGTCCAGCGTGAAGCTGAGGGCAGAGTCCAGAGTACCTCTACCTTTCCTCAACCTTCCATATGTTCCAGGTGTCTGGGGGATGTGTCCTTCAGTGAGACCTTATGCCATGGTATGCTGGAGCTGGATCATATCAGCTCACGAGAACCAATTAAGTTTTAGGAATTTTGTGAGCCAGCTGACATCATGTTGATACCTCGAAACTGACCACAGGGAGAATATTTACACCACAGAAATCAGCAAATGCTACAAATCCAGACTCCTCTGCCCCGCCCCCCTTCCCTCCCAGAGAGCCAGTTGTTAAATATTTTCCAGCATACCACTGGACTTCACAGAAACAACTCTGGTTCATTCATTTGCTCATTCATTCATTCATTCATTCAGCAAATATATATTGAGCTCCACCTGTAACATAATCTAGTCTGCATTCATTCTCATACCTGTGCGGCAAACCTTGGCTCCTGGCCTACACTCTGCCGGGCTCTGCGCTAAATATTGAGATCTCGGCAGTGGCTAGGTAGACGTGGCTCCTGCTCTCATGGAGCTCCCAGTCTAACGAGGGTGAGATTTTAACGCCAAAAACATCATGCAACCTGTCCTATGAGTAGGAGCTGAGCAAGTCAAGCCAGCAGGTGGGAGCGGGCAGACTCCAGGTAGAGAGAATGGCATGTGCAAAGTCCCTGTGGCAGGAGGAAGCGTGGCATGTTCCAGGACCTGGCCCAAGGCCAGCATAGTCAGAGAGGAGAGAGCAAAGTGGGCAACGGACTTGGAGAGAGTCCCTGGCAGCCGTAGTGGGCCACGTTAGGGACAAGCCTCAGTGAGTCTATCCAAAATTGACACATTTTTCACCGTCTATGGAACTCAGTCTTCATTTCCTCGGGCCTCAGTTTCCACATTGGAAAAAACGAAGATAAAAATGGAGGCTGTGAGGATTAAATGCAGGCAGATGAAAAGCATTTGGCTCCACGTCTGGCCCGCAGCGAGCCTCAATGAACTGGACTATTACGTTCATTTCCCTCCTTCCACAAGTGTTCATTCAATGCGTCTGCCTTCCTGCATTCGGGCCTTGCAGTTTGCTGGCTTCCAAATACCCTGCTAGGCACTTGGGAAATCAGCCACCCCCAGGGCAGACGGTGGCCCCTGGAGGGAGGGGGTGTCCTCTGCCTCAGGGTGGCCTTCCTTGAATCATTCCACAGATGTTTATTACATCCCTGCTACAGTGAGGATACAGGCAAGGCTGACCGGGGTGTGCCTTCTGACCTATGGGATAAGACCTCTCCTCTTTCTGACCTTCAGCTCCCCAGGCTGGTTTAGGTGTCTCCCTGAGATCCCAGCCACCTTCCCTCACGCTGCTGTCACTCTGAAATAGAACTGAATTCCCACGTCTGTCTCCGCAGCAGGTCTGTGAGCTCCTTGAAGGCAAGGCCTGGGTCTTAATCGTCAGCACCGTGCCTGGCACACAGAAAGTCTGCGCTCGACCGTTTGTCGACTGACTCCTAAACCGCACCACGTTACAGGTGGAGCCAGAGAAGCCCCGCCCGCTGCTCCCAGCTCCGGTTCCCCCTCCCGCCGGTGTCAGAGGCCACCCGCCAAGCCGCTCCGCCCGCCCCCGCCCGCTGTTAGGAGAAGTGCTCCAAAACTGGTGGCCCACCCTAGGGGGTCCCCTCCCAGCCTCGCCACCCCGGACTCACTGAGAAGTTGTCGACTCGAGTCGCTGACGGTCACGTTCTCCTGCCAAAACGGGTTCATCAGCGGCGCGCACGGGCTCTGGACTGCAGGGGACAGAGGAAGCAGTGGACAGGGCCCTGGAGTTGGAACCCCAGCCCGAAGATGCCCCGCACCCGCCCCAGATGCGCCACCGGGAGCGCGTGCGGAGGCCACGTCTCAGAAGGGTGCTGGCAGCCCCCGCCCTCTGTCCACCTCCCTGCGGACCCCCAGACGCCGTGTTTAAAGCTTGGAGGCTGGGAGGAGGGGCGGGCGCCCAGCAACAGGTCCCCGGCCCGGGTCCCCGCGGGCCCCTTACCCCGGCAGGTGCGCCAGAGGCCGGAGTGCGAGCTCAGGGGCTCCAGCTGGCTTTGGTTGGCGCCCCCCGCGCGGTCCTGCGACCCCAGGCCGCCGCGTTCCAACCTCTCGGTGTCAATGATGTACCAGAAGTCGGTGCCGATGGCGGCCGCCAGCAGCACGAAGCTGAGCGCCCCTGCCAGCGCCGCGGCGCCCGCCAGCGCGCCCAGGGGCACCCGCATCTCCCAGCTCCCAGCTCACTGCCCGAGTCGCTCTGCTGGGGTCTGGAACCCCAGCTCCAGACCTCGATCCCTCCTCCGCCCCTGGCTCCGCCCCTCAGAGTCTCACCTGGGTCCTGGGACCCGCACGCGCTCCTTCCAGAGACCCCATCACCTGCGCCCTCAGACCCCAGCCCAAGCGCACCCTCTCATCTCTCTTCCCACTTCTCCCCCAGACCCTTCCCGCTCCAATCCCCTCCCTTACTTCCCAGGAACCCCCAGCTGTTGCTCGCTCTGCCCTGCCTCTCCCTGCCCACCCCAGCCCCTCTCGCTCTCTCCACACCACCTCCTCAGTGCCCCACTTCCCGCCCGAGGCTCCAAGAGTCCTCCTTCGCCCGCCCTCCCACAGGTCTTGGGACCGTGCTCCCTCTTCTTGGTGTTCAGCCCCGGCCGCGCTGGAGGCTGGGCTGTGTGGGGGAAGGGAGGGTGGCTTTCCCACAAACTGGGGAGTAAGAAGAAGGGGCGCTGGGGAGTAAGAAGAAGGGGCGCTGCGGGCCAGACAGCCCTTCCCAGAGCTTGCGGATAATCTTCAACGGCCCCTCTGCGTCCAGCTCCAATTGCCCTTGCTCCAAAATTCACCTTCCCTTGATCTTTCTAGGCTAGCTCCTAAGGGGAAAGGCAGATCCATTTTTTATCAAAGTTCTTTAAAGCAATGGGCTAAGCCAGGTCCTCTTGGCTATGGTGTCTATCACCAAAGTCTTCCTTCATCACCATTCTTGCCACCATCAGCACTCCCATCATCACCACCAGCATCAGCATCACCATCATCACCATTACCATCACCACCATCATCACCACTGTCATCACCACCGTCACCACCATCGTCACCACCACCGTCACCACCACGTCACCACCATCATCACCACCAGCATCAGCATCACCATCATCACCATTACCATCGACTGACTCCTAATCACCACCACCGTCACCACCAACATCACCACCATCGTCACCACCACCGTCACCACCAACATCACCACCATCGTCACCACCACCACCACCACCACCATCACCACCATCATCACCACCACCATCACCACCAACGTCACCACCACCGTCACCACCACCATCACCACCATCATCACCACTGTCATCACCACCGTCACCACCATCGTCACCACCATCATCACCATCACCGACACCACCACCGTCACCACCATTATTACCATCACCATCATCACCATCACCATCACCACCACCGTCATCACCGTCATCACCACCATCACCACCATCATCGGCACCATCACCATTCTCCTCATTACCATCACCATCGCCCTTATCTATTCCACCATCTTCACCACCATAAAACCTTTCATTCTTTCAAGACATACTTCTTGAGTGCCACTGTGTGCCAGACACTATGCAGTATGTCCAAACACTGCTCCTGCTCTTAAGAAGTGTAAGGTGTAGGCCTTTCAGGCTTCTCAGGGCACACAGAGAAAATAATCATATTCATATGGCGCAAGGGTAACTGGAAGAAGCTTCTAGATGCTGGAGATGATCAGCCTCAGGGGCTGCAGCTACCAAAGGTCCCTGGAGTCTGCCCTTATGGCCAAGAGATCAAAATCTTGGTGCTTCTGAGACACATTCTTAAAAAAGAAAAAAACCTTGTGCCAAGACTCAAAAGTTAATGAATCGAAGAGAATTATTAAACGAAATGTGCTTAGTACAGGGAGCTATGCGAGAAAATGACAAAGGAGAGGTTTCATTTAGATTCAGAATCCAGGAAAGTGACCTTGAGACATGCAAAATGTAACGGCATTTCCTGCCCAGGTGATGGCTTATATGAAGGGTTTGGTACATTCTAAAATAACTGAAAGAAGAGAAATCAGGCTAGAACATAGTGACAGAGGAGCAAATAGAGAGAAATGATATTGGGGGCACAGGTCGGGGCCAGGTCATGTGGGTCTTGAGGCCATGATCAAGAATTGGGATTCTAGTCTAAACCACTAAATGGTTTTGAGCAAAGAAGTGAAACGTTCTCATTTACATTTGAAGAAAAGCTCGGTCTCCCTACCAGCTTCAGTGAGGAGCATGGACTAGACAGAGACAGGAAGGGAAGCAAGGAAGCCATTTAGGAAGGTGGTGCAGTGGAAGCTGATGGCCTGGGCTAGGGCGGTGGCCATAGTGGACAGGAAGCGAAGTGAATAATTATTTTGAATCGAGGTGGGTAGAAG
Organism: Pteropus alecto; assembly: GCF_000325575.1. Classification (NCBI taxonomy): domain Eukaryota; kingdom Metazoa; phylum Chordata; class Mammalia; order Chiroptera; family Pteropodidae; genus Pteropus; species Pteropus alecto. The sequence continues at coordinate 395,794 of NW_006436812.1, read as the reverse complement.
TGATAGGACTTGGGGAGAGACGTGGGTTGAGAATTATCCTTTTCCTGATTACTTTATTCTCCCTTACCCACGCCGTCTTAATCTTCGTCATCACATCTTCATCTTTGTTATCGGCGGCGGCAGCAGCACCCTCAACAGAGCTATCACCAGCAAGAACACGTCCTCCCCTTGATTCTGCACACCATTCTACTCCATCACCCCTTCGACCACCGTCTCGACGAAGATTGATCTTAGAATCATCACCGCGGATGGCTTTGCTTTCAACGCCGTCACACTATGGCTGTTATCTTCGCTTGCACCGTCATGAACAGTCCTCCACTGTTCCATCAACATCGGGGCGCTTAGATGAAAGTAAAATTCAATGTGGCTGGTCCCAGGACCCCCAATAATGTCTTTAAGAGCTAATCTCTTCACTCTCGTTCTCTCTCTCAATTGCTTTCCTCAATCTTGGCTTCATTCTTTAAGCAGACTCTCAGTTGTTGGACCCCAGGGGCTGCCTTTCATGGCTTAGCAACCTCAACAAAAAGAAAGAATCTCTTCTTTAGTGGCGCTAGCCAGATTTCCAGAATTGATGCCCATTTACCTGTCTTTGGTCATGCCGCCATCTCTGAACCAATTTCTATGTCTCAGAGGGATAGAATGTTACGACTGGCCAGTCCCAAATCACCTTCCCACTCCTGGAACTCAGTCCCACCCTAATATTTCGAGCTGAGATGTGTCATGGCTGCCACGTGGGGCAAATAAAAATACAAGACCTCCAGTTCAATTTGAATTTCAGATAAACAATGAATAACTTTTGAGTATAAGTATGTCTCATGCAATATTTGGGATATACCTATACAAAAAAAAAATGTTTATTTTGTTGTTGTTTAATCTTAAGTTCAAATTTAACTGAGTGCCCTGTATTTTGTCTAGAAAACCTATCTGGCTTTCCAAAGAAAACCAAGGTATCAGTCCCCAAACCAGGAGAGGAGACGATGGCAGACAAAAACAGCAGATGCCCCTACACCCAGCATATGTATGTCCCTTCACTGAGTCCCTGTCCTCATCTACATAAGGAGACCCTCTTCCAGGCATCCTTCGCATAGATAACCTTGTAGGTTCTGATCGTTCTATCTTTCCCAAGGATTTTAATATAATCTACCTGAATCGTGCTCACTCACTCTAAAAAGAACAGAAAGTAATCTTTTTCAATGAACCTGGGAAAGGGTAGAGCACATCAAATATCAGATGATATTACTCAGCCAGTCGACCGAAGAGGCAGGGAAGACAGGTCCTGAGGCAGAATCCAAACGAGCCACAGCATCCAGCACGAAAGCCACACCAGGCGCCATGCTGGGTACCAAAGTGGTGGAGAACTACATTCAACAGGGATTACAGAGGCTGCCTTTGAGTCTTAAGTCAGCATCTTACAGGCTGTGTGATCCCGGAGAAGTTGCCTCTCTTCTCTGAGCCTGTTTCCTCAGCGATAAAATGGGGGTGCTCATACCTACCAATCCCAAAAGGGCACTGTGAGGATGAGACGATGGGCGTAGAAGTACTTTATTTCTTATGCAGAGTCCCACCTATGGTATTCTTCAAATACGTGGAAAATGTTTTCGGAAACGGTGGAGGGGGCAGTGCATTTGAAGAATGGAAAGAGGAAATATTTTAAAAGAAAGAAATGGAGAGCGGAAAGGAGGGAAGATGTCAGAATATCAGGAAGAAAGGTTATCTGCCGTTCATTATGAAGCATAGGGGTATCGTGCAAAAAAGAAAAAAAACGCTATTTTCTGATCAGTGAGATCTGGATTTGTGCCACTCTGCATCCGCAAGGCCTTGCTTGCCTCGCCAGCCTCACGTACTCAGGCCTTGAATGAGTGAAGTTCTTTCCTGCCTCTGGGCCCTCGTACATGCTGTTCCCTTTAACTAGAACACTCTTATCCCTCCTTTTTTTTTTATTTTTTTTTTGGTCTCAACTTTAAAATTCTTCATAAAGGGTTTGCCTAACACCATACTTTAAAGTTAAAGGCTGATTCGGGTGTGGTTGAAGCCCCACCTCGGGCACTCAACTTTTCAGCTCATGCTACAGCATCCTACTACACTCACCTGTGGCTCTCCACATAGGGACTGCCCCACTCCACCCCACCCCACTCCCAGTGAGAAAGCTGGAATTATCAGAGATTTCTTGCACCCAGGAAAGCACAAGGATGGATGGAGTTGGAGGATAAATGGCCCCATCTATCTCACCCCTTAGGGGCGAGCTCTGAGGTGTGTTCTACTCTGTCCCCAAATGTCCCCAGTGGGGCTGAGCCCCATGCTCAATGGCACATGTCATACTGATTTCCTTCCCTTGTCCATCTCAATTCCCCACCCCTGTACAAGTTTGTCCTAGGATCACCCCCAAATAATGCTGCTTTTTCTCAAATTCTTATCTCAGGGTCTAACGCAAAAGAAACCCAACCTAAGACGTATTCTGTCTTAATAGTAATAAATTATTATGCAATGATGAAGTTATTTGCTACCTGCCTGTCTGCCCTTTGGGATATCAGGCAGTATGGTAGATATTATAGGATGCTTCATTCAACGCTATTCTGATTCATCTTCTTCTTCACATTTCTAGACACCTTCAAGCCAGTGGTGACCACGTGGCATAATTCTGACCAATGAGGTAGTAAGCAGATCCTGTTGGGAAGGCCTCCCCCAAGGGGGTAAAAAAAAAGGGCTCCTCCTTAGGAGGAAAAGGTTTTGGGTCCACTTGGAATATAGATGTGATATCTGGAAGTACAGCAGCCATCTTGCAACAATGAGGATAAACCTATTTGTAGGTGGCAAAAACAAAAGATACTGCGCCTGAGTTTCTGATGGTATTGTCAAATAGCTGCTCCATCCTTGAATTGCCTGCCTCCAGAATTCTTGTTAGAAGATAAAAATAAATCCCTATCTGTTTAAGCCACCATCTTTGGGTTCACACTGAACGCAGCGTGAACAAATGCAGACAGGAATTTTGTTGGTCCTATCCAATGCATATCATTGGCTTTTAGGTTAGTGCCTGATACACAGTAGATGTGTAACAAAGATTTGTTGATTTAATAAATGAATCCTGCCGACAAGTCTCTTTTTGCAAGCACAGAGCTTATTTTACATGGCAAGCCCGTAAGGGACCAACTCTAGGCTTTAGACATATAGCCAGGATAACTGTACGGTTATTAAGACTGCTTCACTAGAGAGATAACAGTCTCTGCTTATTAAGTCTCATGATGTCATCATGTTCTAACTGGCCGTCTGGGCTCCACGGACCCGGCCTGTGCATAACCATTTACGTGCAAAGCCTCCATTCGTATACTGGATACATCTAGAGAAGCTGTCATTCTGCATATCCTACGTGACATTATTATCTTAGAATGAAAAGGGATCAGTAGCCCACTGGTCTAATTTTCCCATTACATGTCTGGCACGATGACAAGAGGTGAAGGCTGAGCTGCATTCTCTTCGTTTCAAGGAACCTCTTCCCAAAATGGAATAAAAAATCCTCTGGCCAGAGAGAATTTGCTTCCAGAAGCAATGCAGTAGAGAAAGAGCTAGAACCAGGAGCCAGCACGCCTGGGCTCCAGCACCACCAGCCTGCCGAAAGAGTCAGAAGTAATCGCTTCCCCATTCCGAGCCTGTGTCCTCGTCTGTGAAAGGGGCTGGTAAAAGTCCACTTCTGGGAATCTACTCTGGGGACAGCTTACATGCTGAATCTTCACATCAATCCTACAAGAAAAATACGCTCCCCCCTCCCCACGCCTTGTAATCGGTACAATTGGTAGACAGAAAAATAAATGCACGAAATTAGCGTATACAACTTGGTGAGTTTGGACGTATGTAGACACTTGTGTTACCGTCACCGCGAACCAGATCATAAACATATTCATCACCTTCAAAAGTTTCCTTGTGTCCCTTTGTTTTTGTTTTTGTTGTTGTGCGTTCGTGGTAACCACCAGGTAAACAGTCAATTAACCTGACCTCTACTCTCTTAACAGTGCTAGCCTAAGACCTCTGGCTAAGTCCAAAGCCTCACCAAGCCTCAGTTTCTCCCTCTGTACAGAGGTCTAAGATGATCCTGACCTTGGGATTGTGTGGACATGACCTGGAATCTCACCTGTGAAGCTCTGAGAGGAGTCCAGATAGCCCATGGAAACAGCCAGTAAACATTAGCTCCAGCTATTAGCATGTGTCCCTGTTTTTACAAAACCTGACAGCGGCTCAGAGTTTGACCCAACAAGGTCACGGACTTGGCATTCAAACCCAGACAGACCTGGCTCCAAATACAGAGCTGTTGCCAGTACCATGTATGAATGTGAACGATTAGATCTGACGTCCCAGACAGCAGCCAGCCCACCCCGGTTCTCCCCCTAAAAGCGTTTATGGCTCCCAAGAGACAGCGTACCACCAGAGAGCTAGTGCCAGAATTGCCACATCAGTGTCCAGCACCAGCTTCCAGCCACCTCCCCACAGTCCTCCGAGGCTGGAGCAGGCAAAGACTGTGCTGAAAATTCACCGATTGAGATTCTGAACATGACAAGGAGTGTGTCCAGAGCCAGCCAGATCTTCAAGGTCATGTTCCCTTGTAACTGCCTGCTGCTGGGGACACTGTCACCCTCTTCCTCAGCCAGGACCTGTAACAAAAGACTGTGAAAGATTTGCTCCTTCTCCCTACCACAGCTCAGTAGAGGCTGGGGGAGGGCCAGAGGCACATAGAGCTGGGAGAAACCATAGCATCAGCCCAGTCACTTACAGAGGAGGAAAGTGGGACCCCGAAATAGAAAGGGTACCGTCACTCAAGCCCTCACTGAACACGAGAAGAGGGCCATCTCTGTTCAGCCTGACAAGCACTAATTTATTAAGCAGCTTTTGTATGTCAGGCACTAAGGATCCAACAGGAATAGGACCAGGTCTCTTTCTCCTCCGAGGATGTCACAGTGTCCTGAGGGACACAGAAAAGGAAGAGAATCCATGCAACACAGTGTAGCACATGCAGTCATGGTCAAAATCATACCATTTGATGACAACTACAGTTTGGGGCATGCTGACTTAAAGAGCCCTTCCCACGACCGCCTCCACCCCAATCACCGACCTTCACCCCTTGTCCTGTTGGTAGGATCTCATCTACATAGCAGCTCTGCATGAGTTTCCCATGGCCGCTATGCCATGTTATCACAAATAGAGTGGCCTAAAACAAGGCACATTTATTCTCTTTTAGTCCTGGAGGTCAGAAGTCTGAAGTCAGTTTCCCTGGGCCAACGTTAAGGTGTGGGCAGGACTGATTCATTCTGGAGGCCCTGAGAAGAACCCATCTCCTTGCCTTTTCCAGCCTCCGGAGTCCGCCTGCATTCACTGGCTGCGGCCCCTTCTTCCACCTTCATAGGCAGCCGTGTAGCATCTTCTCTCCTCTCTGATCTCTGTCCTTATTCCTTGTCTCTCTGACCCTTGTGCCTCCCTCTGGTAAAGACCCTGTGATCACATTGAGCCCACCCGGGAAAATCTCCCCGTCTTGAGATCCTTAACTTAATCACATCTGCCAAGTCCCCTTTGCCATGTGAAGTTAACACAGTAGCACGTTTTGGGAATTAGGATGTAAACATCTTTGGGGTGCCATGATTCCGCCCAGCACAAACCCTAATAAAGTAGGGACTCGCTATCACCCCCAACTTAAGGATGAGGAAAAGTAAAGTAACAAAAGTCACAAAAGGAGTAGGAATTTGAACCCTGGTCCCCAAAGTGGGGTCTGGTCCCCAAAGTGGGGCCTGGTCTCCATTCTGCTACAAAAAGAAAAAGAAAAAAAAACTGTGGGAAGAAGGTCAAGAGCAGGCCAGCAACAGAGAAGGCGTCCCGAAAGCGAGGACCCCAAGCCAAACTGCATTTGCGATTGGGGCAGAAATAGGGCATACTGGGACCGAAGTGCAGGACATCTGACTCCACTGTCCACCGCTCCTCCCCAGAGTGACGTCGAGGCATGCGATGCGGGGGACCGAAGCCAGACAGCGGCTGTCCCCACGACAATCCAGGCCAGTGTGCCCTGTCATTTCAGATCATCGAGACAAAAATAGTAGTTTAACTGGAAGCTTCAACAATTCAGCTAGTCATCTCCATGCCCTAACTCATTTGCATGTCTGAAACCTCTCTGAGTGTCTGTCTGCCCTCTGAAAAGTGGGCATAATTGATGCCTATTCATGTATAAATGTATTAACCACCCTCCTTACCTCCTTCCGCTCCCCCTGGCGCTGCAGTTTTGTTCAGAAACATTTTTCCAGTGTTCAGGAGTATCTCGTTTCTACAAGAACCGAGGGAAACAAGGCGTCTAGACACAGGCCAGACGAGCCTGGCCTTATGCAACCTTGGCCGTTACTTAAAGTCTGAATAGAACCCCCTCAGCCCCCTAGAGGACCTGCAACCAGAGACTCCTGGGATCGTCTGGGCTGGGAAGGAGTGGAAATGTTTAGTATAAAAATAGTATGTAAACTTTAAAAAAAAAAAAAACTTAGGAGAAAAAGGGAAAAAAATCAAAATTGCCTATTATCCCACAGCCAGAGAAATCTCTATTAATATGTATTAATATCATAAAATGAATACGTATGACATTATAAAGAAAATATTAATAATAAAGATACATTGATTTCTAATCTTTTTTTCTATGAATGAAATAATAATAGCATTTATTAAGCTTTCTCTGGTGCGGGGTCTTTTTCTGAATGTTTTGCTTGTGTTGCCTCAGCCTTCACAGCAATTCTATGAGGCAGGTGCTATTTTAATCCTCAATTAACAGGTAGAAGTATAGAAGCAAAGGTAAGTGAAGCGATAAAGGATAAATAGAGCCAGAATGGTGAATAGGAGTGTGGGCTTTGAAAGTAGACCACCAGGACCTCTTTCATTTTTCTCTAACTTGACATATTTATTCTCACGTAGGTCATGTTGGCTCAAGTGGTGAAACACACAAATTTTAAAATTCAAAAGGTACAAAATGCCATACGGTGAAAAATCTCCCTTCCTCTCCTCATCCCAGTTGCCAGGTCCCTGGCCCAGAGGTCACCACGCTTAGCAATGTCTTTGTCTTTCCAGAGCTATTTTGTGCAAGCAAACACGGTTTTGTACACGTGTATGTTTGTGTCCGTGCACACATCACCTTTTACACAAATCACAAGCAGTATACTCTACGTCTTGCTTTGTTAATGTAACAAAACATGTCATGGGTGGGTACTAACTTATCAGATGCGTAGCTCTGAGAAGACTTACACTAGTTCCTCCTTCGTCTTGTCATTGTGAGAAACGGATAAAACAATGCAGGTGAAACTCTTAGCCAGGGTCTTACACATACTAAGCGCTCACACCGCGAAGGATATTACTATCAGAATTGCAATCACGCTGCATGTAGTTTTCAACTGTAATTACGTCACGCGAGTGACCATCATACACAAAAATAAAGATAAACATCTATCCTTACTTTGCACCGCATATAAAAATTACCGTAGCCTACCTCCCGCCCTTGTCTGTAGTTGCATTTTCCACGGTTTCAGTTACTGGTGGTCAACGGCAGTCTGAAAATGTTAAGTGGACAATTCCGGAAATAAACAATTTATAGGTTTTAAATGGAATGCCGTCCTAAATAGTGTGATGAAATCTCACACCTATCCATGCTGATACGCTCCCTGCCCATTAGTCGCTTAGTCTCGGTTATCAGCAGCACAGCCTTTGTGTTCAAGTAACCCTTATTTTACTTAAGAATGGCCTCAAAGAGCAAGAGTAGCTTCAACTTTATCGTAAGGATGTATGTCTAAGAAAAAAATCATAATATATATAGGGTTTGGTACCGCCCGCATTTTCGGGTGTCCACTGGGGGTCTAGGAACGGATCCCCTGCAGATAAAGGGCGACTACTGTAACTCTAAGTGGATCACAGGCCAAAGCGTAAAAACTAAAGCTATAAAACCAGAGAACATGGGAGGAAGTCCTTGTGGTCTTGGGTTAAGCAAGATTCCTGAGTCAGGACACAAAGAGCACAGTTTATAAAAGGAAAAAGTGCCGGTCTCCAATCCTCTCACCTCCTGGCAATCCAATCACACCCTTGTGTAACCCCCTTCTTTGCGAGTGTGGATGAGATCCATGACTTGCTTCTAATTAACAGAACACAGCGAAGGTGATGGGATGTCATTTCCGTGATTACGTGAGATGGTGATTCCCATCTTGCTGGCAGACTGTCTCTATTTGCCTTCTCGGCTTGCACAGTTCATGTTGGAAAGGCCAATGTGGTTAAAAAAAAAAAAAAAAAACTACATACGGCCCTCTAACCAACACCAGAGAAGAAGGGACACGCTCAGTAAATGGCTCCGGAAAAACTGAATTCTGCCAACAACCTGAGTTAGCTCAGGATCAGATCCTTCCCCAGTCGAGCTTTTGAATGAGACTCCAGCCCCAGCTGACAGCTTGATTGCGGCCTGTGAAGCAGAGGATCTATCAAGCCATGCCTGGGTCCCCGACCCATGGAAATGGCAACATAATAGATGTATGTTCTTTTAAGACATTGAATTTGTGGTGACTTGTTACACAGCAACAGGTAACTAATACAACTGGCATGTTTTGGGAGAGCAGTTTGGTGCTGTGTGTGCATACCCTTTGATTCTGCGACTCCATTTTGGGAAGTACAGAGGCAATTGCTCCCAAAAGCACCCACAAAGATATCCATCACAGAGTTCCCTGGTCTAAGAAAAGTAGCTAACATTTAGTAAGGACCTACTACGTGCCAGGCACTTTGTATGCTTTACTTCACTTAAGCCTCGCAACAATCCTATTCTTATAATATTATACTCATTTTACTTACCAGCAAATGAAGTCTCCAGGAGGTGAAGTGACTCACCCAAGATCAATCAGTCAATGCTTACGAAACTCTTAGCGCAGTGTCCGGCACAAGGTAAATGCTCCATAAATCTTACAGTGTTAGACTCATTCAGTTCAAGTTGCAGAAACCTAACCCAAAACAGCCTAAGCGAAAAAGAGATCACAAAATGAAGAGTTCAAAGACCGGCTCAGGGCATGGCTATATCCTGGAGCTGGAAGGTTATCTATCATCAAGACGGCCTTTACCCATCGATTAGCTTTGCTTGCTTCTGTTTTTCAGTCTCTAGCCACATAACAGGCAAAGGTCCCAAGCTTATTTCCTCCCGGCCCACCAAGTCTGAGAGAACAAGGGCCCCCGTCTCCCAAAGTCCAAAGGCTAATCCCAAAGAAGAATCTGATTGGTCCACCTTGGGTCACATGCCCTTTTCTAGAATTATGCCACCAGGAGGTTGGGGCTCTATGATTGGCCATCCTGGATCACATGACCCTCTTCCAGGGGCGTGAGTGTCATGACTGACAGTCTCTCCCAGAACCACAAGGCTGGAGCAGAGTGGTTCCTGCAAGGAAGGAGAGCTGCAGACAGAATGGGCATAGCCACCCCCGTTTAGCAATTATTCCCCCAACATGGATACTGAGAGGGGCAGAGCGCAGTCGGGCCACGACAGTCCAGCTTACATTTTTCCATTATATGCGCCTCACCTTCCACTTCCCTCTCTAACCTTTTCAAACTTCACAGCAGCTCAGGAGATGAGAACTGAAGCCTGCTGTCAGGCGGCCTGGAAAACAAGTCCTCTGTCCGACAGTGTACAGTGAAAAGTGACTCATAAAAGAGCCTCGGTGAACAAGAGCCAGCTGCATGCAAAGGTCAGAGCCGAGCGGAGCTGACATGCCCCCCTGGTCCTTGCACACAAGAGCTTGAGTGCTGCCAACATCGTCAGCGACAAAAAAGCCCAGGAGAGGCTCTCAAGAAGCCGGAGGGACTGGCAGCTTCTCCGTGGCTCCACTCAGACAAGGAAAACAATGATAAAAATGCCTAATGTCTGTTGAGCACTTACCGTGTGCCAAGCCCCGTTAAGACTTTACCCACATTGACACACTTAATCCTCACAGAGAGGCATGTGCTAACATTACTGTCATTCGACAGATAGGGAAACGGAGGCACGCACAGTAGTGAAGAAACTTGCCCAGAGCCGAAGTTCCTAATCTCTCCGATCTCTGTCGCAAAGAAGAGCAAGGTGCTTGGAGCCCACGGGAGAGCCACGTGCCCCAGAAAGCCTCGCTTTCAAAGTCCACGATATTTCCGGAGGTATTTCCAGAGATGCTCTTCCTGCCTCGTTTGGTGGTGGGTCTCCCTGTCTGGCCTCGGACATTACGTCCTAGCACGTTATTGTAGGTAATGAAAATGCCGATGGGACCCGTCCCTAATTCTGCACTAACTCGAGCAGTCTCTCCGTCATCTGCTCGCCAAGACCGTTCCTGACCCATAATGAGGGATCCCTTTTGGAGAGATAGATAGGAGAAGATGTGGACGCACCGCCTTTGTGCGCAGCCTCTTCATCGTACCCCACACCAAGAGCCACGACCGCAAAGGTGACGAGGCGAAAGGGCCGGCGGAGCGAGGCAGAACGCAGCGTCCTCGGCGCGTGTTTCTTGAGCATCTACTATGCGCCGGGCTCTGGGGAGAGAATGCCGAATAAGCAGGCACGGCCACCTTTCGTGCGCTTGCACATGGACCAGCTCCCCAAGCTGGGCTGCCTGGTCCGGAGGTGGGTACGATGGGAGAGTGTTTTCAGACGGGGCGCATCAAGGACAGCGTGACCTCTGGCCACACGGAGAGGCAGACGATTCCTCTCCAACTCTCCTCCAGTCCTCCCGCTCGCTCCAAGGAAGCAGCATAGATCTGGTGCTGGAACAGACGCCTTCATACCTAACGCTTGTCGCTTTCTCGTTAACCAAGACGGAGCAAGCTCCAGGCTCGGACGTGGGCAGTTCCGGGTGAGACTTTGAGTGTCCCTGCCTCATTTCCATGACCTTCACTTTCACAGCTACCTTCCCCTTGTGACAAGAAATGGACATTCTCTATCCCAGCCATAGCACGAGGAGTTCTTGTAAAGATTATTTTAACGTGGTAAGTCGATTGAAGCAAAAACATGAAGTAACTGGAGAGCTGGATTTTGGCAAAAGAAACATGAAGGAGATCGGAGGTGTAGAATATATTTTATAGATTCTATATATTAGAGCTCTGCCATCCAAAATCATAGCCACTAGTCACAGGTGGCTATTTAATTTTAAATTAATTAAAATGTTAAGAGTTAAAGATGAAATTCCTCCACTGCACTGGCCACATTTCAAGTGCTCAATAGTCGTATGGAACCAGTGACTACTTTATTAGATGGTGCCGCTATATAGATATCCAAGACAAGTGTAGGCAGGACGCGTGAGACATCTCAGCCATGGGACCATTCCCACCACGAGTTCTCAGGATACCATACGATTCTCCTTTGCATCACTTAAGTTCTCACCGGATTAGATAAGTTCATATACGTAAAGCAATTTGAACAATGTCAGGTGTGCAGAAAGGGCTAAGCAAGAGTTAGCATTATTATTATTATTATTAATAATAATAATTATTATATGTCTCCCTTCTTGAGCATGAATTCTATGAGGAAAACGGACCGGATCTCCAAATGTTCCCATTCTACATCCAGCTCCGATGGGGTTTTATCATTCCTCTCTCACGGTGCTTACTTATTCTTCGAGTACAGAAATTTGTGTCTGCCCTCAAGGAGAAAGACCATCCACTCAGAATGACTTTCCCTGACCCCTCGATGCAGCGTAGCCCCCACCTCTTTCCATTCCGTGGCCAGGCCTTGCCTTTCATGGCGACACGTATCAGCTCTTTTTGAATGGCTGTCTCTTTTGTTCACTGATTTATTCCCAGCTTACAGAAGGCAGCCTGACACATAGCATGCACTTGATAATCACTTACTGAATGAATAAATAAATTTCTTAGTATCCAATCTCTATCAAACACAACCAAGAAGACACAGAAGATCTTGTGTTTAAAGAAAAAAACAGACAATAGCTTATTCGTCTACAGAAATGTTTATATAAGCAAACCACACACTGTCATGACCGGCCAGACCCCTGTGAGCCTTTGAGCTCAGGTCCCCTAGTCTATAGCCACGTATCAGTGACAATCGAGAGAAAGGTGAGGCTCTGATAAAAGATACTCATCTTGACTCATGGACATGGACAATGGACTAGTGGTTACCAGAGGGTAGGGGATCGGGAAAGAAGGAGGAGATAGAGCAATGGACTAGTGGTTACCAGAGGGTAGGGGGTTGGAAAAGAAGGAGGAGATAGACAGGGTAAAGGGGGTCAAATATAGAGGGATAGAGAGAGGGTGAAGTGGGTAAAGGGGATCAAATATATGGTAGCTGAAGGAAACTAGGCTTTGGGTGGTAAACACACAATAGAATATACAGATGTCAAAGTATAATGTACACTCGAAAATTATAAAATTGTATTAACCAATGTTACCCCAATAAACTTAATAAAAAATAAAAATAAAAATAAAAAGATACTCGTCTTATACATACATAAAGGGTCAGCCAATTTTTTCTTAAGGAACCACACTAGGAAATATTTAGTGCATTCCTGGCTACACGCTCCTGTCACAACTGTTCGACTCTGCCCTTGGGGTATAAAACTTTACCTACAAAAGCAGGCAGTCGGGCTGGGTTTAGCCTGAGGCCATAATTCGCTGCCCTCCAGTTGTACATGAACTCTTCAGGGGCTGAAGAGAGGAATGTGTGTTTATTGAGCACCTATTATGTACTAGATCCCATCCTGGGCTGTCCCCTTGAGTCCCTAAGACGTAACTCTGTCAGGTGGGTAGTATCATCCCCACGTTACAGATGAAAGGAACGGAGGCTCTGAGACCCTAATAACTCGCCCACACTCACATAGCTCATTAGCAAAAGAATCGGGACTTGAAGCCAAGACTCCAGAGCCCAGTCCTTTGCGCCACATCACGCTGGCACCCCTGGGGATGGCTGTCGCTGCTGGTTATCCCATTCCAGGTCCCTCAGCTCCTGCGTGCCCCTCCTCCCCTGGCATTCCAGCCTCCCCCGTCTCGCTCTTGTCCCAGAGCATGTGACACACCTCTGCTTTGCCTGCTGCTCCTTCCCGCCGGCCCACCCTCCCTGAAACCCCCCAAGCTAGCTTGCTCTCTCCTCCACAGACCTCGGTGCTGCTCTGACTACAGCACATTTTCCCAAGCGAAAGTTTTGTTTTTGTACAAGCTGCCCTTTCCGCCTGCAGCTAAAATTCCCCCACAGAACAAGAATAATATCCAAAGTCATACAAAAAGTTGCTATTTATTGAGCTGGCTCCTTGAGCCAGCAGCTGGCCAGGGGCTGGAGAGATGAGAAGGAAGAATGCAGTCACCTCAAGGAGCTGAGAAGTAAACACAGGCCCCCTGCGGCGCACAGAGTTCCCTTGATTCAGCCTGGTAAGAGAAGAGGGAAAACGCCAGAGAATGGAGACGTTGGAGGACGCGTAGGGACCTATCGAGGGCAAGTCAGGAGGAAAGGCATTCTGGGTGCAAAGACCCAGGGAGAGCGTAGCATGGTTTTTGCAAAACCACCAGCAGCCTGGCATGGCCGGCACACCAAGAGCGAGAAGGAGTTGTATGGAACTGTCAGTCCAGGTGCCCCGTCCACTCACAGCTGAGGCAGACCAATCGGATGCTCCCCTTTCTGGAATTTGCACCGAGAAGCGGGAACATCATGAGAGAAAGCGCTCGGAGCACGTGGAGTTAACTCATTTCTAATGCCTCGAAGAAGGTCTCTTTGTTTCTGCCCTAAATTTCCTCAGCCTCTCTGGACTCTGCCCCTTTCGAAGCCTGGCCTTTTCAGCTTTTCCTTCCATTGCCTGTGAGATTTCCCCATGCACGGA
>NW_006436812.1:361930-381818 GCF_000325575.1 Pteropus alecto | reverse complement strand
AGTGGAGGATGGATTAGACATTAGCGGAGTGAGTCTGGCCCCGGAAGATCATCTCGGATTATGTGTAAGGGTCCTCGATCTAATGACGCGTCCTTAGAGGAAGGGAAGACGCAGGCACGCAGGGGAGATGGCCGGGTGAAAATGGAGTGACGCCTCCACAAGCCGGGGACCGCCAGGACAGCCAGCGGCCACCAGAAGCTGCAAGAGGGGCCTGGGACAGGCCCTTCCCTGGAGGCCCTGAGGCTGCCTGACTCCTGCCACACCGTGATTTCAGACATCTGGTCTCCAGGACCATGAGAGAGTCAACTTCTAATGTGTTAAGCCGCCCGGTTTGGTCATTTCTTACGACAGCCCTAGGAAACTCCTACGCTTGCCTCAAGGCAGGACAAATGCTGCGATGTTATGTTATGCTCCAGAGTCCCTCACAGGATCGCGCCGAGGCTGGGATTCCACTGAGCTTGCTCTCCCATGATGCTTTTCTCGCCTTCCCTGTCCTGCCTCCCTCACTCCCTTTCCAGCTTCTCCCGAAAGCCCTTCCTCGATGAATCACTTGTCCGTGAATTCCCACCTCTGGGTCTGCTTCCGGGAGGACCTGACTAAGACAGGGAACAGGGGACAGGGCAGAGATGGGCACTGAGGCTGCCCGACTCCAGACAGTTGGGAGCACATTCTAGAAGACCCACTTCACTTTTCTGAGCCCCTTTTCAGAGTCAGACGCACCTGGGCCGGCCCACTAGGAGCTGAGCAACGGCAGGCAAGTGACTTCACATCTCTGAGCCTTGGTTTGCTAATCTGCAAAGTGGAGCTAGCCTTAGTGACCCCCTCTTAAGCTAGCCTGGAGAATGACAGATGTTGTGTGCTACCGTGCAGCAGGCACCAGAGCTGTGGGCACTGGATTCTGCACTGCTGGGCGGGAGCAGGCGGGGATGTCCAGGCGGTGCGAGTTCTCAGGCAATGAGGCCTCACCCCCGCCCCCTCCCAATACTGCTCTTGAAGCAGACCCTGGAAGATACGGACCCTCCACGACCCAATCCCCTGATCCCACTGGCTGCTCTCTATGGACTACATTCGGTTCGCAGAGGGTTCCCAAAGGGTATTTATGAGCTCTGAAGGCTCATGGATTATCATGGGCTGAAAAGAGGAAAATGCAAATTAGAGGGGGGAAAATGCATGACAAAAGCAGGGAACAGAATGAAAGGGGCAGGAAAGGGTCCACCTACATTCTGCAATAACAGCCCCCACTCCCCTTCTCAGGGGACGTTGCTGACATTGGGGGCGGGGGCGGGGGCAGGGGGAGGCATTACAGGGGAGAAGGCACTGAGTAATCCTGTCCCAGGTCACCCAGAAGGAAGCTGTTCAGAGAGGTCGCCCAAAGTCTGAACAGGTAGAAGGTCACTTCCAAGTTCATCAGTTGTAACGAGCGAACCACTCGGTGAGGGGGGTGGGTATTGCTAGTGGGGGAGGCTGCGCGTGAGTAAGGACAGAGGGTACATAGGACATCTCTGTACTTTCCGTTCAATTTTGTTGCGAACTTAACCCTGCTCCGAAAAATGAAGTTTATTAACTTTGAAAAATGTTTTAAGAAATAAAAAGGAAAGGGAAGGGAAGGAAGGACATTGGGGCCATGACTCAACCTCTCTGACCTCATCCATGAAACGGGAAGAGTACTTTGGTAGCGGGATTGTCGCGGTAAAATCTGAGAGATGCCTGGCACATTCTCCGTTCATCTCGGTGTTAATATAACCAGGACGTGGCTTCGTATCCCAGAGTCAGCTAGAAAAGATCGATCTGAGCTCAAGCTCAAAGGAAACAGAAGCATTTTAAATAAAACGAAATAGAAATCGGATGACAGACCCGCAAGGGCCATTGAGTGGTGACAGTTGAAAAGTGGCTAAGATCCTCCCCTGGGAAGATAGTGCGTTAGCCGCACCCCTCCCCACCCTATCATACTCTTGCTGCTCTGGGTCTCAGAGGGGATGCACCCCACTCTCTAGCTCCCCAGTGATGGCACTGGGAGCCTGCAATAAGTGCCAGGATATGATGACAGGACACCGTGCTAGGAGACGGCCACAATCAAAGGAGGGAAGGAGCCTGGCTGGGAAGACACGTCGCTGCTCTAAGGCCTCCGCCAGCATCCTAGGTCCTGGGGTAACCTACTAGGGAGAAGAAAATCAGAGCAGGCTTGCAACTATTGGAAACATTCATTATTCTCCCGAAGCCAGACCCGGGGAAGAACAGGGTGACTTCTTAAGCTCATCTCAAAAGAGAACATTCTGATCCGGCTCTAAGTGGATCCTAAAACCTCTTCTCCCCGCCACACAGAGGAAGCGGGTGGGGTGTCGTGGCCAGCTTTTCTGCAGCTACGACCTCCCGAGGACATCAGGGGCAACAGCGCTTCCGGTGGCCTTCCAAGGGTCTCCAGTCTCTTGTTCATTCTGCAAAATAGACCCTGAGACCTGTCATGCACAGGTGAGCACCTTGTAATAATGACCCAGACAGACAAAGCCCTGGTGTCATGCGCTTACACTACAGCACAAGAGATGGAAGGTAAACAAGTAAAAAATAAATAATAGGTCATTCCAGAGAGCGACAAGCCTATGCGGAAACTAAAACGGGGGTGTGACAGAAAGGTACCTGGGCAGATGGTAGGGTGTGACATAATAGGCTGGGCTGGGAGCTATCTGAGCAGGGAATTTTAAGCTATGAACTGCAGGAAGAGAAGAGCTGGCCACGGGCATGGAAACTGGGCTAGACTGGTGCTCTGAGCCGGGGACAGCAAAGCCTAGGGACACGAATCAACTGAAACTCTATTACTCCTGAGGACCACACGCTGGGTGGCTTAAAACAACAGGAATTTATTCTCCTACAGGTCTGGACACCAGAAGTCTGAAATCGAGCTGTCGGCAGGGTTGGCACCCACAGGAGGCTCTGAGAGAGAATCGGTTTCACGCCTGTCCCCAGCCCCTGGTGTCCCCTGCAATCTTAGGTGTTTCCTGGCTTGTAGAGCCATCACTCCAATTCCGTGTCTGTCTTCACGCCGCCTTCATCGCTCTGCACCCTCTCCTCTTTTTATAAGGACACTTGTCACTGGATGGAGGGCCCACCCTCAATCCAGAATGATTCTGTCTCAAGATCCTTAAGTGATTACATCTACGAAGACCCTGTTTTCAAATAAGGCCACATTTGGAGATTCCAGGTGGGCAAGAATTTTTGGAGGATACTTTGCAGTCCGCTACAGACCTTAAATCGTGCGGTTTTAACAGGCCACCTGCAGCCCTCTGGAGGATATGAGGACGGGCTGGGTCATCTTAAACAATTCACAGGAACAACAGTAGCAGATGCTACAGATCCTTCACTGTATCCCCTCCTCCACCACTACCAAACGTAGGGGCCTGACTTCTAACCGGCCGCGCTGGAAGGCTGTCTCTGGGGTCCCTCTGCTCACACACAGTCGACCAGAAAAGTGACGTCCTTAGCAGCCCTAACCAATGACTGCGGGGCACGGTGTATAAATGCTCCAGTGTCCTCGCCAAGGCCACTCAGAGGGACATATTTTACACTGGGTCCAAGAGTTCCCCAAGGAGATTAAACTTCAGGCAACTGGAAATTTCATACTCAGCTAAAGGGATGTCAAAATGTGCAGCCACTTCAGAAAGCGACCTGGCTGTTTTTTTCAAAAAGTTAAACATATTTACCGTAGGACCCAGCAATTCCACTCCTAGGTACGTAGCCAAGAGAAATGAAAACTTATGTTCATGCAAAACGTGACATGAATGTTCGTTCATAGTGCTATGATTCATAATCGTCAAAAAGTTGAAATAATGCAAATGTCCATCCACTAATGAATGGATAAATAAATGTGGTCTATCCATACAATGGAATATTATTTGACTACTAATGGAAGATTTGACTTTGGGTAGTGAACACACAATGCAGTATACAGATGATGTATCATGGACTCGTACACCTGAAACTTACATAATTTTATTAACCAATGCCACTCCAATAAATTTAATATTTTTTTAAAATAAAAAGGAGTGGAGTACTGATACATGCTACAACATAGACGAACCTCGAAAATAAGTTAAGCTGAGCGAAAGAAGCCAGACACAAAATAATACATACTGTAAGATCCCATATATAGGAAATATCAAAAGCGGAAAATCCATACAGACAGAAAGCAGTGGTTGGTAGAGGAGAAGGCAATGGGGAGTGAATGCTAACGGGCATGGGGTTTCTTTTTTGGGGTGATGAGAATGTTCTGGAATTAGAGAGTGATGGCGGTTATACAGCCTTGTGAATTTACTAAATGCACTGATTCGTACACTTTCAAGTGGTGAATTTTATGGTATGTAAATTATATCTTATCTTAGTCCATTCAGGCTGCTTTGACAGCAGACCACAGACTGGGCAGCTTATAAACAACAGACATTCATTGCTCACAGTTCTGGAGACAGGAAGGCAGAGATCAGGGTGCCAGCCTGGTCAGGCAAGGGCCCGTGTGACTCTCCTGTCCCACAACGGCCCTTTTCCCAATGGTTTTAACATCATTGAAGATTTTTGTCTGGATCAATCACTATTATGGTGACTTTAAAGAGTGTTTAAATTTCTAACCATCTTTCCTTCTACAGTTATTCATTCATTCCCTGTTCACATTTTTTAAATTTTAGTACCATTATGAACTCATGGACTTTTATTCTTGAAGTAAAACTCGCATAAGATTCACTGTTTTAAAGTATACAATCAGTGGCATCGCGTATATTCACAATGTTTAACCACCACCATTTCTGTCGAGTTCCAAGACGTGTGTGTCTCCCAGGAGAAGACTTCTAACCCACTGAACAGTCAGTCTCTCTCCCCCTACCCTCTCCCCACAGGCTCTGATCTCATCCACTTATTGTCTCCACGGTTTTGCCTTTTCTAGATATTTCCTAAGAGCAATCATACAATATGTGGCCTTTGGGGTCTGATTTATTTCAATTAGCATCGTGTTTTCAAGGTCCATCCACACCGTAACATATATCAGAACTTGGTTCCATTTTACGGCTGGAAAATGCCCCATTATATGGATTACCGCTTGCTATTTTTCCATTTTCCAGCTGATGGGCATTTGGGTTGTTTGGAATTTTTTTTTTTTTTTTTTTTTTGGCTATTACAATGTTCTCATAAACATTTGCGCACAAGCGTTTCGCTATGGTGTGAATATTTGTGTCACCCCAAAAGGGCCTTCACCAGAACCTGATCATCCTGGCACCCTGATCTTAGACTTCCAGCCTCCAGAACTGTGAGAAATAAATGTCTGTTGTTTGTAAACCACACAATCTATGATATTTTCTTAGAGCAGTCCAAAGGGATAAAGGCCCATTTGTTTGAGTGCCACTTACATAGATGAGGATGATTATTTTATTCTTTCCACTATTTGTTTCAATGCTCATATTGTCCCACATCTGACCAGTGAAAGCCCCTTTGTATTTTCATGTTTAAATAAATTTCTAACTATCCAAGTGATACATGATGCAGCGCTTTAAACATTAAAACGAAATCTTCTTGGACCTACCCCCAGCCCAGCCCCCTCCCAGGAAGAAACTGAGGTTTCAGTTTGAAGGCATCTTTCCAGAATTTTCTCTGTGCGTTCACATAACATGCATATTCTGAGAAAACAGTATTTTGTGAGTTTTTCCTTCTTACGTAACTAATATTATACAGGACATATGACACTGTAACTTGCCTTTTTTAATCTAACAATATGACTTGGTAAAATTAATGAAATTGGTAGGTTCTTTAAAATACACCAGATCCTGTCAGATCACCTCAAGAAGTGGAAGAGGGTTGCACCTGGAACATTCCACATGTTGTATCTCACTCATTCATACAACAGTTCCAGGCAGGTATTATTATCAGTAAATTTAAGTAAAATTAAGTTTCAGAGAAGTAACTTGCCCGCGTACCTAGCACGTGAAAAGCTCTCCGTGATTATGTGCTGAATGAGGGACTATGATTCATCATGCTAGGGATCTGAAGCCAGCTCTGTCCAACCAAAGGTTAGCTTGGTGTCTGTCCACACAGAACCAGGAACCAGAGAGGTGATTACTGTGCATTTGTAACAGCTGCTGTTAGAAGCTGGTGGGAGCCAAGGGGGCAGAATTATAATTATCTGCTTTCAGCAGTCCTAGGGGAAGAGATCTCTCTCCAGGAGGACAAAATCTTCTAGGACTGATTAAAAAACACATTAAGCATTTGGTAAACACACAACGTTTGGAAAGGGGGGTGTTTTGAATACCCAAGCTAATACTAATCACCTGATAGCAATTTCCTGCAAGCTGGCTTCTTATCACACATCTAGCAGTTCAGTCTATCTTCCCTTTGTTGCATACATAATGTCATTAGCCCAGGCAGCAGGGGTAATGTACATTCCAGCATACATGAGTTAGCACCATAACTCTTGCATCTCCAAGCCTTGAAGAAGACTCTCAGAGAAAGAGATGTGCTTGGGGTGCTAAAAGGGTCTTTCACTCTAAGGCTCCATCCAACAGACTCACTCAGACACTTCAGAGAACTGAGTTTGCATCCCAGCTCTGCCACTCAGGAGCTGGATAACTTTGAGTAAGTCACTTCACCTCTCTGAGCCTCAGGGGTGGGTGTGTGGCTGGAGAAAGAACTTAAAAGGCAGAGGGGCCAGCAGAGTGGCTTGTAAATAACTGAGACTCAGAAACATATAGAGCCACCCTCCCCCATGCCCTTCTGGCAGCTACATCCCCTGGGGACAACTGGACCAGGACTACAATGGGATCCCAAGATGGCCAGCTGGCTCTCTGTGTACTGTCCTGGGGAGTTCAGGAAACACAATCCGCTTCCTTAAAAAACACTTTTAAAGAAAAAAAATCTGTGTTGCTTGGTTACCCTATCAACCCTTCATGTTTTATCAACGATAACAATGAAATTGATGTTGACTCTCTTTTGTATTGAAAAGAGAACATCTACGTAAAAATAATTAAGACAAAGGGTGCCAGTGAGGTGCTGTGTTCGTGCATGTGTGTGTGTGTACATGTGTGTGTGAGACACACATGTGCACATACATTTTACATCCGTGGTCCTCTGTGCTTGGAAGTTCACTTGAGGGGAACATTTGTTTTAAACTTCATTTGCTGTTATATTCCACTTCAGACTTAAGATTCTTCATTAGCCTGGCATTGGGGACTTGATGAGTGGATGAATGAAATAACTACCAGCTATTATTAATAAGTACTAAGAGCAAAGATGACAACAATAATTAACCCATTTCCCGTTTGCCTGGAGAATACTCGCCGGCAACACTTGCAGCTGCAGTGTTTACCCCAAGAAAACTCACAGATTATAGCGCTAACCCTACCCTCAAAGTTCGCCACAAAACATCTCGCTTTTGTGATTATTTTCACATCGCTCTAGTAGATCCATAGTCTTTGGAAACAAATGACATCATTCTATTTATAGCATTCTGTTTTCAGTAGTGGTATTTCCATTTACAAAATGTAGTAATTCCCAATCACTGAAAATGTCAAATTCTAGAAAATGCAGCATTCCTACGTGTGATGTTCACACTGGCAGCGAGCTGCACTTTTTTCTTTTCTCAATGGGGAAAGGGTTAATAAATAGCTGCAGGCTGGTTAACAGCACAGGCTCTAGCATCCTACTAACCCACGTTCGAATCCAACCCTCACTACTTAGTAGCAGAGTGACCTAGGGCGAGTTATCTGACAGCTCCCCAAACGCAGACCAGTCCCACCCAGGCCAGCCATCCCAGCAAATTTAGGCAGGCGACAGGAGAACCTCACCTCAGCCTCTACTACAGGGCCTCCCAAAACTCAGAGATAGGACTGCACGCGGCAGCCAGTGGCCCCAGTACGCATGCGCGGCCTGGCAAGTGGGCGTGGCCACTGGGCGGTGCGGACGCAGCCACGCAGAGGGGGTGGGGCCACGCCTGCGCAGGCCGCCTATTATAGCGGCCCTTTGAACCCAGCACGAGAGGGGTCGGCGGGTTCCGAGGATGGTCGGCGAGTTCCGACGGGCGGCCGGTGCTGGGGTAAGCTCCTGGGGAAGGCGGAGGAGCGGGGTAGGGTGCTCCCTTCAACACAGGGAGCCCTGTGTTGAAACCTGGGCTCCCACAGGCTTGAAGCCCAACTCCTCACAGCCTCAGATAGAGCGAGCACAAACGATAATGTTGATCATTGAATCAGTGGGAGTTTATGGTTGTTTATATGCTACGCTCTCAACTTCCTTGTCTGCTTGAAATTTTTCATGATAAGTTGGAAAAAATAAAAAGGCCAAAAAAACTTTACCGGTATAAATGGAAATTCAGATTCCTTGCCGTAAATAGAAGACTACTATGAAAACGAATACAGTGCAAACAAAACAACACAATTCTAGCTGGATTCTTCTCCCTTGCCCAGGCTTGGAGACTTTCTTTTTAGGAAAACTTTAAAGAGAATTGGAAAGGGAAGTACTTCACCCCCACGTGATAGAGAGCTATTTACAACCTGGCTGGGGGATGTTTACCGTGTCGCCTTTTTAGGCACCGGCTGTACTGAGGACACTTCTTGCCTCGCAGGTGCTGCCGTCCCAAGATTAATGTGGAGCCCGGGCCATGGTAGATGGCTCGCACCCCAGCCATGGATGAGGTCACTTTCAAAAGCGACACTGTGCTGTCAGACGTTCACCTCTACACTCCCAACCAGAGACACCTCATGGTGCGGCTAAACAGCATGGGGCAGCCCGGTAAGGTCCTGGGGAGGGTCCCAGCCCCCCATGGATTCCATTTTGTTTTCTGCTTTCTCATACTCATTTTAGGGGGGAAAGATAGGGAAGACTGGATTGCTTAACTGTTACCGTCACACCATTTCTTAAGTGCCTTTCTTTCATCGAGTACGCTCCTGTGCTTTCCTGAGCACTTACTGTGTGCCAGGCCCAGGACTTGATGCAGAAGTGAATGAACCCCTGAGCTCTCTCAGGGAGCCCAAGGTCCAGTAGGGAAAACAGGACACTGGGGCTCCATCTGCCCACTGCCCTTCATTTCCTCTGCCCCTACCCAGCTCAGCTGCCTTCATCCCTTGCTGGCTGCCTCCAGCTCCTCCCACCAGAGCTCCCTGGGTTTTCTCCTGCAGTTTCTCCCACCCGTCTCCCCAGAAGGCAAGAGTATCTCTTGAAAATGCATATCACATCACTGCCCTGATTGAGGCCCTCCAGTGGCTTCCCCTTGCTCTTAGAATAAATGCAGACTCCTGGCTTTGGCCTGTGAAGCGCAGCCCGACCCAGCCCCTGCCTGGTACGTCCACCCTTATTTCCTTCTCCGCCCACTGCTCTGCGGCTGCTTTCTGCTCCGTTCTGTCCCTTACACAGTGCACACACCTTCCTCCCTCTGTGCATTTGTTTTTGCCATTCACTCCGCCCAGAACATCCCTCTAAGCCCCGGCTCCTCAGACGTCGCCTTAGACAGGCCTTCCCTGGCCACCTTCCCCAGGTCCCATCACCCTGTATTAACTTGTTATTCTGGTGTGACTGATAACTCCCCTTTCCCTCATGTCTCAGTTTGGTTACCTGGATTCCAGAAACTGAGGCTCAGAACAGGTAAGCGACTTGCCCAGGGTCAGACAGCATGGAGAGATGGAGGACTCCAGCCTAGGCCTGTCTGCTCCAGTCCTTGTACCTCCCACCTCCAGCCCGCCTCTCCTGGCACACATACTCTTACAGAAACTTGTCCCAGCTACCAGATGTAAGGGACACTTGGTACCCTTTTCCTGTCCTCTAGACCGTAAGGAGCAGAACAGTGTAGTGAGAGGAGGATCAGCTTAGGAGTCAGGCAGACTAGGTTTGCATCTTGCCTCAGCCACCTTCAAAGCTGTGTGACTTTGTCAGCTCACTTAACTTCTAAGCCTCAGTTTCCCCGTCCGTAACAGCTGATAGTACCGTCTTCGTAGTGACTGAGGATTAAATGAGACATTGTGAGTGGGCCAAGCGCCTGCATCGTAGGTGCTCATTAAATGGTAGTTGCTCTTGGTGGTGGTTTTGGCTGCTTTGGTGGCCCCTGTGTCACGGCTGAATCAAATGGGCCTTTTCTGCTGGCATTAGTATCTCTCCACCTGGCCTTTAAGACTCTTTCCAGGTGGAAATCAAAATTTTCTGAGAGAGGAAGGGAAAGAAAAGACAGCTAGAAATAGTGTCCTTTTATGTTTCGTCTTGCCTTTCAGTTTTCCTGTCCCAGTTCAAGTTTGTGTGGAGCCAAGACTCTCGGACAGTCTCAGGGGCTAAGGGTGGTGATCACAGAGCTGTTCCCACAGAGGAGACTCCTGCTGGGACAGTCTGCACCGGGTCTCCTCCCCGGAGAGGCTGGAGAGGGAGAGGCCGCAGCAGTGAGGGTTTTTCCCTCCAGGCCTGCGCTG
Source organism: Pteropus alecto (assembly GCF_000325575.1). Classification (NCBI taxonomy): domain Eukaryota; kingdom Metazoa; phylum Chordata; class Mammalia; order Chiroptera; family Pteropodidae; genus Pteropus; species Pteropus alecto. Next base: position 371,406 of record NW_006436812.1, on the reverse strand, counting down.
ACACCGCCGGCCAGGAGGGGGCGGGAGCTCAGCTGGACGAGGATGGGGATTTGGACGTCGTGAGAAGACCACGGGCTGCCTCTGACCCTGACCCCACAGTGCCCCCGAGAGACAAGGTACACCCCATGATTCTAACGCAGGAAGAAGATGACGTCCTGGGAGACAAAGCACAAGAGAACAGCACCCACGATATCATCAGAATAGGTAAATAAAGGCTTCGCTCACCTGCCACCAAGGCAGCACCACAGTGTTGATCAGGGAACAGTGTGTTTGAGCATTGGCTCTGTGTTCAGGCCCAAGCCAGGGTGTCGTAGCCATTAGCCATCACCTCCTCCAGGAAGCCTTGCTGCTACTGCCTCCCGCATCGACGTTCTGACCCAGCTCAGCCTGCTGGGGAGGTGTGTCAGGGGCAGGGGGTGTGGAACACTCAGCCACCCTGACTGGCAGCAGGGAACCATGAGAGATTCTGGAGCCAGAGTGAATCTGAAAGAGTCTTGTGGGCCAATCAAGTGGACCAAGACCTGGGGGCTGGGAGCCAAGTGGAGGAGGAGAGGAGATGAAGCAGCAGAAGTGGAATGGACAGAGGCTTCACTGGGCAGGGTCAGGAGTGTCCATCCACCCCGCCAGGCAAAGGGTTTGGCGATGCCAGGATTTCAAACCCCTAGAAATGCCAGGGTGGTAAGGATCTAAGGCAAGAAGTGAGCCAGTGCTGCAGAAACACCAGTTGTGTTCCGATAGCTTACCTTTATCACCTCATGTAGTCTTCACAGCCCCCTCTAGGGGGGTGGGACAGACGAGGAAGTGACAGGCCCAGAGCCATGCAGCTTGTTAGTAAGGACAGTTCCGAGTTCATGTGGTTTGTCTCCATAGCCAGGACGTTTGCCACCCCTAGCAGTGCTCGTCTGGGGGAGGAGAGCTCTGTTTTAAGTCTGTTCATTGGGATCCAGGGTCCCTGATGTACCTGAGGTCCCAAGTAAACCTGGGCACTGGCCTGGGTTGGGGGGTCAGTTGGGACACTCAGAAGCAGACAGACAGAACAGCAGCTCTGATATCCAGCCACCCATCTGTTAGCTGAGCAGTTACTGAGTGCCTGCCAGTGCAGGCAGGCTGTGTTCTAGATCATTCCAGTGGGGCGACGTGGAGGTCACGCCAGAACTCCATGTGTTCTGTGGATTAGCCTCTGGCCCTCATGACCTTTCCAAGGATGAGTATTCCCGTTTCACAGAGGAGGAAACTGAGGTTCAGAGACATTGAGGAACTTGCCCAAGGTCACACAGCTAGTCAGTGGGAGAACCACGATTCACACTCAGGTCTGTCTGATGCCACAGCCCATCTTATCCACAGTACGTGGTCAGAACATGCCGCAGTTCTGTTCGCAGGACTCAGTGATGGCTCGTTTCGCTCTCAGCCCTCCTTACTCAGCCTCCCTGAGGAGGAGAGCAGCAGGCTTGGTTATTACGCAGCACGTGTTTGGCCTCCGGTGTGCGCGTGTCTCCCATTCGGGTAATTTACCATCCTGCAAGCTAAGAACAAAGTCCCGTAGGAGAGGGCTGGTTTGCGGGTGCCCCACCTGCCCATTCCCGTGTCTCATGATGCCTGGAAGTTCACCTTCCTTTTCACCCGTCAGTCAGTCCCTCCCTGGCCTGAGGGAGGACGGCAGAAAGGTAATCACGTGCTTGACCTTAGGCCGTAACTCCTGATTATTCTTTCTGCAGCTGTAGCTCTTCGGTCTGTAAAATGTGACATGGAGTGGGGTCTTGGACTCTGGTATTCCACAGCTGGGTTTTGAACTGACCTCTACCCCTCACAAGCAGGTGACCTTGGACAAGTGTCTTGCCCACCCAGGGCCTCAGTTTCTGCACCTGTGAAATGGGGTCAGGGTTACTGTCCTCCCTGGGTCTTGGTGATAACTTAATAAATGACGCCCAGAAAATGCCTACTACAGAGCCTGACTCAGGGTAGGCGCCAAGCAGGTGTCACTCTCCTGACCACCCTTTTCCTCTGATCCGTAAGCCAAACTTTTTCTCAGGTTATGGGCCCATTTTAGAAACTGATTTAAAAAATAAATAAATCACTGGGGAAGGAGAATGTACTTTTCCACACTTTTTCAGGGGATTATCCAAACCTAAAAAGTTTAGCTATGGGCCTGCTAGGAAGCCACAGACCCAAGGTTCAAAGTAAATTATGATCACTTTCCTCATTTTATAGATAAAGGAACTGAGACCCAATGAGAATTCGGAAGAGGCAGGGCTGGAACTCAGGGTGTCGGATTCTGAGCCCCGTGCCTTTTCCACTGGCCCCGTGAATTGAGCAAGTCCCTCAACCTCTCACACCTCAGTCCCTTGTCTGTACAATGAGCATAACCTCTGGTTGTGAGGATCTAAGAGAGATGGCTCATGTAAAGCTTTTAGCACAGCGCCTGGCACAAGTAACTGTTCAATAAACGTAAGCTGCCGATAGCTTTAATTCCTGGGAACTGACCTGAGTGAGGAGAGGGAGACTGGCTGGGGAAGAGTCTAGGTTCCTGCAGGTCTAGAGACTCTGCCCTGATCCAGGCAGGATACAGATCAGAGTCTAAAACAATTTGTCTCACCCCATTTGCTAACCCCGGAGTTTCTCATGGGTGTGCTCCTCAGGCCAGGCTTTCATGTTCTTACGATGCCACTGCAATTGCTTAAATATAAACGGTGACTTTCCACTGGGGCAGGAGCATCCCTCCCCCACCCCGAGCCTCACTCCAGTTAGGGAGGCCCACGAATGAGGTGATGACGTTATTTCTGTGTTTTGTAAAAACACAAACTGTGGCTCTAGCTGTGAGGAGTTGACTCAGGTCACGCAGCTGGAACGTGACAAAACTTGGTTCCCACGCAGGTTTGTCTGAGCTCGGTCCGTGTTCTCTCAGGGGAAGCCAGTCACCCTTTGAATACAGCTGGTGGGGCAAAGCTTGTGGCCACAGAACCCCTTGGAGAGAATGACCAAGTTTGACCAAGATCCTGTTGGTGGGGGTGTCTGGGGTCAGGGAGCAGAGGGCGCCGGGAAGGCTCCGCCAGGCAGACTACAGGGAAAAGGTGGAAGGTGGGAGGCCCACGTGAGGGGAGACACCAGCCACTCACAGGGCCTGCAGAGTCTGGGAAGAGTGGGGCGTGGGGCATGGCAGCTGACACCCAGGGTATGGAGTAGGGCTGTAGAAATGAGAACCCCGTTTTTTTCACCGTACACACACACAAACACAAACCCAGGAGTCTTCAGCCTGCCAGGTACGTCCCTGCACCCTTCACTCAAGGAGCCTCTGCCTGTGCTTGCAAAACTGGGTCCCTGGGCACCTGTTCGGGGCCTTCCCCACTTTAAGGGGAACGTCTCTCCACGCTTAGGAGAGAGGCAGGCCAACTGCAGATGACCTGACCTGGACGCTTACGTCTGCCGTGTGCCAGCTCTGTGACCTCGGGCGGCCTGCTCCAGTTCCCCAGACACGTCTTCCTCACTTTTAAGCTAACTTGTTACGTCCAGTAGTTTTGAGGATAAATGAGGTGCCGTTTGCACAGCCTTTAGCACAGCACCTGGCTCAGAGAACGTGCACTTTCCTCGTAACTTTGACAAATGTGATGCCAAGCCTCCGTCTCAGTGTCCTCATCTGTAAAATGGGGTGACAGTCACTGCTTCACAGGCTGTCGTGAGGATCACGTAAAATCTCAGTGCCCCCAGCCCCAGGCCTGGCTCAAGGGAGGCGGCCATCCGGTAAATGTTCAGTGAGGGCACACTTGTCGGCGGTCAGTGGACGTACTTTGTTCTAGTTTCAGACTAAGTGGACACGTGTTGGGCTTCAGCAATCTGAAGTCCTTCCGAAAACATTTACGAAAAGTGCCTTCTTCCAGACCACAATATCAAGTCCGGCCAAGAAGCTGGTGGCAATAATTAGTCCCCCTTTATTCGGGGATCAGATTGTAAGTCTTCGTCAAGGGCAGAAATCTGGTCACATCTATCCTGGAGAACCCCTCAGAGCAGTGGCCCAGGTCCCCGGGAGGACGGCACTGAGCCGTTTCCTCACCCAGCCCGGGGACAGACAGCTGCTGCTTCAGCTGAGCACCAGACAAAGTGGTCAGCTTATGTTCCGGACCCCAGCTGTATGAATAGCGTTCACCCTTAAACACCCATCTTGGCACAGTGAGATGCTCATGCCTTGAGTGCTCGAGGGGACCAACAAAGAAGGGACGCGCGGGCTGCCACCTCGCCGCCTGGGGCAGGCCCTCGTGGAGAGCAGTGCGGCCGCATCACCGCACTGCTTCTGCCCTTGCTCTTCTCACCCCTCGCTCCGTCCCTCGGTCCCTTTTCCCGTTTTGTCGTGCGCTTGTGTGTGGGTGCGTGCCAGTCCCGTGAGCGAGCGAGGTTACCCTGCCGTGCATGTGTTGTGTGTTTTAATTTGCTAGCCGTCGCCATCTCGCTTAAAAACACGAGAGCCAGTTCTTACTGAACAGCAAAAATGTTTGCCATCATTCCTTGTTCTCCTCGATCTATCCTCTTCCCCCAGCTCCCACCACCAGATTTTATCCTAATGTATTTTGTGCTGGAGAATACTTACCACACTTCTCCTCACCTAAAAAAGGGTATCAACTCGAAGCTGACTTTGTTAACTTCTCGCATGGTTCCAAGTGTGAGAAAATATTTTGAAATGAGTCGCAATTACTATAAGTGCACAGTTGGTCAAAACAATATAAATATGGCAAGTGTAGAATGCAGTTATTGAACATGAAAAATGGAGTGCGGGTGTGGAAGTTGGACCACGCCTGTTGTGATCCTGGTCTTCAGACTGGAACAAAGAGACCCAGTTATCTGAGAGCGTGAGCCCCGGTCTGCGAGTGACGCTCAGCTGTTCCCTCCTGACTGGTAACACGGCCTGTGTTTCTGCTTCTCTCGATACGCCTGACTCCAGTGCCCATTGTGTGTGCGGGTTGCCGTGTGTCCTGTCTGTCTGTGTTCTGTCCATCCCCATTTTCACGGTGGCCCTTTCTCTTTTGGTTTCTGTCCTGTCCAGAACACACCATGGCCACGCCCCTGGAGGATGTTGGCAAGCAGGTGGGTAGGTCCCGTCCACTTCCTGTGGCCCTGACGGGTCTTTCCCAAGCCTCACGACGCCTGTCCTTCCTTGTCCCTCTCCCTCCAGGTGTGGCGGGGTGCCCTGTTCCTGGCTGACTACATCCTGTTCCAGTGGGACCTCTTCCAGGGACGCACCGTGCTGGAGCTCGGGGCGGGCACGGGGCTCACCAGCCTTGTCGCAGCCACCGTGGCGCAGACAGTGTACTGTACAGGTAATGCCCGCCGTCTCAGAGCACGCGCTGGCTGTGTGAAGGAGTGAGGGAGTGAAACCGGAAATGGGCCGTCGGCCGCTACTGACTCTGCCATCCTGTTCTGCTGGTCTTCTCCACCCTCTCTTGTGTTCCCGGTAATGTCAGGATGACCCAGCAGCACCCAGTCCTCGGCAGCCACAGCACCCAGCAGGCGCAGGGCCCACTTTGGCTTCAGAAGGTTCTAGCAGCTGTGCTGGTACCTCTGCTCACATGTCCATGAAAGAGCAAACATCTCAGAAAACCATGAGATGTGCCTAAGACTTAAAAACAAATTTGAGGGTTTTTTTCCCAGTTATGGAAACCTTGCTTACTCTTAGTGGAAAACTTGTAGAACAGCAAATAAAAATTACTCATAATTTTATAATCCCCAGATTCATTCAACCATATGCAGTTTATTGAGCACCTAGTATGTGCCAGACATGGCTCTAGATGCAGGAGTTCCAGGAGTGAATAAAGTAGATCAGGTTGCTGTCCTCAAGGAGCTTATGTTTTAGAATCTATATTTTAAATACGTACTTCTTTTACAATCTTTTTCTTTTGTGTGTTTATGCTCCCAAATAACATCTCAAAGCAAACAGTTTAGTGCTGTTTCCTGCCAAAAATACTGGAAAACATTTTTAAGACTATTTTCCCATGTCGTTAAAAATTATTTATAAATATGAACCGTCCAAATACTGTTTCTTTCTTTCTTTTTTTTTTTAACTGCATTTTGGTTATTCTCATATTTTTCTGGTGGGTTGTTTTTGTTTTTTTTGTTTGTTTTTACATTTGTCAGTTGCACTACAATGAGCACCTTTATGCAACTCTGTCAGTTAATCTTTATGCTAAAAACGGGTATGGCTTTTCTCAAGCTTTTAATACACATTGCCAAATGATTTATTTTTTAATTTTTAATTTTGAAATAATATTAGATTCACACAGAAGTTGCCAAAATATTACAGAAAGTGCCATCTACCCTTCACCAGCTCCCTCCAGTGATAACATCGTGCATAACCATAGTTAATGAAAACTAGCAAATCGATGAGTGCAGTGCCATCAACCATATACCCCAGACTTGCCAATGGTCTGGTTTATGAGAGTAGTATCTCCTCAGGTAGGTATTATATTTTAAGTCTTTAGTTAATTTGCTCGTTGAAAATGGTATCTGCTGATGTGGTTTGCGTTTCATGGATTCCTAGTTCACGTTTTCAATGGCCCGGGTCTTTTGCTCCTGAGATAGGAAGCGGGAAGCTAGGATCGCCTTGATTTGGGCAGACTTTTCAGATTTCCGGAGTGAATCATTGGTCAGGAGTCTGCAGGCCGCCACCCTACTCAATGCTCCTTGACAATTTCGTGTCGATTACCAGCGAGCACTTGGAAGCGTCAAGCCATAATACAGCACCCAAGAGCTGTGTTCTGTGCCTGCGGCCTAATAAGATATGATCCTGTCGTCTTATCGTGAGAGAGAGATTCACCAGGGTGACGAAGAGAGCTTGTGTTTAGATGGCACATTACAGTTAGCACAGCCTTTCACATGCGTGAGCACCTGGTCGTAACTTCGCGACCATTGCAGTCACCAGGGAGCGTGTTACCATCCCTTTGTCCAAATGAGCAGACTGAAGCTTAGGTCAGTTGGCTGGCCAAGGTCATAGGTGCTAAGCGGGGAAGAACAGCCCCAGGGCTCCAGGCTTCCCACCTTCACTCAGCCAGAGCTGCCCCTCTCGTCTGTTTCATATGTTAGCATCCCACACAAGATTCGTTTTGACAACAACTGTCAGAGGCTTAGAAACTTCTGAACCAGTCGTGTGCTATTAGGCACACACCACCAACATTCTCTTCACCCAATAGCCTAGCAGAAGGGACAGGTGTCCCCTCCATGAGCAGGGAGCTCCCCACCATTTACCAGGCTCTGCATGGTTCCTGGGATGGAGACAATGGTCTGGGCCCTGGGGAGTCTGCAGTGGGTGGCGTGGGGGCATCCACAGCCACAGTGGGCCAGGCAGGTGTCATTAACAGTAACTTTCAGTACCTTCCACACATACATTCTCCTGAAGGAAAATTAATTTTTGGCTAAGTGCTATATGCTCTTCCCCACTCCCCCAACCCCAAGCAAGGTTCCACTGCTTGATAGAACAATAGGGAGCCCCACCTGGTCAGAGTAGCAGAGGGCGCGGGGGAGACATGGGCAGCAGTGACAGTGAATCGTGCACCGGAGAGCGTACCTCCAGCCTGTTTGAATCTGCTCTGACAGAGACACTTGGGTTCAAACCCCAGCCTTTGCTCTCGTTAGTTATACGTGACTTTGCTCGAGTCTCTTCATTGTGAAATGGGAACCATGACACCGGCTCATTGTGGAGTTAAAAATGTATAAAAGGGGAGCTGTCACCCCTTCCCTCCAGAGTGCGCACAGAATCTGCGCCCACCAGGGTGATCGTCTTTTATTTAAAGAAAGGATCGTTAAAAAGAGCCTCGTGGCGAACGTAGTTAATTCTGGCAGTAAAACACACAGGAGACACTCCAGTTCAGCTGCACACATTTCTGCGGTCACGCTGTTGATACAGCTCTCTCCAGGCAAAAACACGGAGGCAAAAGTGTCACAATGGCTGGCACTTGATGGCATGCCCTTCTGTCGTTCCAGATGTTGGTGCAGATCTCTTGGCCATGTGCCAACAAAACATTGCCCTCAACAGCCACCTGACTGCTTCTGGAGGTGAGGCCCAGCGGGTCTTCTGCCTGGGAGGGAGGTGTCTCTGTTTGGCAGGTGGGACAAACATCCAGGACTGTGACCCTGGGAGACGGGAATCCGCCTGCTTCCACGTACACCCAGGTGAACGCAGGCAGCAGAGCAGTCCCAGCTTCCCGTAGCTTCCTTCCGGTCCTTCAGATCCGAGATGACTCTGTCCTTGAATCATCTTCCCACGCCCACCACTACGTCCTACTTCAGATCTCTCCCTGCTGGACCTCACAGTGGCCCACTACCTGGTCACCCCAGCTCCTTGTCTGACCCACCCAAGCTTCCTTTTCGTGTAGCATCCACAGTGACCTTTCTAGATGCAAGACCCTTTCCAGGAGTAAAGTCCAAGCTCTCCCTCTGACTCCCACACCTCCTAGTCTGGCCCCTGCCAGCTTTTCCTGCCTCCTCGCCTGACAGTCCCACTGTCCAGCTCTATAACCAACGAGCCAAGGACTTATTTCACATGCGCTTCCTTCCCTCTGCCCAGAATGTCTCACCCCTGCCATCCCCCACCCCTGCCATCTGCCTAATCATCAGGTTCCTGCACCGCCTGCAGGCATAAGCGTACATGATAGATGCCAGCAGCCAACTCCTCACTGGACTGCCTGCCCAGACTGTCCTCAGCCGAGCAGCCCTGGGCACCTTTTCCAGACTCAGCTCAGGTCACTCAGCTCACCAGAGGTTTCCCTTTGCTCTCCCAGTTCCTGGGCTTGTCCTGGGTCCTGCAGGTGCCGGCCCTGCCCGTCTGCGGCCCCTCCCCCACAGCGGCCCCTCCACTCCGGCCATCCCGGCCCTGCTGGAGGTTCCCTTCCCCTTGGGGCCTGTGCACTTGCTGTTCCCCTGCCTCTTCCTCCTGACGGTTCCTAATTATGCTCAGGTCTGCAGACTGTGAGGTCATAGTCCCCTAACAGATACCCATGACACCTTGAACCATTGCATTTGACATTTGTTTGTGCAACTAGTTGATTGGTGTCTGCCACCCCGCTAGACCACATGCTCCATGAGGGCAGGGGCCCTGTCTGTGTGTGGTCCCCAACGCCGAGTTGTTTACTGAACACCCAGCGTACAGTAGGCAGTCTGCAAGGACCGGGAGGAAAGAGCAGGTGTGCCTCGCCTCCCCCGAGCCTTCCCTGACACCCCCAAGAGCCCCTCTCTCGGCCTCTGCACCTGGCCACACTGCCTCGTCAATGTCTGCCAACTCGCCAGTGTCTCCTCCGCTGCGGGTCCCCAAGGATAGGCGCACGTCTCATAAATCTTTGTCTTCCCTATGTCTGGCACAGGACCCGATACTTAGCACTCAAAAAATGGTGGATGGATGGAAGGAAGGAAAGAAGGCAGAGGATGTATATGGATGAGTGGGAAGATGGATGGATAGGAAGCGGGGAGGGAGGGAGAGAGGTTAACGAGGGTGAGAAGATGGG
>NW_006436812.1:340477-360956 GCF_000325575.1 Pteropus alecto | reverse complement strand
ACACAGGCAGCGATGTCCCGGAGGCCGGGGCACCAGTATTTGGGGCCGCCTGGCGGTGCCCACTCCACTGAACACCCTCTAGCCCCATATCTCCTGCAGCGTCTTACAGTCGGTCCCAGAGCCGGTGGCCTGCAGACAAAGGAAGGAGCGCAAAACTCTTTCTTCTTTCACAGACCCGAAGGTCCCCTTCAGCTGGTCAGAAGAGGACATCTCCGACCTGTACAACCACACCACCATACTGCTCGCGGCTGAAGGCAAGAAGGGCCTCCCCTCACAGCACCGTCCTCGTCACGTAGCCAAGCACGCGTCCCCACCCCTCCACGGAGCTCCCTCCGTTTTAGAAGCGTCTTTCCAAGACGTTCCTGCCACTTCCACAATGCAGTGTTAACTCTAACTATTGCTAAGTACAAAAAAAAAAGATTGAAAAATGCTAACTGTCGCTGCCACATTTATAGGGCTTCAGCCGTTAGCGTCTGTGGGGGTCACGTGAAGAAGAGGCGCCTGCGGTATTTGCATGTTTTCTGCTGATGCCTTTTTTCTTCCCCGCAGTGTTTTATGACGATGACCTAACCGATGCTCTGTTTAAGACACTCTACCGACTCGCTCACAAACTGAAGAACGCCTGCACGGCCATCCTCTCCGTGGAGAAGAGGTGAGGCCCGCACTGGGAGGGTGGGGGCGGCCACGCTGGTGTCCCGAGAGCCGGACCCACCTCCTAAACACGTTCTCATCGGCGTCGTCGGCACTCACTTAGCGAGCATTTGTCACACGTCCTTTACACACGTGGCTTCTTTCAGTCCACATACCAGCCCCACTCGTGTGTGGGCGCCGCACCCCTACTCCTCAGATGCAGAGAGGAAGTTCCGAGAGGCAGGGGACCTTCCAGGCCACAGCGAGTCAGCGGGCGGATGAGGACGTGAGGGCAGGTCGTGCGCCAGAGCTGAGTGAGACACGTGGCCACCGCACTCTGAGGGGGGGGGCCTCTCCTCCTTCCCTCCGGACGCCATCGGTCTCTGCAGGTGCCCCAGGTCCCCATCCTCTCCCTGCTGCAGACACAGCCCCTCCAGGACACTTCTGAGTGAGCGTCCTACACTTTAGGGCCCCCGCTGGTGGAGCGTCCATCTTGTGAGAGACGTAGTGCTTAACACTCTGCACAGTCTTCGCTGATTCTTAGGATCATCAGCTTTCTGTAGACAGTTTGGAATACGTAGCAAAAGCCATAAAACTGAACATACTACTGACATCCAGCAGTTCGGCATTCTAGAAGTTCTAGAAGTTCGCCCTGTGGAAGCGAGGAAGCGGTCGCGGCTCTGTACAAAGCCATCCATACGGGCGCGTCCTTCGTTTGTGTCGATGCTGCGTAGGACTTCCCTCAGGGCACGGGTGACCAAGCGCCGCATGTGGGGCTCACTTGGATTTTGGTTTTATAGACCATTAGGAAAAAAATCGAAAAGTCAGGAAAAGTTAAACACTGACTGGATATTTTATGTTGAAGAATTATTGTTAAATTTGTTTTAGGCGCAAAGAGTCTTTATCTTTTCAAGATACACGTGGACATATTTACAGAAGGAGTACTGTGATGTCTGGCACTTGCTTTTTCACCTGGCGCTGGAGGAAGGGCAGGGGTGACAGAGTGGCCGTGAGTTGACAGTGGTTGAAGCTTGGCCATGCATCACACTGTTCTCACTCCTTCCATGTGTTTGAAATTTTTCGTGATAAAAGATTTTGGAAAGGGGAAAAAAAAAGGTGAAGAGTTCGAATCTCAAGTTGAATCCTGTTGCTGATGAGAGCGTAGCACAGTGTGAGTGGCCGGGCCGGGGACACCCTGTGAGGGCTCAGTTCCGAAGTCACCACCTCCGAAATCTCGGCCACCTCGCCCAGCTTCCCAGCGGCATTCCCTCTGGCCACCGGGCTCTCACAGGCCTCTGCACTGCCCTCGGCCACTGCGCGTTGTCTGTGCGTTACACACGAAGTCCTGTACAAGCCACGCGCCGCATCCATGCAGGCACACGCGGAGCCCCGGCCTTAGGCATTGGTCTGCGGCCACCTCTTGCACCAATTTGTAGCTCCTCGGGGCAGTGGTGTTACTTCGGGCATGGGAGTCCACCTCTCTGAGCCTCAGTTTCCACACCTGTAAAATGGAGGTGGTAGCGTCTCCACCTCCCGGGCTGCCCTCCAGGCTCAGGCAGGAAGTGTGCACCGATGCTCAGCACACAGTAGGCGCTCAGTGGAGACCCACCGAAGTGAGGGAGGGCGGGGGCAGCAGGAGGGCGAGCCGTGAGGGCACGCCCAAACCCCCGTGGTGACGGGCAGTGGGTCGGCTGCTGCTCGCTTGCAGGCTGAACTTCACTCTGAGTCACCTGGACGTCACGTGCGAGGCCTACGACCACTTCCGCTCCTGCCTGCACCAGCTGGAGAAGCTGGAGGACGGCCAGCTGCGCTTTGCAGTCGAGCAAGTGGACGCCTCCTTCCCGCAGCACCTCATGTACGAGCGCATCCAGCAGCTGGTAGGTGCGGCCGCCCGCCCGGGGGCCACATGTCGTTCTGCTGTGACGCCGTTGACTCCCGGGGCAAAGCGCTCTTTTTAGCGAAGCCTGTGGTGGGATCTCACCCTGCTCTCAAAGGTCGCCGTGTCCGCGGAGGGCCTGCCAGTTGACTTGCTGACTTTATAGCATGTGCTTTTCCGGTGGGCAGTTCAGACCCAGAGGAAGCAGGACCGAGGGTGGAAGGTTGTTCTGATGCAGGGACTTCGGTGCTGATGGTCACATCTTCACTGAGCAAATAGCTGGCCTCTCGGACTAGGCAGGCCCGTCTAGTGACTGGCGACCCTTCTGACCCTGCCCGAGGGGATTCCAGCATGTTAGGCCTCTGAGTAATCCTCCTAATGACACCTGTGCAGGTGCCGTGCTAAGCTCTTTTCGTCCACTGTCTCAGATCATGCCACGGTGAGTCACCCAGCCGGGAAATGGCAGAGCTGGGACTTCATCCTACAGCCACGGCACTTCCTGTCACTGTTTTTAAACCCAGCACTTGGGAGAATTTTGGAAATTAACCCTTAAAACTCCCTGAACATCTCCAGGAGCTGGATTTGTAGATGTCCAGAGGTCGAGCATTCACGTCCCTCGTGGTCTCTACCTTTCGGCTGCGGCCTCCTTTCTCTGGGCCTGTGGAGACCTGGGCCCAGTTCTGAGAGGAACGAGGAGGGGGTGACGCTGGGCCCTCTCTCTCAGAGCCAGCGTGGCTCTGCATTTGGGCGAGGACGTGTGTTCCGTGCCACTGAGTCGGCTCCGACTCCTGGTGACCCTGTGGCTGCGCGGTGTCCACAGTGTCCTGTCCACCACAGCTCCGCTCAGCTCCTGTAGACAGAGACCTCTGGCTTCTTCTAGAGCGCTGATCCATCTCGTATTCGGTCTTCCTCTTTTGCTGCTGCCTTCTGTTTTCCCAGCATTATTGTCTCCTCCAAAGAACCCTGCCTCCTCACTGCTGCCTTCTGTTTTTCCCAGCATTATTGTCTTCTCCAAAGAACCCTGCCTCCTCGTGGTGTGCGCGAAGTAGGACAGCTTCGACTGTGTCCTTTTCGCCTCCAGTGACGTTTCAGGCTTAATTTGCTCTAGGACCCACTTGTTGGTCTTTCCGGTGGTCCAGGCTGTTCCTGCGCCATACTTCCAATGAACCCGTTTTTCCTGTCAGCCTCCACTGTCCCACTCCCCCCTTCCGTTTATTCCTCCACCACCTCTGGGCAGCGTCGCCTCCCGGTAGACGGCAGACAGAGGCCGCTTCTGCTGGTGAGGATGCGGGGCGTCCGCCAGGAACCTGGCGCGCTTCTGTACCTGCTTCAGCTGCCAGCCTTACAAGCAGCTTCATGTGACTGAAAAAGTCAGCTCCCTCTAAATCCAGCAGCCGTGGTACGTGGCGCTAGAGACCTCCCCAAACGGAGGAACTGTGGCAACTCGCCACCTTTCTTCCGGTCCCTTTCGATCGTGTGGCATCCTGATGCCTCCTGGATTGATGCTGGGACTTGTCCATCCAGCTTCTCCTCCACAGTGAAGCAGAAAGAACAGCCCGGAACCATGGAGAAGCCGGAGCAGGCTCCCCGCTCGCACAGTGGTCCGCGAGCTGCCGTGGTTCCCGTGTCCTTCCTTCTGTCGCGAGTCGCATCCCCTTGTGGAACTGCGAAGCCTCGTTTGCACACCTGGGGCCCCTTTCTCTGTCCGCTGCAGGAGCTCTGGAAGGTGCGTGTGGAACCAGCACCGCGGCACGGCGCCTCTGCAGGCCGCACGCCTCGGCTGTCCCTGTGACCGTCTAATAAAACCAGAGGCTCCCGCACTGATGTGCTTGAGAGGTTGTCATTTTTTTTAATGTGGCAAACGAGCCTTTTGTGATGACGATGGTTTTCTGGAGTCTGTCAGTGCCCCCCAGTAGCAGCCAGGGAAAGATGCCGCCCCCGTCTGCCGACTGCTGACAAATGCGTTTCATACAAATACGTTTCATGCCATCGCCACAGGAGCCTCGTCTCGGTCAAGGCTGTGGGTGCCCCGTCCCTGGTTGTCTGGGCCCCTTGGGAGAAGGAGGCTGGAACTCGCCTGGCACGGCTCCTCCCCGCCTGCCCCTCGAGGTCCAGAGACCCTCCTGGCTTCTCTCCCTGTGCAGCTCCAGCGGCCCTCACCCACGCCCATGTCTCCCCAAGCACCTAGGTCCATTTCCCAAGCCTGTTATACCCGCGGTCATTGGCTTATCTGGATACCAGGGACCAGGCCTTGGCAGGTCTGAACGCATTTCATTTTCCCAACAATTCCAGGTGCGCGGCCTGGTTACACCCATTTAACAGTTGGGAAGACTGAGGCTCTAAAAGGAAAACAATCTCTGCGAGGTCAGGGACCTCCTCTGTGTATTCCTGCATATGGTCCGGCACGTGTTATCGAGTGAATCACTGAAACACGTCACTGCTGGGACAGGGTTTCCCGGTTGCAGGCTCCAGGGGCACGTGGCCACGTTTGCAGACATCTGCGGTGCTTACAGCCCAGGGAGTTGGTGTCACTGGCCAGGGGCGCTGCTAAGCATCCTGCAGTGCACAGGAAAGCCCCCCACAGCTACGACCGACCCAATCCCAAATGTTAACAGTGCCGAGGGTGAGACACTCTGACCTGGAAGAAGAACATGAGCTACTTTAGGAAAGAAAAATGGGTCTCGGCTGAACCCGGAGTGAAAGAAGGCGACTCAGGGGAATGAGCCCCCGCTCTGGGAGTGGGAAGGACAGCTGCACACATTACTTTAAACCTTATAAAGACTGTAAAAGGGAGAAGTGATCCCCCATTTTATCCATGAGAAATCTGAAGTTCAGAGAGGTTAGGCAGCTTGCCCGACATCACACAGCTGCCAAGTGGCAGAGTCAGGGTCAGAGCGCGCGCCTGTCTGCCCCCAACGCCCATGCTCCTCCCACATTCCCACCATCACCTGGGAGCTTGTCACAAGGGCAGCAATCCCCCCGGCCCAGACCCAAGTCAGAACCTGCATTCTGACAAGACGTCAGGCGACTTTGTGTGCTCAGTGGTTTTGAGAAGCATAGCCTTCGAGCTGTTCGTGTTTCACAAGGCTCCTGCACACAAACCGCCCCTGACACACTTGCCATACTCTAGCAGAGCTGCAGGTCCTGACTGGATGTATTAATAACGAGTCTTCAAAACAGAACCCCGCCAGACAGAGCCCCCAGCTGGCGATACGTCAGCACTACCGGTGGCATTTTCCTAGCACTCCTGGGGACAAGCCCATAAATGTAATTGGCACCAAGCAATAGAGTTGTCATGCCTTTCACCTGGCGCATTAGGGCGAATGCTTTTATATCTAAACCACTCGGCCTGAAAGCTGCTTCTAAGTGGAGCCCAGAATTAATCTTGATCCACCATAATTTACAGCATCATCAGATTTTCACTCCTCGGATTCAATATGTACCTTTATCACCGTGCTTTACGGCTTTGCTTGAGCCTCTGTAAGTGCTTGTTTAGCAGCAATATTTCAAAATCATCAACCCATCGTGATGTTCTTTTGGAGAATTAACCCAGGCCATTGGGCTCAATTCTTTTTTGACACGGTCTAACATTTTCAAAGAAATATATGGCCCAACGAGGAGACTTGGTTATCCAAGCCTGCACAGGAAAGACGCCACAGCCCTCCACAGTTCTCAGGTGACTGCGCAAAAGTCGTCCCGCCAAAATCCAAAATCTGACTCAGTCCCAGGTGGGGCTCAGTGCTGCAGTTTACCAGATCGCGCAGGTGACATGGTGCTGCTGGTTTAGAAACCACACTGAAGAAGGAGGCTGTGACAGGTCATTCCCGGTTAAGAGCACAAACTCGAGTCAGGCAGACCTGAGTTCCAATCCCGGCTCTGCCACAGACCAACCAGATGACCTCGGACAAATGACCGAGCCTCTCTGAGCCTCAGCTGCTTCACCTGTGAAATGGTGAGACTCCTCTCTCCCCAGAATTATTGTCAAGACTGTACTAGCGAATCCGTAAAAGATGCATGGGGACATTTTCAATAGATTGCACAAAGTGACCTTATAGAATTTTTTGGTTTGGGAGCATCTTCAATTTGAATAACGTGGCCCGCATGATTTATAAAGCTTGATTGTCACCTGCTAGAAAAACATCATGAACCATCTCCACCTATCTATAAATAAAACGGGTCCTCTCGGTTATCCTATCCTGCAGCAATAGCGGGGCGAGGAGCCAACAGGAAAAAGTCACATTGCACAGGCCTGCCTTAAATTCTAGGCTCCGTGTTATACCCAAGGGTCACTTTGGGGGACCTGGGCAGCCCACAGGACAAGTCATCCTCCTCAACGCTGACCCCCCACGTCCAACAAGACTCCCAGTGGGCTGCCAGGACAGGGAGATGCCTGGGAGTCAGCCCTGGAGTCCAAGTTCTTCATACAGAGTGAAGATGGGCTATTGTGTCTGCCACCTGTGACGAAACCCTCATGTGCAGACTGACCTAGACTCAGGGAGCCATGAGCTGGGGGCAGACCCTAGCCCTACATGACTGATAGAAAACATTGGTGGAAACCGGCTTGCCACATCTATGCTGCATCAAGGTGACCCACCCACATCTTGGCCCTCAGCTGCAGCAGCCACACATGTCCCCAGTGGATTCAGGGGCGGAGAAGCTGCGTGTAGGGTTCCAGTCCTCCCAATGGGAAGGTTCGCTGTCCTGCACCCATCTAGAAAGCCACGTAAGCATGGTATTAGATTGAAGCTACTGCGTCTCGGGAGTGTGACTGCAAATTCAAACCCACCTTCGCCACTTAGCCAGTGCACATGCCAAACAAGCAGCGACACCACGCGTGTTGGCAGCAGGCAAGGATTTCCATTCTGGATCCCAGTGCGAACCAGGGAGACCTCTCAGGGTGCCTGTTTCTCACCCAGCAGCTCAGCACAGTGCCTCGAAGTGGCCGTCAGGAGGGCTCTGCTCACCCAGCATTGCTTAGTGACTGCCCAGCAACTCTGGGGTGGCCAACTGCTAGTTTCCAGACAGCTGAACTATTAAGTGATATTTTAGTCTCTCCCGACAGATAGAAATCAACCTGATGGTTTTGCGAATTTCATACCCCTCTGTTAAAACCGCAGAGGGCCGTGCTACATGGGAAGTTAGCAGGGGCAGAGTCAGCGCCCCAGACCATGGGTCTGGGTGGTGAAAAATGCCTAGACTCTTGGGGACAGCCCCAGTTTCTGTCCCCACATGGGCACTCGTTTCTGTCAGGCCATCTGCATTCAGTAAATGGGATGTGTGTGTTGACAGCTAAACACCGATGGGATAGATGAATGGGGTGGGTAGCAGTGGAGGGAGGAACGATGCCACCGTCAGGGACTGTGGGCCACAGGAAATAAAGCTCACTGGAGTGCAGTGTGCACATAAATTAATAGAAAGATCAGTCTCTATTGATGGATAAATGCCTGGTCGAAGTAGATCACAAATCGTTTTCCACGGGTAAGACTTGGTGATTGTAAGTGGCAGATTTATAATGATTAAGATATAACTTTATTTTTGAGCTATCATTTGCAGTAAAGCTTTAATTAATGAGAACTTGGTTAATTAAACCTGCTTCCCCATCAGTCCCAGACCTCAAGGCACTGGGAGGTAAGCGTAGGACCCGAACTGGATGCAAGATCACATCCGCACCATCCCTAGACCTAACACCTGGGCAGTGAGGGGCCACCTAAGAGATGGGAGAAATTCGGAACCAGGCTCTAATGGAATGCTCGGTGGGAGATCCTGGGGAATCGAGATGGCAACAGCCAACTGTCCCAGACACTCTGCATGTGTTAGCTCAGTAAATCCTCCAACACCTACACAAGGGAGGGAGTGTCGACCCCCTTTTACAGTTGGGTAAACTAAGGCATGTGAGCAGGCCAGCTAACTCTCCCAATGTCACATAAGTGGTAACAGATGGAGCCAGGATTTGAACCCAGGCAGTCTGACTGTAGTGTCTGAGCACTTACCCACCAGGCTGTCCACTCCACGTAGTTCCCCCACCGTGGCGCAGCTTACAAATAGCAGCTCTAAGGTATGTGTGTACACACAGACCATCCCACACTGCACTGCTAAGCTTGGGTTAACTTGGGGGCAGGGTACTGGGGAAGGGGGTTGATGAGAGACTTCTTCTGCCTTTTACACTGTATACACATTTTGGTTTTATACCCAACATGGTACCTCTTAGTACCTCTACCAAGAGACACATATGAATGCAAGTGGGTCAAACCAAGCTTTTAGAATGTGGCTCAGTAGCCAATTTGGGAAAATAAAATCAGTTCTGGCCCAAAGGCTCTAAAAGACTTAGAGAAACAATCTCCCCGTGCGGAGGGCAGCTCATCCTTCCGGTGGAACTGGGCTGCAACACCAGTGCCCAGCGCGGCTCCAACGAGACCCAGATGGTCCACAGAATGAGAGGACTCCAGACCCATTATAGCCCCGCGTCATCTGATTTTCCTGGTCGGGAGCTGGCCGTGTCTAAGCCCTCGAGGAGAATGCAGCCACCGTCTGTACCAAACGCATACATTTTATCCACGTTTCTAGCCAATTACTTTTTTGCAGAGAGCGCTGATGGACATAGCAGCCAGTTGAACATAAATCCAGCCAGCACAGGGATGGGTCAAGGGGACAGCTGCTGACTCTTCCCAGTGGCTAGAGAACTCATGAGCAAGGCTGTGTGGGGGGCACTGGGGAAAGAGAGTGTATGAGTTACCTGTTTGCCATGTAACAAAACACAGTCATCCCCCTTATCTGCGGGGCCCGTGTTCTACGATGCCCCGCGGATGCCCGAAACCACGGATAGCACCAAACCCTGTATAGACTGTGTTTTCCTACAGATACACACCTGCGATAAAGTTCAATTTGCAAATTAGACACAGTAAGAGATTAGCAATAACTAATAATAAAATAAGACAATTGTAATAATTTGCTGTAATAAAAGTAACGCAAATTCAGTACTGTAGTGTACTCAGTCCTTTCGCATGTGGGGAGCACTTTACAGCTCCCCTCTGGGGTACCCGAATCGCCAGCATTATTGCTCTTGTGCTTCAGGGCCGTTATTAAGTGAAATGAGGGCGACTTGAACACAAGCAGTGCAACACGACAGGGGACTATCGAGCCGATAGCCTAGACGGCTACTAAGTAACGGGGCGGGTGGGGAGCGTCTGCAGTGTGGAGACCCCAGAGGACAAAGGGTGGCTCACGCCCTGGGTGGGACGGAGCGGGATGGTGCGAAATTTCATCACGCTACTCAGAATGATGTACAATTTAACACATGAATTGTTTACTTCTAGAATTTTCAATATAGTATTTTCCGACTGTGGTTGACCACAGGTACCTGAAACCATGGCTGGGGAGGGACTACTGTACCCCCAAACTTAGAGGCTTAAAATAACATTTATTCTCTCACGATTTCTGTGGGTTGGGAATCTGGACTTAGCTTAAATGGGTGCTTCTCAAGCTCCCCCAGGCTGCAACTGGGGTGTTGGCTGGGGGGCTGTGCTCCCAGCCAAGTTTTACTGGCAGTAGAGCTGTCAGACACAGAGCTTCTAGGGCCCCTAACTCTGGCTCAACCAACCAATCGTGAGGACAGGTGTGGAGCTTGTCCTTGGCTTTGTGGAGAACCAGCCAACCTGGAGATCATTTTCTCCCCCGGGGTTCCAAGGCTTGAGGAAGCAGGACAGGGCACCTCACCTTGGGGCTGCCTCGCGGGCGGCCTCTTGCCACGAGGTGGCGCCCCAGCCTCATGAGTCGACAACTGAAGTGCAGCAAGGACTCCCAGGCGTAGCCCTCAGCCCCCTCAGCCTCTGGCAGCTGCTCCAAAGTGTGGGTCCCCAGTGACTCTTGGGGGGACCCTAACTAACCTGTGTATGTTATACAGTGCTACAGTAGTTCGGAGAGCCGCCAGCACCCAGTCAGCCCCACACCCTAATTCAGATCAAACCCACATTTGTCAAGCATCTACCATTGATCTCGTTTATCAGCACACCAACCCTGTACCGATATTAGAGCTGGGTAAGCTAGTCTCGCAAAGTGTACCGTGGGCTGTCCAAGGTCGCAGAACTCGGACGTAACAAGGGCGGGGTCTGCACCCCGGTGGGTCTGACTCGGTAGCCAGCGCTCTTTCCATTCCCCACTGCCTGGGGTAGGGATGGTTCGTCTGAAGGCAGGGAGCCGTGTGGACTGGAGACTGTGCTGTGCCATTATCCTGGAATAGATCACAGGGTTCGACAAGCCAGGGCCAAACCGTGATTCTGCCTTAGACTTCAGGAAGCAATGGACATTGGAGTCACGCAAGAGCATCTCTTCGGAGTAAGGGTGTCTGGACCAGGAAGGAGCCCAGCTCAGAAATGGGCTCCGAGGGCAGGTGGTGGAGTTCCTGGCTCCAGAGCTGGCTCACCACGTAGAGGGCCTGGAGCTGATGGCTTGGATGCTGGGGTCAGGGACAAAAGGAACTAGGCTTTCTCTCACATCTTCCATTGGAGGTTCCTGAGAGGCAATAAAGCTTGATGGTTAGGGCATGGTGCCTAGTGTCTGAACAGGGCTCAAACCAGCCCCAACATCACCTCTCTGAGCCTCAGCATCCATGTCTGTAAAATGGGCACACTGCTAGTACTTACCTCTCAAGGTTATACTCGATGCAGATGAAGCACCTGACTCATAACGTGGCTCAGGGGAGAGGCGCAAGAGATGGCGGCCACCACCACCCCCACCCCCACCACCACCACCACCACCACCATCATCATCGCTATTGCATTTCCATTAACTACCTGTCTGGGGAGGTGGGGGGTGGGGGGAGATGGAAACTCTTCAAGCAGGCGCTATTGCATTTCCATTAACTACCTGTCTGGGCAGGTGGGGGTTGGGGGAGATGGAAACTCTTCAAGCAGGTGCTTTGCTCAGTGGTTAATGATAGTAAATCACTTGCCTAACCACTTCGCCTAAGTGTTACTTGACTGATAAGATGGGTTATTTCAGAGGGAAAAATATCAGTCAAGCTCTTAAGTGTGCCATTCCTGAAAGGTTTCCACGACAACACACCCCTGGATGCTTCAGGTTGAGAGAAGTCGTGTGCAAAAGAGTCAGAACTGAAATCAGGAGACAGGGAGGGGGTCCTCCCACTCGTCCTGTTTCTCTGCCTGTTTGTACAGCCCTGGGCAGGACATTTTATGTAGATCACCTCTTTTGAGCCTCACCACAACCCTGCGGGGTAAGGACAGTTACTCTAACCCCCGTTTTACAGATGAAGAAACTGAGATTCGGAGAGGTTTAAACTTGCCCAAGGGCAGTCTTATCAGACTGGAGGGCTTACACGGTCTCTCAACCTTGGCACTATTGACGTTTGGGGCCAGATAATTCTTTGTCTTGGGGACTGTCCTGTGCACTTAGACTTTCAGCAGCACCCCCGGCCTCTACGCACTAGATGGCAGTAGCATCTTCGTCCTCCTCCCCGTCGTGACAACCGAAACTCTCCAGACGTGGCCAGATGTGCCCAGTCGATCACCACCGTGTAGTCATTTCTTACACTTGTACAGCACACTATGTTTATAAAGCTCTTTCACGGGACCTGTCTCATAGGATCTGCATGCGATCATGTGATTTGGGGTCATGAATGGTGAGGACCCCGTGACCCCAGGACGAGCCCAGAGGGTGAGTCAGGGGAGGTGCTCAGAAATCAGGGTGAAACCCAACCCTCTAACCTCCTCGTTGGGCAGACGTGTCTCAGTATCACCTCGTTTTATGGGCGAGGAGTCCTGCAGCCTGTGAGCTGAAGGGCTGCATGGGAGCCCAGGTGGGTCTGACTGGAAGCCAGTGGTTTCCACTGCAGTCTCTCAGGACCCCTGACCCAAAGGCATCTATTTGTTCACACACTACCACTCAGCTCAGCTTACTGTGCTGCATCACAGACGAGAGGAGGGGCCAAGGCAGCCTGGAGTCATGCCCCCACCCCCAACGCTCAGGACCCGGCATGGCAGATGTCAGGGCTCAGATGACACATAGGAAAGTGGCATGGGGGCGGGAGGGCTGTCATTGTCCTATAATTACAGAGGAGGGTGAAGGATATTTCGAGAGCAGCTTTGATGCAGTCGGTGGTCTCCACAAGGAGATGGGGCCTTACGTGGCTTGAGCATTGATTTCCCAAGCTCCCTGCATGAACCACCACACCTAAGCCTCTCAGCAACCAGCAAGGATAAGCTACTATCTCCATTTAGAAAGCTGAGGCTCAGAGAGTCAGTGACAGCCCCAAAGTCACACAACTGGGGAGCAACATCCAGTCTGAGACATGAGCCATGGTGAATCCATCCCAGCAGCCACTCCTGAGAGTCACAAAAGGTCTGATGTCTTCCACTCACAGCTCCTCCCTGGGCAGGCAGCCCTCGGCCAATGACCGGTGGTACCACCTGGTGTATAAGTGCCCCAGCTCCCTCGCCCCTAGGTGGGATAACCCCAAAATGACGCTTCGTGCTGCCTCCCAGCTTTCCCCAATGGCCCGCAGCTCCAGTTGCCACAGCAATCACTTTATTATCTACCTCTCCCTCCCTATTTCACTACCCCCCGCCCCTACTGGTGTCTTCTGGGATCACTTCACAGAAAAGCAATGGAATGAATCCTGGTCTCTGGGTCTGTTTCTGGAGGAACCCACACTACGAGAGTGACGATTATGATAATGTTCATAGTAATAGCTAGTGTTTGTGGGGTGCTTCCTACCTGCCTCTCCCATTTAACACTCAGGAGAGCCACGCAGGCATTATTGTCATCATCCCCATTTTACAGATGAAGAACTGAAGCCTAGAGAGTTTAAGTCATCCGTGTACAGTCGTACAACTCTTAATTGTCACAGCTAGGATACGAAGCCAGATTTCTGCAACTCCAGAGTTTGAGGATGTAACCTCTCTGCTGTACTGTCTCCTGGTTTTATCTTCTGTTGTCCGTAAGAAGGAGAGGGGAGGAGGGGTGCGGGAAGAAAGGGCGGTGGATTCGCTGGCCCTGGGGGAAGAATTTCCTCTCCGTTTGGGTTTTTAGCTCCTCTGTGAAGTTTCAGCCGGGAGTTGCTGGACAGCTCCTAGGGCCCCGCGCTCCCCGGGGGAGGGGCGAGAGGAGTCAGCGCCCTCCCTCAGCATCCTGCTTGACAGTGCCCTTTGCGTGCAGTGAAGTTGATTAGAATTACGAGAGCACCTACTGCATGCCAAGTACTGTCCTCAGAGTCCTCAGACATGCCAACCGAGTCTTCACAGATCTCAGAAAAGACAGAGATCTGTGCCGTTTTCTCCAGCACCGGAGATGAGAGCGGAAGCCGCCCTCCGCCATCTGACCCCGTGAGAGGCCCTGACAAGAAGAATTGGGGTGAACATGAGGGCATCTCTAGCCACAAGTGGAAGGGCCCTAGTATGTGTTAAACTTCTACCACGTTCTTGGATCTACATACGCATTATCTAATGCAGGGTTCTTCAACCTCAGCCCCATTGACATTTTGAGCAGGATAATTGTTTATCGTCAGGGGCTGCCTTATGCATCCTCTGCTTCTGGAAAGCCCTGCAGGGCATGGAGGATGACACACACAGTTCCCCTGTCACTTCGATGTGTCCTGAGCGGGAAGGGGAACTGCATGGTCACCTCTCTTTTGGACTGGCAGCTCTAAAGGACTCAGTCATCACAATGACAGCAGAATAAAGCCGTGTCATGTCTGTGACATGTCAGATGCAACAGCTGCTTCTGTTGGGCATGGCACACCTACCCATGCTGTCTCCATCTTACTGGGGACATTTAGGTAAGGAAAGCTGGAGGCAGGCCCTGGGTCTTCGAGGAGAACAGCACGAGGGACAAACTCATGGGAATGAGCACGAGGAAATCCCATCTAGACTGCCTCTTAGCATATGGGCCTCAGCATCAATGTCACAGCCTTCCAGAAGACCCCTTGACCGTCATGGCTGATGTGCCCACTCTGACGCTCGCTACATCATCCTATCAGACATGAGCTGCCTTAGTTACATGTTTGCCTTTCTTACACACTGTCTGCCAAGCCCAGAATGGAAGCTCCGTGGGGGTGGGACCCCAAGTCTCCAATGCACAGAACAGCTCAGCACCTGCGCATAGTTGGTGTTAAATGCATATTTGTTGAATGAATGAACAGATAAATTATTAAGGGAGTGAGTGAATGAGTGAGTGAGTGAATGAGCTCTGGTCAACCTCTCACAATCGAGTAGGTAACTTGGTAAAACTAGTAATGACGACAGCAGCCAGCGTATGGGAACACACCCAGCAACAGGACTGTACACCTTGCATTTACCCCAACAGCAACCCACTGTGGTGGATATATTGTAGTAAAATACACATAACACAGCATTTACCATTTTAACTATTTTAAAGTGTACAATTCAGGGGCATTACGTACATCCGCATGTTGTGCAACCATCAACATTATCTACTGCAAGAACTTTTTTTCATCACCCCAAAAGAAAACCCCATACCCATTAAGCAATTACTCCCCAGGCTCCCTCACTCCAGCCCCTGGCAACCACTAATCCGCGTTCTGTCTCTGAAGTTTTACCTATTCTGGATATTTCATAGAAATGGAATGATATGGTGTGTGCTCTTTTGTTTTTAAGATTCATCTGTGTTGTACCGCGTATCAGTACTTCATTCCTTTGTATGACTGAATAATATTCCATTGTATGGACGTACCACAATTTGATGATCCATATGTCAGTTAATGAACATTTCAATCGTTTCCACTTTTTGGCTATTGTAGTGCTGCTATGAACATTTATATACAAGTTCTCGTTTGAACACCTGTTTTTGATTCTTTTAGATGTTTACCAAGGAGTGGAATTGCTGGATAATCAAGTAATTTTATGTTTAACTTATTGAGAAGCCACCAAACTGTTTTCCACAGCGGCTGCACCATTTCGCATTCCCATCAGCAATGTATGAGGGTGCCAGCATCTCCACATTCTTCTTATTATTTTCCATTTTTTATTGTGGCCATCCTGGTGAGTGCGAAGTGGTATCTCCTTGCAATTTTCGTTTGCATTTCCCTAATGATTAATGATGTTGAACATCTTTTCATGTGCTTGTTGGGCATTTGTATTTCTTCTTTGCAGAAATAGCCATTCAAATCTTCGCCTACTTTTGAATTGGGTTGTTTGTCTTTTTGTTTTTGAATTGTAAGAGTTCTTTATATATTCTAGATATTAGACTCTTTTCTGATACATGCTTTCCAATATTTCTCCCATTATGTGGATTGTATTTTCATTCTCGATTGTGCCTTTGGATGCACAAAAGGTTTTAATTTTTTTGAATTCCAATTTATCTATTGTTTGTTTGTTTGTTTTTTCTTATGCTTCTGGTGTCATACTTAAGAAGCCATTGCCAAATCCGAGATCATGAAGATTTACTCTTGTGTTTTCTTCTAATAGTTTTATAGTTTTAAATCTTATATTTAGGTCTTTGATCCATTATGAGTTCATGTCTGTATACGGTATGAGGTAAGGGTCTAACTTCATTCTTTTACATGTGGGTATTGTGATAGATACTTCCATTATCCAGTTTACAGATGAGAACACAGAGGCTGAGAGGGGGTAAATGACTTTTCCAATGTCACAGGGCCATTTGGAGGTGAAACTAGAATCCAGTATCGCATCCCAAACCGGTCCCTTTTCCATCACACTTAAATGCCCTCTATGATGTCCCTTTATTTTGTGAGGAGAGTGGAAAGCACAGACCTTGGAAATAAGACACACATTATTTTCTCTTCTCTTTGAGCAAGTTGATCCTCGTCTCTGGGCTTCAGTTTCCTCTTCTGTACAATAGGCTGTCGACTTGACCTCTAAGGATCTTTCCTGCTCACACCGCTGGCGCCCAGAGCCTCACACTCCATTGCCCTCATTTCTCCTCTCGGGAGGTGCAGTGGGAGCCCTCACAGTCAGAACTGCTCCTCTGGAAGGAGCCTCCATCCTAGGCCTCAGCAGCCTCTGGGAAACATTCTCAGCATCCCTCAGAAGACACCTGCAGCCCCAGACAACCCCATAGAAAAACCGTGGAAATGTAGAAATGCAAGTGACGCTAATGTGAGAAAGGCTTTCTCTGCCTGCTGACGGTTTTCTTCACAAGTGTCACAATGAAGCTATTTGAGAATCGGCTGATAAAGCACCTGGCTCTAAATATCTCTCTCACACCCCTCCTCAACCAGAAACAGTACCGCCCAGGACCAGGGCCTAACCCACAGCGGGGACTCAGTATGTAGCTGAATGAATGAATGAACAGATGATGATGATGACACCACACGCTTTGCTTCCCCTGATTGCCTTAGACCAGGGTTTGGCCAGCTTTTTCTAAAAAGGCCAGATGGTAAATAATTTTGGCTTTGCAAGCTATATACGGTCTCTGTCGCAACTACTCAACTCTGCCACGGTAGCACAAAAACAGCCGTAGACAATGCATACGTGAGTGGGTATGGCTGTGTTCCAAAATAAACTTCATTTATGCACACTGAAATTTGAACTTCATATAATTTTCATGTGATACAAAATATTCTTCTTTTGATTTTTTTCTACCATTTAAAATATAAAACCCATTTTCTACCATAGCTTGTGGGTCATACAAAACAAAAAGTGAGCTGCATTTGGTTTAGAGTTTTGCTTTTTTGTTTTTTATTTTGTTTTATTTTATTTTTTATTCCCATCCCCCACTCCCCTCCCCTTTAGCAACTACCAGCCTGTTCTCTGTATTTGTGGATTTGTTTCTGTTTTATTTATTTATTTGTTTTGTCTTTTTAGATTCCACATATAAGTGAGATCATATGATATTTGTCTTTCTCTGTCTGACCTATTTCACTTAGCATAATACCCTCTAGGAGGTCCGTCCATGTTGATACAAATGACAAGTGTTTTTTTTTATTGCTGAATAATATTCCATTGTATGTGAGTGAGTGAGTGTGTGTGTGTGTGTGTGTGTGTGTGTGTGTCCATCTATCGATGGACATCTAGGTCAGCAGTACCCATCCTTTTGGGGACCAGAGACCAGTGCTCCTATGAGAATCTAATGCCTGATGATCTGAGGCGGTGATGCTGGCGCTGGGGAGCAGCTGCAAAAACAGATGGAAGCTTCGCTCACTTCCCTACCGCTCACCTCCTGCTGTGCAGCCTGGTTCCTAACAGGCCACAGACCAGTACTGGTCCACAGCCTGGGGTTTGGGGACCCCTGATCTAGATTGCTTCCATATCTTGACTATGACTAGTAACATAGGGGTGCATATGTCTTTTCAAGTTAGTGTTTTTGTTTTCTTTGAATAAATACCCAGAAGCAAAATCGCTGGGTCATGTGGTAGCTCTATTTTTAGTTTTTTGAGGAATTTCCATACTGTTTTCCATAGTGACTACACCAATTTGTAATCCCACCAACAGCGTATGAGGGTTCCCTTTTCTCCACATCCTCACCAACACTTGTTTGTTGATTTATCAATGATGCCGGTTCTGAGAGATGTGAGGTGAGATCTCATGGCAGTTTGAATTTGCATCTCCTTGATGATTAGTTATGTTGAGCATCTTTTCATATCTGTTGGCCATCTGTATGTCCTCTTTGAAGAAATGTCTATTCAAGTCCTATGCCCATTTTTAAGTTGCATTGTTTGTGTTTTTGTTTTTCATTTAAAATATATTTTTCATAATACAGGAGCAATATATATTCATGACAGAGTAATTAGAAATTGGTGACATGCAAATAAAGTAAAATTAGAATCATTCATAATTTCAACCTACAGAGATAATAACTTCTCTACTTCTACTAATGGGTGTTTATTTTTTGTCTGTCTGTCTGTCTGTCTATCTATCTATCTATCTATCTATCTATCTACCTACCTACCTATCATCTATCTATATCAGTACTGTCCGATGTGATAGCCCCTAGCCACATGTAACTGTTTAACTTCAAACTAAAACTAGGTAAAATTTAAAACTTTAGTTTCTCAGTTTACTAGTAACATGACAAGTGTCCAATACCTACGTATGGCCAGTGGCTGCCATACTAGACAGCACAGATACAGAACATTTCTACCATCCCAGAAAGTTCTCTTTGACAGCACTAATCCATCTATATTTATAGAGATTTAACAAAAATAGGACAAACAAACTTTTCAAGTGAATATCTCTGTTCACTTAATATTTTGAGATGATGTTTCCTTATCACTCAATATTCAACCCCTATGTTTTATCGGAAGCATTCTGTCTCAGGCAACAAATGTCCTCTCAGAATCTCTGTTGCCGTACATTTAAATTGTTTCCATTTTTTTTGCTACAATAAACAAAATGAGAGTAAACTACTTTATCACTAAACTTTTACATCATTCACTGTTTTAGGAAAATTCATAGAGTTTTAATTGCTAAGTCAAAGGGTAAGCTCACTTTTAAGATTTTTAAAATAAGAGTACCTAGTTTTTCTCCAGAAAAACTTTGATCATTTATACTCTCATCAGCAATTCATGAAATTGTCTACTTCCTTAAAACCTCCACAAATAATACTAATTATAATAATAAAAATGAGGCCAGCTTGGTAGATGAAACTTTTTCATTTGCCTTTCTTTGACAAACTTTATTTCCTCTCATGTTTATTGACCATTTGATTTCTTTGATTGGGTCTTGGGCCATAAAGGGGGCTGTCCGCATGGCTTGGGTTTTAAGGAAAAATTGCTAGATTTGTAACCCAGGCCTCACAAAATTCTGCAAGCAAGGTGACAGGGTTAACATACCAAAGAGATTGCCACAGCTCTCAAGGTTTAACAGCAGAACTGTGGATCAATTATATTTTCTGTCTGTTCCTTTGAATTATTTATTCTTATTTATTGTTTCTAGTTGGTCCCCACAGTCACAGATCACATTAGGGGACAGGCGGTTTGTTGGAAGTTTTTATTTATTCGTTTGCATTACATTTATCTATCTTAATTCCTTAATGCCTAGGACTATAGTCCTCCACGCCTAATCAAAGATAAAGCAGTTTGGATTCCTAAAAGCAGGAAGGAGGGATCTCAGGGTTCTGCAAGATTCCAGCAGACTAAGAGAATAGTTACCTGATGAGGCTTATTGGGGAAAATCAAGCTATAGTCTTTCTTGGCCTTTTAAGATCTGGAATCTCCATTCATCCATTTATTATGAGTACTTGTTGATGTCCTATTGTTCTGTTGGCAGTCTCTTGTGTCTTTGATTTTACCCCTGAATAAACGTATCCTCTTTCCGAATACCTTTAGACAGCTACGGGGCTATCAGCCATTCACACTTTAGTATTAACTAGTTTTCCTATGGCATTCGAATTTTTATTAAAGCACCCTCATCAATCTCCGATCTCATTTATGCCCATGAAGGAGGTACTATCGCTAGGGTCTCCGAATGCTGTTGAGGAAATCGAGAATCAGGGAGATGGAGTGAGCTGCCCCAGATCTTGCAGAAGAAACCACGGACTCCTAGTCCAGTGCTCTTTGCATTGCGCCCAGGATGCACGAGCTATTTGTCTTCTGGAGCGGGCGGGCCAGGAGGTGTTAAGTGAATGGCAGCTTGGAGGGTGAGTGAGAGGTCCCTGAGACCCGCATTGGGGAGTGGAGGGGGGCGGGGCGTGATGCTCTTTCCTTCCCTTTTCATACGGAACCTTGTCTGCCTTTGGCTCTAGGGTTCCAGACCCGGGTTTGGGGGCGTGGGGTGCAGTGGGGAAAGCTACACTCACCCACATCCCCAATGGTCCAGTAAAGGGGCAGGGAGTAATTAAGGTCTATGTTAAATCAAGCAATAGAGCCGTCCCCCTTTTAAAGACCGGCTCCCCACCCTCCATCAGATAGGCTCCCCTCAGGCTTGATGGGGGTCCTGGGCCGCCTCTTCCACCGCCCCAAGCTTCGCTCCCGGCCCTCGCGGTTCCTCCTGCAGGCCCCCGGCTCCTGCGCCCCCGGAGGCCGGACTCTGCCCCCGCCCCGCC
>NW_006436812.1:339130-340306 GCF_000325575.1 Pteropus alecto | reverse complement strand
CGGAGCCAGGGAGCCCCGCGAGTCGCTGGGGGAAGCCGGGCAGAGACCCGGCGCAGCGGGAGCGCAGAGCGCGGATCCCGCAAGTCGGGGCCCAGCAGATCAGAGTCCGCACGTCCGACCCGGGGCTTGGAGGTAAGCGCGAGGCGCCGAGTCGAGTGGGGCGGGCCTTTGCGCGGGGAACCGAGATGAAGTCCTTCGGCCCTGCCCCCAGAGAGCAAAAACCGGGCATCTTCTCCCGGAAACACAGCCCTCATCCTCCCAAGACGTGGGTCCCCTTCTCCGAAAAGAGAGGATCTCCCACCTCTCAGAGAGCAAATAGCTTTCTTTTTCCTTCAGAAATAGGCCCTTCCTCTTGGCCCTAGGCTCAAGAGATAGGACTCTGCTCCCTAATTCGCCCCCTTGAAATGAAGTGTGCCCCCAAAAGTGGGGTCCAGCCTCCCCAGTTATCTAGGGCCCGCTTATCTCCTTGGAGACCCATGTCCTTTCCCTCTCTGTAAAAACTAAGTTTGGATTTCTTCTCCCCACCCCCGCTTCGGAATAATGGGGGTCTTCTCGGCTCATAGATAACGGTATAACAGTGTGCTCCCTCCATGGAAAATGGAGGCCCCCCATCTCCTGTGAAATAAGCCTCTCCTTAAGACAAGGAGATCCCAGGGTAGAGACTCTGCTTGTCACCCTCAAACCCAACATGGACCTCCCTACATCTGCTTCCTCAGAAACTAGACTCCGATATTTGCCTTTAGACTAAGTCCCTCCCTCTCCCGGTAAGGCCCCCTCCCCATCCACAAGAAAGACGTGGTTCCTCAGACACCAAGGCATTTTGGGGCTTTCCCCTCTTCCTCCAGGAAAGATGTAAGGCGAGGGGCTTTCATACTCAGAAACAGGGCAAGGCTCTGGGGTACCTATCCAGACCAAGTCACTCCCTTAATTACACCCCTGTCTAACCCTTTCACACAAACCCCATCCCGTTAACACCCCACACCCACCCTCCCCCAACTGTACTCCCACACCTTGCTGCTCTGCCTAATTCCATCTCACCTTTCCTCACCCTAGCCAGAGATTAGACCAGAGGAAGAGGTTGAGGAAGACAGTTTAGGAAGACTGATGCCCTTAAAGCTGGGATCCTAAGTCTAGAGACCCTTCTAGGAGCCTCCAAACTCCTGCCAGTAGAGAGGG
>NW_006436812.1:310067-339088 GCF_000325575.1 Pteropus alecto | reverse complement strand
CTCTCCTGGAGAAGGGGGTATCCATGCAGAGAGAAGGCCCCCTGGGGCTGCCCCCTACCCCCCAGCTCCAGTGGGCACTGCCCAGTGGAATTCCCCAGTGGCTCAAGGAAATGGATGCTGCAGGAACCATCCGCCTGGGCTGGAGACAGTGTTGGCTTTGCTGTTTTGATGAAGCTGGACTAAGGGACAAGAAGATGGGCAGCTCTTCTGTGGCAGGCCAGGTTGATGGGAGTGGGGGTGGGGGTGGGGGCTGGCGGAGCAGGGAAGAGAAAGAGAAAGGCAAGAAGCTTTGCCTTGTTCTCTAGAGCTGTGCCTTCGACCTGGAGTGTGGAGGAACATGCATCCTGAATGCCCATAAAGGTCAACCCTGGGGAGAGAGGAATGGCCCAGTCTGGAACCCTAAGACCTCCAAGGGCTTCTGGATCAAAGACCCTGCCCCTTCCTTTGACAGTTAAACAAACAGAGGCACAAAGAGGGGAAGAGACTTGCTCAAGGTCACCCAGCCAAAGGGTGGCAAAGCTGGTCACATTTTCTCCAGGGCTTACGGGATGCTGGAGCCACGTACGCTACCTCCAGTCCTCACATGTACAACCTGGACTGCTGGACGCTGCTCTCAGCACTTGTTGGAAGGCTGCCGAGGCTCTGCCAATGTCACGCAGCTAGGAAGGGGCAGAGCTGGAACGCAGTGCCACCCTTGTAGAAGCCATTCCCAGGAGTTTACACTTCACCTCTCACCCCATGTGATCTTTTCATTGAGCCCACTGTCCATTAGGCTTGCCAAAATCCAAACGGACCCAGGATAGCAAATACGCTGGAGACGAGACTGCTGCAGGAACCTCAGGTGGATGGCTGGGTTTGCACCAGGAACTTCGGACAGGGTCCGAAGAAGTCCTGTCCCCTCCTGCAGGGCTCTTTTCCTCTCCGTCCCTAGATGTTCCCTCCACCCTCCGGCCCCCGAGTCCCCTGCAGCGATGTCCCATCCCTGCTCAGAGAGCGGCTTCTTTTCCTGAGGCATTGGACAGGACAAGAGCTGAAACAATGGCCTGTCGTACTCCAGTTTAGAGCAGGAACCAAGTCCAAGGTGAACAGAACATTTAGAGCTTGACGGGGAACCGTAGTGCACAGGGGTTGAGAGATTGGTCTCTGACCCCTCTTATCTGAGTGGGTCTAGAGCCCAAACCTGCTAGTGATCTTGAGGAAAATAATTAACCTCTCTGTGACTCGGGTCCCTAGATGTCCTTATCAGGATAAAACACGTGAACTCTCGTAAAGTATGTAGCACATAGTAGATGGGAACAATGATTATGATCACCAGGGCAAAGTCACAAAACCTCTAAAACGGTAGGGAAGATGTGCTTTTAGGTAAAATTTATAATCTGCCCTGTAGATGATCTGCCAGGAGCCAAACCAGAGAACAGTCAGTCGGCTGGCACTTGGAGACAAGGGTGACGACTTCCCAGGGAAACAGTGCAGTTTGTGGCATGGACCGCAGATCCGAAAGGCAGATGGGGCCAAAAGTTGACTCCTGACTATCACCGGCTGGGAGACCCAGGGCAAGTCATTCTGCTCTCTGGGCCTCAGTTTCCTTTTCTCTGACTAAGGCTTGTTGTGGGGCAGGCGTCGGAGAAGAGGTGGGTCTAGGGCGGGGTTTCTCATCCTCGGCGCTGTTGCCCTTCCGGGCTGGAGCATCCTGGGCCGCGGGGGATGTCCTGCACACTGCAGGAGGTTTAGCATCATTTCTGCCCGCTCTGGTTATGCAGCTAGAGCTGCCTCCAGGCACTGCCAGATGTCTTCTTTCGGGGCAAAGTCGTCCAGGGATGTGGTCCTGCCGGAAGTTGCCAGTGGCTGAAACTCAGGCCTTTCTGCTTCCTTGAGAGTTCAGGATACAGGAGTCTGAGGCCCCACCTTCACTGGCTGAGCCTCGGTCCTGGCCTTGAGGAACTCACTCCCCCGGCATCTCGGTGGGTCTTGGGGGATGACCGACTGGAGCTGAACTGGGCTCCCACCAGCGTGAGGACCTCAGGTCACAGCCACTTTACCCCTCAGTGTCCCATTTTCCCCATCTTTAAAAAGGGAATAATAGGAAGTTTTGTTTTAAAAAGGGAGGAGAAGGAGGGGCAACAGAAGAACCTACGTCGTCGGGTTATTATGAGGATTCACTGAAACCATGTTCAGACACCTGGTACCTAGCCCTGCTCAGGTGCTGTGAGCCCTGCCTCTCCCCATCTCTCTGCTTGCCAGCCCCCTTGCCAGGAGGCGGAGGACAAAAGCCTCATGAGTGATGGCCCCTGGCGGAGGACAAAAGCCTCACGAGTGACAGCCGCCGGCTGAATCGACAACCGCCAATCTTCACTTCTCCCAGCAGAAAGTCCAGGGCGGGGGGTTCTGAGCCTAACCGCTCTCCTCCCTTCTCCCGT
This sequence comes from Pteropus alecto, assembly GCF_000325575.1. Taxonomy (NCBI): domain Eukaryota; kingdom Metazoa; phylum Chordata; class Mammalia; order Chiroptera; family Pteropodidae; genus Pteropus; species Pteropus alecto. Next base: position 336,671 of record NW_006436812.1, on the reverse strand, counting down.
GTATGCAATTATCCTTGCTTTCTAGATGCTCCACGCATTCAACTGTCTTACCCGTCATGGGGACGGGATGGCCTGATGCGGCCTCTAATTACACATTCCTTCGATAAGACCAACTCTGCACATTTCCCTCCTCCTTCAAAAGCTACCTCCCATTCTCTCTTTTGTAGCAGGGACCTCTGATCCTTCCCTTCCCACCCCCAGACTGGAGCCAAATTCTTCTCCTCTGAACTCCCACAGTTGTCACCCACATCCAAGGCTTCTTTGGGTCCAGGACTGTTTGCTGGCTTTTCTCTCCTGTGATTCCTTGGAGGGTAGAGATGGATTACACTGGTCTCGTTTGCTCGTGTGTCTCAAATGCATAGCACAGTTTCTGGCATACAGCAGGGACTCAGTGAGCATTTAGTGCAGGCATAAATGTATTTTTTATGGTGGTAAAATACAGATAACATAAAATTTAACCATTTTAATCATTTTAAAATGTACAACTCAGTGACATTAAATATATTCACACGTTGTGCAATCGTCACCACTATCTAGGTCCAGAATTTCTTCATCACCCCAAAAGGAACCATGTACCCATTAAGCAGTCACTCCCCCTCCCCTCAGCCCCTGGCAACCACTAATCTGCTTTCTGACTTGATGGATTTGCCTATTCTGAATACTTTATATAAATGGAATCATACGATATGTGTCCTGTCGTGTCTGGCTTCTCTATGCCGTAGCATGTATCAGTACTTCATTCCTTTTAATGCTGAATAATATTCTAATTATATCGCTATACTGAAATTTGTTTATCCTTTTGTCAGTTGATGGACATTTGGGTTTTTCCCAATTTTTTGCTATTGTGAATAATGCTGCTATGAACAGGTATGTACAGGTATGTTTTGGTATGAAGACCTGTTTTCAACTTTGGGGTACATGCCCAGGAGTGGAACTGCTGGGTCATATGGTAGTTCTTTGTTTAACTTTTTGAGAAACTGCCAAACAATACCATTTTATACTCCCACCAACAACGCGTGAAAGTTCCAGTTTTTCCACATCTTTGCCAAAACTTGCTATTATTGCTATTATACCATTCTAGCAGGCGGGAAGAGGTATCTCATTGTGGTTTTGATTTGCGTTTGCCTAATGACTAATGTCGTTGAGCATCTTTTCATGTGCTTATTAGCCAGTTGCATATCTCCTTTGGAGAATGACCGTTCAAGTCCCTTGCCCATTTTTGAATTGGGTTGTTTGTCATTGTGTCGTTGAATTGTAAGAGTTCTTTATATACTTAAATGTATTTCTGTGTTGCCATTCCTTCTCGCATTTGGATATTTGCTCAGTTCCTGTAGGTCAGGCACTGTCTGGTGACGTTGGAATATAAAGGTGACTACAATATGGTTCCTGCCTACACGGGACTCACTGTCTAGAACAAAGTTTCTCAACCTCGTCACTGTTGACATTGTTGTGGGGGGCCGTCCTGTGTCTTGTAGGATATTTAGCAGTGTCCCTGGCCTCTACCTACTCAGTGCAGTGGTACAGTTCCCCCCAAATTGTAACAACCAAAGCTGTCTCCAGACATTGCCAAATATCCCCAGGGGAGCAAAATTGCCCTTGATTGAGAATCACTGGTTTATAGGCTAACACAGCGTGTATATCTACAGTTTCAGTCATATCTCTCGTGCCCAAGAGGGTACACAGTGAGCATTCAGGACATATTTGTTGGATGTTTGATGGGTGGGTAGATGGATGAATGGACGGATCGTGGATGGATGATGGATGCATGGATGGATGGGCATGACCCCTTTGTTGCTTGGATAAATTGGGGGATGAGTATGTGAATAGATGGATGAATAAGTGAATGTCATTTACAGCATCTAGACATGTGCCTGAAACCCTGCTATGGGAAAATAAAGCACTAATCTTCCTACTAGAATATTCTACTCCTTTCTCTCTGCCTGGCACAGTGGTTCTAATGCTTTAGCATCAGAATCCCCCAGACGGTGTGTTAAAACATAGGTCGGTGGACCCCACCACCAGAATTTGTGCTTCGGTAGAATCACCGGCCTGGCAGAATGCTCCCACCTGATTTCCATGTCCTTGGGAACCTGCCAGACTTCCCTGTGTCCATTCTCAGAGGTCCCACGGGCATAACTGCCAACCTCTCCCACCTAGGTGCTAATATTTATTGCCTTGGACTCTCGGCAACATGCTGGAAATCTGTCCCTTGGCTGCACCGAGAATTCCTTCGAAGCCGGGGCCCACTGTGCCCTAGCACCTCGCTACTGGAAGTGGGGTCCAGCAGCCAGCAGCATCCAACACCCGGGAGCTGGTTAGAAAAGCAGACCCTTGGGCCCTGCCCGGGGCCACTGAATGTGAATCTGTATTTTAACAATACCTCAGAGGGGATTCATGTGCACATTCAAGTTTGGAAGCCTGTCCTAGGACATCTGTATAACCCTCACAACTCAGAACTAACCCTGTGTCGCTTTGCAGAGTTACAGTGACAGCATCTGTTACAATGTAAATGGTGTCTGGGCTGGACCATCATCAGGACATTATTGGTCATCCGTATCTTGGCCTGATGTACTTTATCTCTCGGAATGTCTGAACTGACCTGGTTTGACCCCATGGGAAAACAGAGACCCACTGGGGCACTGCCTTGCTCAAGGTCACACGATGACCATGAAGCAGAATGGAGATTGCTGTCCACCCTCAAATGGACATCAGGATCCAGGGGGGTTGAAACGTTACAGTGGCGATGCATGAAAATATGGAGTAGGAGGGTAGCATTCTGAAACTGCTAGGTTTGCTCCTCAGAAGTGGAAGAGGAGAGATGACTTGAAAGCGGACCAAGAACAGGAGCTTGACTGGCATCTTTTATTTATTCAATAAGTATTTATCAGGTACTTAGTAGATACCAGACACTGGCATCAAGTAAATGGTGTTGAACAAGGAAATTAAAGTCTCACTCTGAGTGGCTTCTCTGTCTAGGTGAACAATCCAGTCGTCGCACATTCATTCATTCATTCATCCATTCATTCATTTACGGCTGTGTACATTTATTGCAGAATTTCCATGTGTCCTGTATAGCACTAGGGGTGTGTGTGTGTGTACGAGAGAGAGAGAGAGAGAGAGAATGAATGAGGGAGAGATAAAGACTCTGCTATACCAGAGGCTCTCCTAAGCTAGCTGTTGGAGGGGAGAGAGGTTATGAACAGGCCCCAAAACAACTTCCATTCAACTAGGTAAGGGCTGAGGGAGGGTGGGAGTAGATAGAGATTCGAGCTGAGAGAAGAAAGCAGTTACCTGTCCCTGCCCCTGGGGATGCTGGGGAAGAAATTTCAAGAGAAAAAGGCAGAAAAGATCTTGACAGTGAGAACATGAACAGAGAGGCTCAGAGATTTGATGGAAAACTGTTCAAAGAAAATCTTCAGAAAAAAAGGATAAAATCATGACTCCCATAGAGATGCAAAAATGAACACTTGTTAATGATATATGAAGTTCATTCAGGGAGGGAACCATGCAGATGTTAGAACTGGTTCAAAAGAAAAGTCAAATAAAACACAATTGTCTGTGGAGTAAAGGAATGTTGAACTGGGCGACAAATGGGGGCAAACAGTGGTTGGACAACAGAATTTGTGTGGCTGTGTGTCTCCTACAACTTACAAAGAGCTGGGAAAAATAGTTCAAAGATCATGAACAGAGCTAGACTCAGATAACATGAACGTTTGTATTGTATGGAGACAATATATCATTTTCCACTGAGATCCATTTGTTTTGCTATAAAACCATCGTTCAGAGGATGGGAGAGATGTTTGCTGGAGCATAGGGTGGGTTGGGTGAGGAGAGCGGAAGTTACAGGTCAAGATCATGGACCGCCAGGTGACCTGATTTGATTAGGACTTGAAAAATGTCCTTCTGGAAGCTGGGTGAAGAGTAGAGGATCAGAGAAACCTGTTAAAAGGTGAGACGGTAGAGGCTTCACCTAAGGTAGGACTGGGCAAATTTTTCTTTCTGTAAAGGAACAGATAGTAAATATTTGAGGCTTTGTGGGCCATACAGTTGAGATCGCAACTACTCAGCTACCTATACCAGGAGAGCAGCCATGGGCCATGTAAATGAATGGGTGTGTCCGTGTTCTAATAAAACTTTATTTACAAAAATAGGCTGGGGGGCTCAGATATCCCCCTCCCCCAACAATACTTTGTCAACCCTTGACCTAGAACAGTGTCAGAGAGGCTAGAGCTGTCCATGGTTTTGACAGGCTTCCGGTATCCCTTCCTCCTCCTATATGTTTAGAATCCATTGGCACCTATGGGTCGGAGCCCAGAGACAACTTCTCCCACCCACCTTTGAGCACAGATCCACAAGGGAACCAGACAGTCCCTGGGGTGGATCACTGGCCTTCCAGAAAAAGCTTTTAGGACCTTAAAGCTCCTTCGGGGCAAGGTTGGCCGAACGTCCTCTTACAGTAGCCAAAAGAGCAAGCCACCACCTCACAGGACTTGCGGGAACAGAGCCTGCCTCCCCTCTCCTTGCCCAGAGCTGTAAATAGTTCTCCGCTAGCTTTTTGCAGGCTGAGCGACGTTCTGGGGACAGGCTGGAAATGAGCACACCAAGGCGGGTTTGTGCAAATGACTGCCTGCATGCGGATTTGCATGCTGGCATCCTGCCCTGGCCCTGAGTACACAGTCTTCCCAGGGGCTGAGAGCAGGACTCGAAGAAGAACCACACACAGAAAAGCACAGACGTTTCTGACCTGGAGATGGGGTCTGGGAGGGATCCAGAGCTGGGCTCTCGGGATAATGAAAAGCTATAGGGACAAAATGAAACATTCAGAAGACCTCAACTCAGAAGAACTTCAACTCAGACTCTGCCCATCGTAAATGATAGTGACCCATAAATAGTGGCAGTTCAGATTTGCCAAGCACTCGGTGGGTGCTAGGGCTGTTCCGAGGAGGTTTTGTATATTCGATCATCTTATTGCTCACAGCAACCCAAGGAGGAAAGACTGATCAGGTGGCAGAGGTGGGAAATGGAGACTCAGAAAGGATGACTGCCTGGCCCGGCCTCAGTTTACTCATCAATCAATGGGAATGATACCGTCCTATCCCTTGAGGATCACAGCAGAGTTTGAGAGGACCAGCTGCCACAGCAAGTGAGAAAGCAAGGTTAAAAAAGTCAAAGATGCTGAATAAAACCAGTGGTAGGTGGAGAAAGTCCAAAGCACTTTCTTCCAGCAGCCATCCACCAACTCAAATCATTTACGGGAATCGATCAGCTTAAACCCCGTGCAACCCCTCAAGGTCCTGCTGGGGGCTTGTGTGGGGTCGGCTCCTATGGAGTTAAGGGGAAAGTTCTATATTTGTAAACCAGCTGTATCACTGGCTCCCTGAGTGCCCTAGAGATTGTGACTTCTGGACCTCAGTTTCCTCATTTATGAAGTGGCAACATCATATTGGTGGTTATGAGCTTGGATAACAGTGAGCATGGTAAAATGCTTTCCACCTGACAGCCGCTGGGCTCTATTAGGATAATGCTCTCAATAACCCAGGTGGGAAGGTCCTCTTTTGTGGATGAGGACACAGAGTCAGTTTTCAGTTTCTTGGTCAAGGTCACCGAGGTAGGAAGAGCCAGAAGCTGGACTTGAACCGAGACCTGCCCAGCTCCAAAACCCAACTCTTTAAACAGTTTTTGCCAGGGACTTTCAACCGCCAGAGCTGGAATCCCTCCTCCTCCCTTCCATGCCTTTTTCGTGCATGTACATACTTATTCTGCTTTTTTTTGCTCTCTTTATAGTTACGAGTATATTACTTGAGGATGCATCCTTTACTGCAGATTCATTTTGCTTGGGCTTTTCCACTGTATTCTTTTGCGTCTGGCTGCCTTTGCAGATTGTGACATCGGTGCAATTTATCCATGTCGCTCCCTGTAGCTTGGTCCATCCATTTCCATGGTCGCATCGTTTCATTTTCATAACAGTCCATTTCATGAAGAGGCTTTAATTTATTTATCAACTCCGCTGCTGATGGACACTTGGGCTGTTTGCCGTTTGGAGTTTGTCTTAGTCTGGTCATGCTGCCGCAACGAAATACTATTGACCGAGTGGCTTAAATAACGGAAATTTATTTCTCATCATCCTGGAGCTGGAAGTCTAGATCACAGTGCCAGCGTGGTCAGGTTCCGGTGAGGGCTGTCTTCCTGACTTGCATATGGTTGCCTTCTCATTGTGTCCTCAGGTGGCAGAGAAAGTGCTCTGGTGTCTCTTCCTTATTCTAAGGGCACTAATTCCATCCTGAGGGCTGCACCCTCATGGCCTCATTGAAACCTAATCACCTCCCAAAGGCTCCATCTCCAAATACCATCACATCGAGGGGTAGGGCTTCAACATATGTATTTTGAGGAAACAATTCAGTTCATAGCAAGACTAATAAATACAGGCATACCTCATTTTACTGTGCTTCACTTTCCTGCACTTCATGGATATTGCTTTTTCTTTTCTTTTTCTTTTTTTTTTTTTTCACAAATAGAAGGTTTGTGGCAACCCTACATCGAACAAATCCATCAATGCCATTTTTCCAACAGCATTTGCTCAGTTAGTGTCTCTGTCACGTTTTGGTAATTCTCACAGTATTTCAGACTTTTTCGTTATTGTCATATTTGTTATGATGATCTGTGATCGGTGATCTTAGATATTACTACTGTAATTGTTTCGGGGGCACCACAAACTGCTCCCATATAGCAATGAATTTCACTGGTCAATGTTGGGTGTTCTGACTGCTCTACTAGCTGACCATTTCCCCATCTCCCTTTTTCAGCTGACTCTCTCTCTCTCTCTCTCTCTCTCTCTCTCTCGCCTTTCCTGTTCTCTGAGACACAACAATATTAAAATTAGGCCAATTAACCCTACAAATGGCCTCTAAGTGTTCAAGACTCTCACTTTAAATCAAAAGCTAGAAATGATTAAGCTTAGCAAAGAAGCCATGTCAAAAGCCAAGACAGGCTGAAAGCTAAGCCTCCTTAGCCAATCAGCCAAGCTGTGGATGCAAAGGAGGAGTCTTGAAGGAAATTAAAGGTGCTGCTCCAGTGAACCCAGAAATGATAAGAAATCAAATATTGCTGATATGGAGGAAGTTTTAGAGGTTTCAATAGAAGATCAAACCAGCCACAACATTCCCCAGAGTCAAAGCCTCATCCAGAACAAGGCCCTAACTCTATTCAGTTTTATGAAGGCTGGAAGAGGTGAGGAGGCTGCCGAAGAAAAGCAGAGGTTGGTCCATAAGGTTTAAGGAAAGATGCCATCTCTATAACCTAAAAGTACAAAGCGAAGCAGCAAAGGATTTTGAATAGTTCATAAACTTAGTTGACAAAACAGCCGTGGGCTTTTCACAGAACTGACTCCGATTTTGAAAGAAGATTCAGTTTTATGAAGGCTGGAAGAGGTGAGGAGGCTGCCGAAGAAAAGCAGAGGTTGGTCCATAAGGTTTAAGGAAAGATGCCATCTCTATAACCTAAAAGTACAAAGCGAAGCAGCAAAGGATTTTGAATAGTTCATAAACTTAGTTGACAAAACAGCCATGGGCTTTTCACAGAACTGACTCCAATTTTGAAAGAAATTCTACTGTGGGTAAAATGACATCAAATAGCATCACATGCTGCAGAGAAATTGCTCGTGAAAGGGTCAGCTGACATAGCAAACTTCACCGTTGTTTTATTTTAAGAAATTGCCGCCACCACCTCAGCCTTCAGCAGCCGCCACCCTGATCGGTCAGCGGCCACCAATATCCAGGCGAGACACTCCGCCAGCAAAAAGATTAGGACTCCCTGGAGGCTCAGATGATGGTTAGCATTTTTCAGCAATAGATTATTTTTTAATTAAGGTGCGTACCGTACATTTTTTTAGACGTAATGCTCTGCACACGTAATAGACTACAGTACAGTGCATGAACCGGGAAACCAAGAAATTTGTGCGGCTCGCTTTATTTCGACGTTCACTTTTTCGCGGTGGTCTGGAACCAAACCCGCACGCACTATCTCTGAGGTATGCCTGGAGCGTCGCGACGAACAGTCTAGAACAAAATCATTGCCCGATGTAGACGCCCCCAGCCGCGCAGATGAGAGTTGCCGTTGCTCAATATCCTCTCCCGCTCCAATGCTTCGACTTGCCTGTTGTATTTTTCAGTTTTAGTCATTTCGGTGGTTGTGCGCTGGTTTTTGAAATTTCTCTACTTACCAACTGAATTCGATCGTTTTTTCTATGTCTGTCGGTCGTGTGGGTTTCCTATTTACTGAAGTGTCTGTTCAGATCTGTCACCCATCTTTCTTTTGTCTGTTTTTTTATCGCTCTGCAGGAGTTTTATTATGCTGGATAATGATTCCTTTGCCAGGTTTATGTTTTGCAAATATCTTCCGCTCTGCGGAGTGGTTTTCGTTTTCGATGCTGACTTTTGATGATTGGAGTTTTTAATTTTTATAGAGTTCATGTTATTGATTTTTTTGAATAGTTAGTGCCATTTGTGTCTTATTTTAGAAATCCAAGGTCATTCATATTGCCCACTCTGTTTTCTCCTAGAAGCTTTCACATTTTGCCTTTCAGATTTATCTCTATAACCACCTGGGGCTGATTTTTATGTATTGGATTAGGTAGGATCAAGACTAATTTTTCTCTCCATGTGCATAATCCAGTTGACCCAATACCACCGCCACTTTGTCAAGAATCAATTGTCCATATAAGCGTAGGTCTGTTTTTCTGTTCTCTTTGGTAAGTGTGTTTATCGTAACCACTTAGCCTTAGAAATGATAGAACATGCTGGATTGCCCTCTAAGGAGACTGCATCGGTCAACGCTCATACTAACAAGCCAACAAAATGCACTGCGTGCCCAGTACAGTGCCAGACAGTGTAGCGACGGGGGTACAGTTTTAAGTACAAACACAGCTTAAAGAGGTTTACAGCCTTGTAAGTGGCCAGACGTGAACTGGATGCAAACAGAGGTGCCACATGAATGTGATGGTGACACAAAGGGAAGAGGTAAGAGCGTGTTCAGAGGAGGATTTGATCTGGTGGGAGAGAGTCAGGGAAGGCTTCCTGGAGGAGGTGCATCATGAGTTGAAATCAGAGGGGTGAGTAGGCATTGAAAAATCAGAAGCAAGGGAAAAGCATTTGGGGTAGTGGGAACAGCACTGGCGAAGGCTCTGGGGCAGAAGCCCACACAGGTTGGACACCAGACCCAAGTGGTGGAACCCAGTAGGAGGGGAAAGGTGAGAGGGACTGGACCTGAGGCTTTTAAACCAGCTCGAAGGACTAGTTTTTATACCAAGAACAACTGTCCTAAGAAATAGCAAGCATTTCCTGGAAACTTCCAGATTAAGGGCGGTTCTGAGAGCCTTCCCAGCACACCTAGGCCTGCCTCTTTGCGGGAGAATGTGTGTGACAGCCTCTGTTGTGACACATTGGCCTCATCCCTCAGCTTCTGGCATTGAGCCTTTCAGTTTTGCTAGCCGTGGAAGCGACAGTTCTTCCCCGCGGGCAGCGGCATCTGCCCAGCACCACATCAGGGCTGGAGCCTTCTGTCCCCAGCCTGCCTGCTGGGTCACTCCTGGGACGGGCCTGGCGCCAGACACCTTGCCGTGGACTCGAACCGTTCCTCGTTCCTCCTCATTCATCATCACCTCCTCGTCACCTCGAAGCAGGGGACCTGCCACTCTTCCTGAAGAGCAGGGTATTTTTACCGGCACGATTGTGCCCACCTTCCCGGGGGACTTTCAGCAGGGTCTGATGACATGTGGGGTCATTACAACAGATAGGGGAGGTGGTATCACTGGCATCTAGTAGGTAGAAGCCAGCGGTGCTGCTGCGGAGTGTCCTACAGAGCACAGGACGGCCCCCACCCACAAGCGACAAAGAATTAATTACCTGGCTCCAAAAGTCAACAGCGCCGATGCTGAGAGACCCCACCTGAGAGCGTCCTGCCTTTTCTACACCCTTTCCATTCATTTGCAGAGGAAGTTGCTGTCAGAGAGCAAGTCTCCAGCGCCTCGTTCCTGGCGACTGGTTCTTCTTGGGCTTCTGGGTTTTTATTCCGCTGGGCAGCAGGCCTTTCGCTCCCCATGGGGGTCAGTAAAATGCCTCAGATAACATCAGTAAGGCCGGACGGCCGACCCCGTGATGCTTGGCTCGTGGATTTTGACAACTCACCCTTCCGGAGCAATTCGGGGCATTTCCGCTACTGCGGGTTCACCCCTGTGTTGGCGGAGGGGTGGAGAGGCACCCCACCCCACCCAGGGGCCTGAAACTCTGAGCGATTGTCCTGTGACATTCTTTTCCTCCTTCTGGGAATGGAGAACGTTAAAAAAAAAAAAAAATCCGTGCCGTTGCCGCTCACCCGATGTGCCAGAGGTCACCGCGTTTGTCCAGGCGAGCTATCTGCACGCTCGTCTCGAAGGAAGGGGAAAACGTGCAAACCCCTTGCCCTTTCTGTCAGCGTGTTGCTCCCTTGTCCAACAGAATAAACGCTTCCCCCGACACGACTAAGGAGAGATTTGCTTGGCTCGGACCTTTGAAAGATCCAAAGCTGTGCAAGAGACGGTAGGAGAAAGATGGTTACGGAACTTCACCGGGGCTGGTAATCTTTAACCTGGAGAAGGTCATAAAACGGGGCCTGCTCCCCTTACGGGTGCCAGGGTTGCTGGGAACACCTCTGCCACGGCTCGGCTGGGGCTGCGGGCACCCCCTCTGCATCCTGCACCCCAGCTTTAACGAGCAAGGCCAGCTGCAGGCTCAGGATGTCCTCATTCGAAGCTTGCCACACTCGCTGCCGAGGGTAGAACATTCAAGAAATGCCGATGCTGGAGGGCTGCCCAGGGTCGGGGACGCTCAACAGAGACAAAAAGGCACTGGACTGGTATTATTGTTTAACCCTCAAGGTCGGTCCTGTTCTCATCGACATTGTACAAGTGGGAAAACGGAGGCACAGAGAGGTTAAATAACGGGCCTGGAATTCTACGCGGCTGAAATTTCCATCTTACGTGATTCAAAGAGTCCAAGGGCAGTCCGGCCAAGAGAGTCAGCCCCTTCTGGTTTGACGCAGGTGTCCTGTCGTTCACAGAGGAAGCCTTCTTGACGCCCCAGGCTGAGTCGCCCCACCTCTCTTTGGGGGAGTCATTGCCGGGGGCCTCCTCTCGTGGGCTGGCCACACACTGTTGTCATTCTCTGTTTCTCTGTCTCTAGCATTGGGCTGTGAATCTCACGAGGATAGAGGCTTTACATGTCCTTTCTGTGTCCCCAGCATCATCCCAGGACCTGGCGGAAAGCGAACACGTGGCTGGTGTTGGGGGCCTCCTCTCGTGGGCTGGCCACACACTGTTGTAATTCTCTGTTTCTGTGTCCCCAGCATCATCCCAGGACCTGGTGGAAAGCGAACACGTGGCTGGTGTTTGTCGAACGAGTGTATGCATTAACTCTTTCTTGAGAAGGTTTGCTGTAGATTGAGTTCCCACATTTGCTTGGAGGGATTTCTTTGTTTCGTTTTGCCCTTTTTTTTTTTTCAAGGCAACTTTTTGTTTTGAGATCGTTTTAGAGTCTCACCCAGTTGTAAGAAATAGTACGGAGATTCCACGTGCAGGATTTCTTTGTTTCGTTTTGCCCTTTTTTTTTTTTTCAAGGAAACTTTTTGTTTTGAGATCGTTTTAGAGTCTCACCGAGTTGTAAGAAATAGTACGGAGATTCCACGTGCGTTTCACCCAGTTTCCCCCAGTACGAGATCACAACCAAGAACCTGACGTGCAGTCCCCCGATGCTTTATTTTCCTAAGCGACCACATCTGTGCGTTAATAGTTATGGGAGTGTTTGGCCTTAATGTACATTAAAACGAAAAAGGTTACCATTAAGAAAAATGCTTACTTTTGTGCTGTTATCATCTCCTGGGAAATACGGTTTGAGATCCTAGGATCTGGGTGGCTCAGTGGATGCCGTCTACCTGTGTGTGCTGGGCAAGGACTCTGAGCCTCAGTCTCCTCATATAGAGAGAGATTGGGTGGGATAATAGGACCCACCTCACAGGATCTATTGTGAGATGCCGTTTGTCGAGGCTCATGGCAGTCCCTCAAGAAACGGGGACTGTTTCTTGCCGAGAGGCTGCGACGAGGCGTCAGACACATGGCCGGTCTTCTCTGAGCCTTGCTTTCTCACTCCGTTACGCGGGAGAGTTGGACAAGGTCTCCGAGGTTTTTATCACACTCTAAAAGTTTTTAATTTGAGATTCCCGATCGCCCCTGCCACTTTGCTTAAAGAAAGGCTTGGGTTCCAAAGGCGGAATGGTGGCACCCTGGCTGTGGCCTGTGTCTGGGCAGGAACTCACGAGAAGGAAGCAGAAAGAAGCAGCTCCGGCCGCCCACCACGTCCTGACACCGGAGGTCCAATTTGGGGCATCCAAGTTCCAGCGTGGGGAACACTGCTCTGGGCTCCCCTCCCCACCCACACGTTGTCCTTCCCCGACCCCCCCCACCCCAATTCACAATGTATTTCACATGGACACAAGGCCCAGCAGGCCGTGTTCTGTGGGAGCCGCCGGGCCAGGGACCCCAAGCATTGAGCTTGAGCCGCTGGTGCAGGCGACACTGGATCCTGCCTCATTGGACCAGCGCCCGTGTCTCCGTGAGCTCAGCGTTTTGTTCCGAGCCTGTGAAATGAAGCCCCGGCTTTGCTCGGAGACGTCCTTTGGAAAGAAGAGTAGCGTGTCGATGCCACATGGTTTTCGGGGAAAGTCACTGCGTCTGCAGGATCCTCTCCCCATGTGAGTCGGCGTTGCGGGAGAGAGGAGAACTCAGAGATGTCTGTTCGAAGACCGGAATGAGAGGCGGGGGGGTCGTCCTGGCTGCGGTGAGAGGCCAGTGCCCCGCTGTGGTTTTCATTTTCCGCGGGAGCCAAAGGATTGTAAAGATTGCGTTTCTCCACCTCCGTGGGGCCACCCCATAGCTCCGCGCTCGTCATTCCGCAGAAAATCTAGGCAGCCAGCCAGCCTCTTATTTGCTATGAGAGTGAGGGTGAGTTTTTCGTATCCTCCGCTGAGCCTCAGTTTCCCCATCTGCAAAATGGCACCGCCGTGGCATCACAGGATGTTTAAGAGTGTCCATGCTATCTGAAATTAACACAGAGTGAGCGTAGCTGAAGCCTGACCCGCCAAAGGGCCCTTCGGCTTTCTTCGCCTCGGTGTTTCTCAGCTACAAAATGGAAAGAAGTCTTCTCTGATGGAGCTATACTGAGTCTCAGAATGAATGACACTCGGGGCATGCAGAGACACAGAGCGGTTATCAGCGCTGACTGAACAGAGCAGCTTGTCCCTGGGACACCAGCTCCATTACCGGCCGTTCCTTGGGCAGGGCAGTGGGCCCATGGGAGAGGACGGTCAGTGCACAGAAGCTCAGAACCTGGGCCGGGAGGAGTGTCCCAGCTGGCCTGCTCGAACCTACCCCCTTCCCTGATGCTTGGAGCTCACCTCCTGCATCTGGGCTGACAAGATGCCCCGCCTCTGGCGTTGAAGCCGCACCAATGCAAGGAATTGTCTTAATTATTGAGCCAAAAATCAGCCCGAGCTGGTAATTTCTCTTTTGTCCGTGCCTTAGCTTCCCCTCTGTAAACTTAGAATAATAACGGTCGCTCCGTTGCTTCACGTATGTCAGGGATCAAAACAGACAGGGAGGGAGACGTGTGGGCCTCTGGGGAAGAGACTTTGTGGCAATGCAAAGGGCAAGAGCAAAGCTTTCGAGGTGGCCTCACCTGGCACATTTGAGGAGCGGCGAAGGACCAGAGTGGCTACGGCAGAGCAGGAGGGGGGCTGGCAGAGAGGAGACAAGGACAGAGGTGGAGGGCGGCAGGACCATCCAGGGCCTCCAGGAGGCCATTGCGATGGCCTTGACTTTTTCCCTGGGATGCGGCCCACTGGTGAGTTCCAGCAGCGGGAGGGCTGGTGTAATCTGATCTCACTTTACATGGTCCACTCTGGCTCTTGTGCTGGTTACATGCAGACCACCAGAAACAGAGAGGGCACGGATGCCTAGGTGGCCACAGCGAGAACCCTGGGGACTTGCTTGCGAGTGGCATTGTTAGACGGGGGAGAAGTGGCAGACTCTGGATCTGTTTCCGAGATGGAGCCAACGGGATTTACTGATGACGAGTTCGGTGGGATGCACGAGAAAGAGCGCCTGGCAGGGCAGAGGGGCTTAGAGCCTTGTGCGGGCGCCAGAATTCAGGTGAAATTGACCCACACGGCTCTGTCGTCGTTATATTATTTTTAGGGGGAACTTCTAGTTATTTCCAGACAGAATAATGATGTGAAACTTTTCACTCAAATGTATTTGTTAAGCAGCAATATAATTCCGAGGGAAAAGTCTTATAAATATTGATTAGATACAGAAAAACTAGACAGACTATAAATGCTGACTCTGGAGAAGCAGGTACCTGTGGTGTTTGTTGCCAGTGGTAGCAGGAAAAGGAGGTGTCCGATGTCGAAAGCGGCTTTACCAAGCCAGGGTATGCATGCTTCCTCTCCAAACGGAACTCTTAAAACATAGCGACATGGATCCCCAGTTTGCTATTGGGAAGACAGGACTGACCGGTGGTTTCAGGGCTTGGAACACCTAGATCAAAAAGTTCAGCAAACTTTTTCTGTGAAGCGCCAGATGGTTAATATTGTCAGCCAAGCAATGTCTGTCACAGCTACTTTACCACTGCACTGTAACTCTTAAAAGCGGCCGCAGCAGCCAGAAATGAACAAGCCTAGCTGTGTTCCGCTACGTCGTCATTTGCAAAATCAGGCAGCTGGCCAGAGTTTGCAGACCCCTGGACTAGAATTAGAATTCTCAGAGCAGCAAAGCCCCAGAATGTCTTCTGTCCGGGACTTCCGGAAGTTCCAGGCTTCCCAACTCCGAGCTTCCCTTACCTCCACTGGCTCGGGACGAGCCGAGCTGTTTTGCTTTGTGTCGACTACGATTGCATTTAAACTCCCTGACTCCGTCGACCTACTTTCAACATTTAAGTAGTTCTCCCTGGGGATTGGAATCCAGTTTGACCTGGTTCCCTGCCAGGACACCCATGTCGTTTTTACAGTCTGTTTGGGGAAGCTCATCTCCTCTCAGAAACCAAACCGAACACGGATCAATTTTTCAAATGCCCCTGGGCTCTCTGTTAACATCTAGTTAATTCGGTCGCTGTTTTCCTGCAATTAAGTGCCTGGACACACCGACTGCCACCAGCTGCAGCTGCACTGACGCCTGTGATAGGTCCTCTTCATATAGCTAAGCCCTGAACAGTGTGGGGGTTAGGGACCCTGGCCCCTCGCCCAGTCAAAAATCCAAGTATAACTTTTGACTCCCCCCAAAACTTGACCACTAATAGCCTACTGTTGACCAGAAGAAGCCTTACTGATAATACAGTCGATGAGCACATACTTTGTGTGTTATATGTTTTATGTGCTGTATTCTTCCAATAAAGCAAGCTAGAGAACGGAAAATGTTATTAAGATGGACCCTGGCCCCTCGCCCAGTCAAAAATCCAAGTATAACTTTTGACTCCCCCCAAAACTTGACCACTAATAGCCTACTGTTGACCAGAAGAAGCCTTACTGATAATACAGTCGATGAGCACATACTTTGTGTGTTATATGTTTTATGTGCCGTATTCTTCCAATAAAGCAAGCTAGAGGACAGAAAATGTTATTAAGAAAATCATAAGGCAGAGAAAATACATTTACAGTATTTATTGAAAAGAATCTCTGTATGAGTGGACCCGCATAATTCAAACCCACATCATTTGAGGGTCAACTGTATATTATTCGAGAAGACTAGAGAGGCTTTCTTCCTCCAAACATTCGAATGAATTAATGTTCTAGGTCATTAGTGATGATTCACGAAATACAAAAAGATAGAAAAAAGTAGCCTGCCACCCCGTAGCCCCGTATCCGAGATAAAACAGTGTTGAACAGAAAATGCATTTCTTTCCAGCCTTCCACTCTCTTGTATTGGTTTATGTTGTCTTTGTGCCTTTATGAAATTATAACCAGACTGCCTATTAAATATTATGGCCTTTACTCTCCCATGACATGGCTTCAGAAATCATTTCCCTGCTTTTCTACGTCATTTTTGGTAAATCATTAAGTTGTCGAATTACGGCTCATCTGAGCAATCCGTGACTGTTGGTCATTCATGATGTTCTCAGCTGTCCACGCTTCCAAATGACGCTGCCCTCCGTATCTCTCAGCACAGAGCTGTTCTTGTTTAAGATGACCCGGACCAGCTAAATTTCTGGAGGTGGAGTTATTGGGGGTTTAGGTATTTACTATCTCTTGATTCCTTGTGGCTACATTGTTTTCCGAGGGGCGGGGGTGGCCCCAGAGTGTGGGTTTGGAGAGGTGGGGAGGTCAGGTTCTGACTCTCAGGGGTTGGTTGCGTTTTCTTTCTGGTCTCATTTCAAAGAGAGGAAATTGACTCTGCACCTAACACCCACCCCCAATTTCACCAAGCAGTTACGAGAGAAGGCAGGGTTCCTAGTTCTCATGGCAAATGATGCTGTTTCTCAGAGTACAACCGTGTGCTCGCAAATTGACCACATTTCTCAGTGGAACTTCTAAACGAGGGGTCCCCAAACTCCGGTCCGCGGACCCAATTCCAGTCTATGGCCTGTTAGGAACCAGGCCGCACAGCAGGAAGTGAGCAGCAGGGGAGTGAACGAAGCTTCCTCTGTGTTTGTAGCCGCTCCCCAGCGCCAGCATCACTGCCTCAGCTCCGCCTCAGATCACCGGGCATTAGATTCTCTTAGGAACACCCATACCTGCTGCCAAAGAGGTTGGGGACCGCTGCCGTAAACCTTTTGGGATGTGCTTCATCTCCGGGGAGTGAGGAGTAGCGTGGAAGGCATGCATTAAGAAGATACTCACCCAAACGAATGCGTAAGTGCAAATCGTGACAAGTGGAAAGGAACAATAACACAGGGAGCTATAAGAAATGAGAGCGGGACGAATGTATTTCCCTGAGGTTAAAAAAAATAAATAAATAAAACTTCTCTGAAGAGATAACAAGGGGCGTTTGAGACCTGAGGGGTACATAGAAATTGGTTGAGGGGGTGTGAGGAAAGCAGTCCAGGCAGCCAAAATGGCCAGTGCAAAGGCCCCAAGGCCACAGAGCTCCGTGATTTCCAGGAATCAGAGGCCGAATGGCCAGAGAGAGTGAGCAAAAGGCGGAGCGGCATGCCGTGAGTTAGGAGCGCTGGGCAGGCAGGCGTGGCTCGGGCAGAGTCTCAGAGATCTCATGAGAGACTGAGAACTGGCTTTGACGTGAAGAGTGGCAGGCTAAGAGCGTGGAAGCAGGACGATGACCCTGCAGTAGCCTTGGCGAGAGATGACCATGCCGGACTGGAGCTGCTGATGGAAATGAAGGAGAGAAGCAGATGAATTAGAGACATATTTTAGAGGCAGATTAGAATCCCTTTTCTTCCTCCCTTCTCTGGTTTCACCCTCGAGCTGATGACCGGGCAATTCTAGTCGTGTTCGAGAAGTCGGATCGAAGGGTGGTTGACTTTCATGCCAGTTTGCAAGAGGCAGGAGAGAAGCCTGCATATCTGAGGCATCAGCCACAATCACGGAACCAAAGAGCTGGCTGAACTCAACCCTGGTGCGTCCTAGCCAGGAGTTAGGGATGTTGGCGACCCCAGATCGGGTATCTCAGGCTTTGAACAGAATCGTCCCAGAACCAGTCATAAAATCACCACCACCATCCCCATCCCCAACAGAACATAGCCAGTACTCACATGTCATGATTAAAATCACTAGTCACATTTGGCCTGAGTCGGGGGAGAGAGCTGGAGCCAGCTGGCCTTCCCACATGGATCCCATGAAAGAATGAAACCACCATTGTGCCCAACAGGAACCTACTCTGGGGGCGTGAGACCGGAACTCGATCATTCCCTGTAATTCACATCCCACCAAGACAAGAGAGATGAGGAAATTCATTCATTGTCTGGTTTATTATATCAATTCTTGAGGTCCCACATGAGTACGAAGTGCACAGTGAGTTGCATGCTTTTTAACTAATGCTTATTGGATCTTACGTATGGGTTAATCAGATTGTTTAAAATTAAGTGCCACAAATCAAATCCTTTTCTCAGGAGTTTAAATTTGACAGACCCGTGTAAGTGACATGTTGTAATAGGAGATCCGGCTTTGGTGGCTCCCTGAAGGGCCAGGTTTCTGGATGAACTTTAGTTCAGATTTCAGCTCCTCAGGTAATTAGCTCTGTGATCTTGGGCACGTCGCCAAAACTACCTGAGCTTCATTTTTCTCCTCTGTAGCATGTAAGAGCATCCACTTTCCAGGGTCATGGAAATCAAAGGAGTTAAGATAAGTGAAATAGAATAGGTCTGGGCATATAGCAGGTGCTCAATAAAAGGTGGCCAACAACATTATTTAAGGTTTAGACTCATATATATATATATCTCAGTACCACCTAAGCTGCATTCACCAGTAAGCCACACACGACTACTAAGCACTGAAACATAGCTAGTCTGAACTGAACTGTGCTATGACCATCAAATACATACCAAAATTTGAGAACATATGACAAAAAAATTATTAAAATTTCATTAATTCGTTTTTATATTGATTACATGTTGAAATAACGTTTTGGATATATCGGGTTAAATAGCACATGCAACTAACATTCATTTCATCATTTTTTAAAATGTGGCCACTGGAAAAAATTTAACTGTGTACGTGACTTGCATTTATACTTCTGTTTGACAGCACTGGTCCAAAGGTCTGATTTAAGGAACAGGAATGATCAAGAACTAGGAAAAGCATGGACTTTGCAATCGGAAAGATTTGGGGGTTTTCTGAGGAGCATCGCTCTCATGCCATCAGGAAATCCACTTAATTCACGTGCCTCAGCTTTCTCATCTGTAAAATGGGAGCAAGAATCCCTACAAAAACATGCTGTTTCGAGGCTTACGTGAGATCACGTATGGGAAGTGCTTAGCTCAGTCCCGGGACAAAAATAGATGCTCAGACCAAAACGCAGGTTCCAGCTTTTGTTGCGTGCGCTAGGGGTGTTTAATATTCAGAAGTGCTGATCCTAAAAACGAATTAATAACAAAAACTCTCATTTATTTAACAAGATGACTTTGGCGTGCTGTTTGTATCTCCATCATCACATTTGACCTTCAGAATGACCCTGGGAGGTACAGTCGGCCCTTATAGAGCTGGGGAAACTGAGACACAGGAGCCCTTCGAGGTCTGAGCAAGAGCTAGAACCAAGCGTGTTCCCATCAGCCCTGTTGTGTTCCCTGAAACATGTCTGCCTCCGAGGTGTGTTTCAAGTTTTGCTTCTCCCTCTGGTTAGGCAGCGTGCATGGCCGTGCCCTGAACAAGGGAGAAGACCAACAGCTCATGCAAGCCAGCAGCCTGCAGGGCCGCCCTCGCCCAATGGTGCTGTGCTGTGTATTATCCGGGGAGACTTGTAAGGCAAGAAAGGGCCCCTTTTTTTCCCCAGCCTGGTGGAGAGCTGGTCGACACACTTGCGACAGAGGAGAGGCAGCTCATAAAGCCATGTTTCCTGGACACTTTGGTACCCACTTAGGTCTCGACCCAAGTATAAGAGCTGCTGGGCACACAGGAGACATTGTACCATAAGTGCCCCTCCCCAACTTCTTTAACTTCATACGTTAAACACTCTGCTGTGTCAGTACGTACGGCGCTGCATCATTCTTTTCATCGGATGAATGTTATTCTGTGCGATGGTCGTGCCAAAATGTATTTAGCCAGTTCCCACTGATGGACATTTAGGTCGCTTTCAGTTTATATCAATGAGACAAACTCCTTCGGTAGACTTAATGCTGAGAAAAAATGGGCAGTGAATTTAAACTTCTATAGATTTGGATAAATTGCTCTCCAAGGTGTTTGTATAAATTCACACCCCCACCAGCAATGTACGAGGCGCCAGTTCCCCGACACCGTCAAGATGACCAAATATTTCCTGATGATACGTCAGCACGGAGAAATCAGAGGGAGGGTAAGATGGCAACTGGGAGACCAGTCAGGAGGCTGGGGCAGCTGTCCAGCTAAGAAATGATGGATACCCGAACCATAACAGAGAGAGGAGGAGGAGAAGGAGGAGGAGGAGGAGGAGGAGGAGGAGGAGGACTAGAGCTAGTGTAGAAGAAAAATCCTGGGGCATGGTAGCGAGTGAAGGCCATGGGGGAGAGGAAGCGAGGCTGGGTCTTGGGTTTCTGTCTTGAACGAATGGGTAGGCAGTGGTTCTGTTTACCGAGATGCTGAACACAAGGAAGAGGGTAGGTGTGGAGAAGGGAAAACCATGGTTTTAGCTGGGAGCACTTTGAGCTTAATATGCGGGATGTTGGAGGTATCAATTGGACCAGGGAGGAAGATTCAGGGACGGTGAATTATTGCATGTGCATGAGATTTCCCAGCGATGCACGGATGGAGAAATGGATAGGTGGATGAGTGAGAGGATGGGTGGATGGATGGATGGTGGATGGATGGATGGATGGATGGATGGACAGACGATGACAGACAGAAATCTAGATTTTATTCTACTTAAATCGAACCATATGAAATTGCTGTTTTGTTAAAAAAATGATCAAATACTTAATTTTACATAGGCTGCAGTATTTAAGGAGAGGGCTACTGATATCTGCAGTTTACTTTGAAATACATCAAAAAAATAAGATTAACGGACGGATGGAAGGGTAGTTTTGTGATAAAGCAAGCATGGTACAGATGTTAAGAGCAGAAGCTAGGCGGCGGATGTGCAGGATTCACCGTCGTCAAATTCAACTTTGCTCTACACTGGAAATTTCCATAATAAATTTATGGGGGATGTTTTTCAGTGTTTAAATGTTGGCAGTTTTGTGTGGTTTCACCTAATATTTATTCTTTACTTGGCCAAGAGAGCCTTCCAGGTTCCCATCCTGTAGCATCAACAGAGCTGCTGTCTCCTTTGGCGTTTTTCTTCCCAGAGCTGGGGGCTGAGGGGGTGCTTTTCTTCCTCCCAGAGTTCAGGTTGAATTGCCCTAACTTGCTGATTACTGCGCTGAGTTTGCCGGTATCTGGCTTGTAATAATTATAGATTTTCTCTGCGATTTGATCCCATTGGTTGCCACAGCAACGGCGTAATAGCTCAACTGAAGCTCTGTCACGATGATTTAGAACCAACACGTCTCTCCAGCAGCCTCCAGTCTGGGTGCCCCCACCCCCTGGCCGTCGTCATGGCAACCGATGAGCTGCACGTGACGGAAAGCTCTGTGTTCCCCGCTCCCTTTCATTCCCCGTGCCCATCTTGTGACCCTTCCCACTTCCTCTTCTGGCCCCTGTGGACAGGCATTGACCCCCACCTTGGGCAATAATGGAGGGGCTACCATAGGGAGGGGCTTGAGTCATAGTTTCCCCAACCGCCCCCTAGGGCGTCAGGTGGGTCTTCAGAGCCAGAGCTTCCCCTCTGCCCCCTCCCACCGGGTCTTGGAGATGGGTTGGCGTCCCGCAGAGCCCCTTCGTGGCTGTGGCTGTCATAGGCTGGATCTGCTGCAGCCACCACCACCACCACCGCCACCAGAGTCCCGGGGAAGCCATGTAGGAATCTGTAGCCTTGGATCTCTGCCTTGTAGCTCCATCAGTTCCCAAGCCTCTTAGAGAAAATCTAGAAGGAGGACCCTGGAAGAGGACAGGGGAGACAGAGACCGTTTCAGAAGGTCCCAGATCATCTCTCCTCCGGCTTAAACAGAGCTGGGCTTGAAACATCTTTTTTAGAAATCCGTGTTCTATTTTTCCTCTCTGTTTATCTTTTTTTACTCTCTCTCTCTGTTTTTGTGTGGATTTTTCCTTTCTGTTTCTATCTGAAAATATCCCTACCCCCCCTCCTGTCTTTCAGCCTCTTGCTCTCTCTCTTCCCCTCCTCCTTCCCCTACCCCACCCCCATCTCTCTGCCTCTGACACTTTCTGGGACCCAGCTGAGCGCCTCCTTTCCCCAAACCGGCTTTGCTCCCTAGTCGTCCTCTCCTCCCTCTTGCACCCGAGCCCATGTTCTGGGGACCACCTGGAAGTCCAGAGCACCCTCCCCAGGGGAAGCTGGGACCCGGCGGCACCTCTTAGGATGGATCAGCCGGTCATGTCCCTGGGACTCTGCAGAATGGCCTAGAAGAGGCATTTTGAGCAGGCGGAGCCGGGCTTGCTGTGGGACCCTGACAACCAGGCACCGTGAGTGCAGGTGTGTGTGTGTGTGTGTGTGTGTGTGTGTGTGTGCGCGCGCGCGCGCGCGTGTGCGTGTGTGTATCCTGTGTATTTGCATGTGTCTCCTGGCGTGTGGAGGTGTGTCTCCATGTGTGTCAGTGACTTATTTGTGATGTTGGGTGTGCAAGGGCGTGTGTGTGTGTGTGTCCTTGCACACGTGTGCAAGTGCGCCCGTGTGTTGCTTTCAGTCTGAAGGACACACAATAGTGAATGACAGATTTTTCAAGGGTACTTTGTGGAGAGAACACAGCAGGATGAGCCCCCTTTAAGCAGGAGCAAAATAAAGATGGGTATGAGAATGATAGATAAGGAATTTGCTTTTGTCAGACATCTGCCTTCTGGCCCCAGGCGATGAAGCGAGGGTCACCTTGAAAAGGCGTTTTTACTCAAGCGCCAAAATAAATCCTTCCTTTCCATTCTAAGGGCTAAAATAGTGCGTGCGTGTGCACACACACACACACACACGTACATACACACACATACACCTTTCTCTTGAAACTCAGAGGAATGGAAAGCTCAGTCAGGGGGACACGTCTGGGGACATCTGCAGTGAGAATCTCTTGCTCGACAACCTGGATGGCTGATGCCAAGAGCAGGTGCGAGGAAACTTAGGGTAGTGACTCCCTCGCATCTTTTACCTCTGTGGTCACTTAGAAGTTCGTTTTGAATTTCTTCACAGAAGCAGCCCGAGAGGCAGCAGGAAAGGGGTCAGTTAGAAAGCCAAATTTCATTTGCAGGGCAAGACGTGGCAATGCTGTCAACTCGCTGTTTAGGATCCTGCAGTTGGTGTATGAGAGCAGGCAGCCGCGTCACCCGTGAGAGAGAATGGCCTGTCTTGGAGTATTTGGGAGACTGGGTGGCCGGTCACTCTGGGTGAATGCTGACTGTGGGCTGGGCAGGCCGTGGGCACCTTAGCAGAGAGGACAGATCCAGAAATGAGGACCAACCTCTAGAAGGTTCCGGTCCAAGTAGGAACAGACTCTGATCCCTCAGTGCGGTGCCCTCACTCTCAGCCATGGCTGCCACTTGCAGTTCGTCTAAGATGCCACCCTCGGTCCCTTACGCCGTGACCTCTGTCTGCAGCGACCCTGCCACCTTGGTCCACCTGTCAAAGCTCTAACCTCCTTTAAACACCCTCTCATCTTTTCTCTATTTGCCTGTGAGCCGCAGTTTATTTTACAAGAACTTGAAGAAAAATGTTGATGAAGATGAAATACATGCAGGGCGACCGGCCTAGACTCATAAATGTCAATGTCACAAAAGGCAAAGCAGCTGAGAAGTGGTTCCAGGTTTAAAAGAGATGGAAGAGCCATGTAGACGAAAGCGATGTGTGGTCCCAGGGTGGAGCCTGGATCCGGGGAACAAAAAACAGGCACAAAAGACATTTTGGGGACAAGACGAGGAATTTGAACATAGACTATATATTAAGTAATAGTATTATGTTGATGATAAATTTCTTGAGCGTGCAATACCTTGTATCTCAGACAATTTATTTTACTTTTTATTTTTAACGCCTGCAGCACCTGGTCTTCCTAGGTGGTCTCCCATCCAAGTACTAACCAGGCCCGACTCTGCTTAGCTTCCGAGATCGGACGGGATCAAGCACATTCGAGGTGGCGTGGCTGTAGACTCACATAGTATATACAGAGGTTATAGAGGAGAATATCCTTGTTTTTAGAAGATATAGGCTGAAGGATTTAGGGCTGAAATATCACAATGTCTGCAACTAACTCTTAAATAATTCAGAAGTTAATGATAATAGATAGATGATAGGTAGGTAGATGATTGATAGATAGATGATAGAGGGTGAGTACGAATGTGGCAGGCCGAGTATTAACAATTGGTGGTTCTAGAATTATGATTCGCCGTTGAGCCGTGTTTGCAACTTTTCTGTAGGTTTAAAATTTTTCAAGTGCCCACTCCGTGCTGGGCGCTGTGCCTGGTTTTAAACGTGGATTGCCTCATGTAATCCTCAGAGCGACCTGGGAATGAGGGATTTTTTATCATATCCACTTTCCAGTTGAGAACACAGAGACAAAGCCAGATTGGAGCCCAAGCCAAAACCCACATTAATTCCATGGCCCCCCTGTCCACGGTGTTTGCGAAATTACCAAAGATAACTCAACAGTCTTGCGCCTCTAGAAGAAGCATTTCTGGTTTGAGCCTGAACGACTTTCAATTCTTTACTGTGATGTGGAGGTTAAGAGCACTGGATCTAGAACCAGCCTGGGTTTGTATCCTGGGCTTAGCTACTTAATGGCTGTGTGTTGCTGGGCAAGTCACCTAACCTGTGCTTCCATCCCCTCCCCCGCCCCGTGTGTGTGTGTGTGTGTGTGTGTGTGTGTGTGTGTGTGTGTGTGAGAGAGAGAGAGAGAGAGAGAGAGAGAGAGGATAATAATAGTAACTACTTCAGAAGTTCGGAGGCACTATTAAAGGCACTATTAATGGAAAAGCTTAAAAACAGGGTTTGGCCCATAGTAAGTGATCAGTAAATGTTTGTCGATGTTGTTATTGTGATTCTCGTTCTTGTAATCCCAGCGTCCCCTTGCTGGGTAAACCTGGAAGATTTTTCTCTTCTGCCTTCTAGAGCTGGCCCCTAGGTCACCCTGGGTGAGTGCTCCAGATGTCTCAGTGTGGGACGGGGAGGTACGAGGAAAGGGGAGCTCTCCAGAACCTCTGAGATCCACCCCAGAACGCCAGAACCAACTTCTTGTAATTGTTTGTTTGTTTTGCGTTGCTTTCTGCCCTTCTACATGACATACGTTATAGCTCCTCAGAGTGAACAAGAGAGAACCCAGACAGGAAGTGTTTATAAATCCACTCACAGGCTCTTTGGCTCTGCCAGCCAGATGTTCGTTCGCACACATGAAAAGCCACCGTGAGCACTGACTGCAGAAGGGGGGTGGTCTCAGTCCTGAGCAGATGGGACATATTGGTCATCTTGGTCTCCCTCCCATCTCCCTTCCAAGGGCATGGAAAGGAGAGGACTGTTACCATAGTGACCACAGAACTCAGACAGCCTCGGTGGGACCCTGTGGTCGGAGCATTCAGCTCCAGGAGTGCAGCAAACAGTTTTTGAGCCTTCTCTACCTGTGACGTGGGGGGTGCCGAGATGAATCAGTTGCTATCAAGTTATGCTGATGACCTTCATCTCGATGTGAAATGATCTTATTCGTTTACTTACCTGTTGTCTGTCTCGTCCCCTGGAACAGAATGCAGAGTCTGTGGTCTGCTTCCATCACCCCCACCCGGGTCATTCGGGTTCAGTACTGTATCTTCAGGCAGTGGGCACCATCAGGAAATAGCGCCTGAATGAGTGAATGAGCGAATAAATGAATTTCACAGGCTCAAGGGAGAGACAGAGATGTGAACAGATCGTCATATTATAGGTGAACTGGAAAAGAATATGTAACTAATCTAAAAATGACAAATGTTGACCGTTGAAACGAGGTGATAGGTATAGTCAAGTTCATCTTCTGTGTTTGAAAACGTTCATTAAAAAAAAAAAAAAGATAAATTGCTGGAGAAATACAGATGAGTGGCATCTAACCCGGATTTGAGAGTCAGGAAGGCTTCCTGGAGGAAGTGGCTGGAAGTACACCATGAAAAGGTGCGTAAGAGTTAAAGGAATCTAAACAGGAAGTGGGGGCAGAAAGGATATTCCAACAGACATGATCACCGGAGGGATGACCTGGGGACAGGAAAGAGCAGAGTGTATGTGGCTGAGTGTCAAGGGGGTGGGGAAACGCAGAGAGATGTAGGTGGGGGAGCTGTGTGCCCAGCCGAGCAGCTGGGTTTTCTAACCCAGGGGTAGTGGGGAGCCAGGGAAGGCTCAAGCAAGGGAGCAGCTGCGTCAGCCTTGTTATGTGAAAACATAAATGGTTTAAACTTAAGGCCTTCTACCCTTATCTTTCCGTCCAGAGGATGGCTGGCTGTTCTGTATATGTCTCAAGGAGTATCATTTGAGAGAGTTGACTTTTTTTTTTTTTTCACTTAGCAAGTTTGTTTTCCCCTAAAAGAATCAAAAAGTCATAAGACGGAGGCCTTTTTCTCAAAGGGAAGGAAGTAGAGAATCCTTCCGAGGAGAGTTGAGGGACTAGGGACGTTTGGGCGCCTGCGTGGCTTCTCCTCCGCCGAGGATGCCAACCCGGACAGATTCTCTCGCAGTTTTACTTACTCTGAATAGTTGTCTCTGGGAGGATAGAACATTAAGAAAATAACCGAGGTTCTGCCATTGATCAGTGCTCGATGATCGCGAGCATCCCGGATCGGCCTCCGCCCCCGGTTCATGTGCCAGCTCTTTCTTCGGTACCACGTTCTGTCCTCCGAGCT